>NC_134098.1:86700419-87014169 GCF_000715075.1 Nicotiana tabacum
TATTTCAAAATCTTTTTGAAAATGGGATGAAAACGTGATTTTAGGGGCTTTGTATAACTGATATACATGAGAGTGAGAGGGGGGACTGACACGGGGGAGGGGAGAGGGAAGGGTTGTATCCGTTACATCCTAATATTAAGGATGCTATATTTATTAAACTTTTGTGTATAAATAGTAAATATAGATAGAGAATATAATTTTTAAGGAACCTAAAGAAAAGTGGTAAATAAGTTTCTATTATAGTATAACTAGGTAAATTTTCCGATCGAAAATGCATATATAGGCCCATGGTAATGGCAATGAATTGATGAACTTATATTGTTGGGAAGAAGGAAAAACAAGCAAAAGAATTATATTATTTAATCAACGTTAGAAGAAAAAACACTCTTGGGCATGACATAAATTAAACACGGATTAACATTATATGTTATCACGGTTGATTTTAACTATATAATGATGTAAAGTTTATGGTGAAAGCTTGGGAAATTTTGAGGAAGCAGAGTACCCAATATAATTTGATACGCGGACTAAATTATCCCAAAATTATAATCGCAGGACTAATTTATACCATATGGAAGGTGGGATAAAATAATCTCAAGTTTGATGGGATAAGGTGGGATAAGATGAGATATCCTAGATTAAGTCTAGGATTAAATTTATGCAGTATTTAGTTGGCGGTATAAATTTATCCTGGAATCAATTTATCATGGGATCAATTTATACCGCTAACCAAACACGTCATAAATTTAATCCCACATCCTATCCCTCGCACCAAACGACACCTTAAGGTACATGGATAACAATAATAATGGGTGCAACTTCAATGCTTTGAATTGTAAGTTTATAATGTCACATGGATCACAAAGCACACGGGTGACACATAAAAATAGAAGGTAAGTTCGAAATATACTCGACTATGCTTAAAATCAGTAGTTGATCTACTCCCATCGTCATGTGTCTTGCTTTCTTTTTTAGTTTGTTTAAAAAAAAGAGAAAAATACATAAGTTACACCTTAAACTTTAGGAACGTCTAGTTACCCCATTATTCTTATTTTTAGTGGAACTAACACCTTCCTACTAGATCCAAAACCAGTTATAAAACTGAAGGGTGAAGAGCACACGCTCCATGTCATTTTCCACATAAGAAAATCTTTAAATTTCTTATCTTTTCGCAAACATTTCCCATTTCATCTTCTCTCTCACCTCATCCCCCCCTCTTTCTCCAAAACTCCCCCTACTTTTCATTCTTTGTTTTTTGGTTAATTGAATACTTATAAACATTCACAAAATTACATCATTATAGGGGAGGGATGGGCTCCCTTGGGGATTATCATCAATGTCTAGCATTGTGTTAATATTATAAATATTAGTTTTTCTTTTAAATACAGTTCCTAAGATGTCTGCCGATACTGCATAGGAACTACCAAAAATTGGGTCCTATCAAAAACTTCATTCCTAGATCCTTCCTTTGTGAGGAGGTCTGCCACTTGGTTCTGTTCTCTGTAGCTATGGCCTATGACTGAGTTCTCCGGCTGCTCCATCAGATACCTGCATTCAACAATTATGGGATTATGAGTCAAATTACTATGTTTCAGCATTTTCAGCACCATTTCAGAGTCAATGTCTATCACAAGGGGTGACAAGCCTTGTTCGAGTGCTATTTTTAGCCCCATCCATAGGGCTTGGAATTCTTCCCTTAGACTATCAGTGATTGGGAGTCCCCTCATGAAGCCTAAAACCCAGTCATCCTTATTGTTTCTGAATACCCCCCTCCCCAATACCCCATTTTCATGTATTTAGACATGCAGCCTCATCAGTGTTCAACTTATAAAAGCCCTTTTCAGGTGGTTGCCACTTCAGGTATAGGGTGCTAGTACTTGTAGCAGGTCTATGTGAGGCAGCAACATGATGGTATTCAACATCTTTAGCAATTATTTGGTGGACACTAATGTGATTCCTCTTGTTCTCAAAAACATTATAGTTTCTGGTTAGCCAAATGGACCATAGGCGGAAAGGAAGTAGCTGTTTCCAACTGATGTAAGCATTGAAATCAACATTTTGAAGCTTATGCCATGTTTCTTCCCAGTTTTGCATAGAAAAGGGTGGTACATTAAGGTTTGGCCTATGGTTGCACAGGTGCAGTAGATGCTGCCAGAACTCTTTAGAATTTGTACATTCAAAGAAGATATGATTTATGCTTTCAACTCCAAAATCACAGTAATAGCAGTTTGGATTTATTCTCAGGCCTATGTGGTATAAGTGGTTCACTGTAGGCAGTCTGTTCTGTTGCATGAGCCATATGAAGAACTTAATCTTATTAGGGTCTTTAATTTCCAAATCCAACTGAAGTGGTCTTCATGTGAAGTGTTATTATGCATATGAGCATCGATGAAAGAGTAGGCAGATTTAGCACTAAACAACCCATTGGAGCTAAGGTTCTAGATGAGCTTGTCTTCAGCAGTGGTAGAGTTGGGGATGAAAGTATTTTGGATTATGATGTTGATGTCATGAGGGATTGGGCAGGGGATGAAGGTGAAATCCCAAACCCCATTGGAGTACATTACATTACATTTATCTTGGTATTCATGTCATTCTGATGCCATGGACCTCTAAGGATTGTATCTAATGGTTGCATGTTGAGAAGCCATGTGTCAGTAAGGAATTTAACCCTATTCCATTTGTGAACGACCCATCTAGAGCTTTTAATGTATATCTTTCAGCCCTCCTAGACACACTGCCATGTTCTAGTTTTAGCTTTAGTATTGTTCCCTCCTCCACTATAGTGCTTTCCCATGAGCACCCTAGCCCAGATGGAGTTTGTGTTATTATAGAGTCTCCAAAATAGGTTGGTATGGCAAGTTTTGTTCTTTAGACGTTCCTAATAGAGGCCTAAGTCTCCCCTATTCTTTAGGTTGGTGACAGTGGCCTACTTAATCATGTGGAGTTTTCTTTTGGCAGGGGTTGTTCCCCAGATAAATTTTCTTTGGGTTTTGTCAATTTAGTTGGTAATATGGGAAGGCAGATGGATGTATTGCATCACATGGTTGAGAATACTACTTAGGCAAGATTTGGCCAGTGTGGTGCGGCCAGCCATGTTAAGGAATTTGGTTTTCCAACCTGCCATCCTACTGTTGAGGTTATCAAGAATGAATTGGAAGTCATTATTTATAGGCCTTCTATGGAAGATGGGGAAACCTAGGTATTTACCAAAGTCTATAGCACTCTTAATACCTAGGTTGTTACTACAAGTTATGGTTTACTCCTCCTTACAGTTGGAAGAAAAGATCACCTTAGACTTCTGGAAGTTGACTTTCTCCCTAGAGGCAACATTGAAATTATCCAGAATGGATAAGATGGTCTCACAATTTCTCCTATTAGCTCTGGCAAATATAGTGAGGTCATCAATAAAGAAAATGTGAGAGATCCTAGGCCCTCCCCTGTTGATGCTAATAGGGAACCATTCCTTGTCAGCAATAGCATTGTCTATATTTCTGGAAAGCCTTTCCATACATATGATCTTTGTGATCAGTTTATACATACTATTGCACAAACCTATTGGTCTGAAGTTTCTCAGCATGGTGGCATTAGGGCACTTAGGAATGAGGCAGAGATTGGTTTTGTTTATTTCAGGTGGAATTGTACAAGTGGAGAAGACAATGTGGCAGTATTGGATGACTTTACCAGAAAGAATATGCCAGTACTTCTGGTAGAAAAGAGGGTGAAGTCCATCAGGCCCAGGTGCCTTCATGGCCTTGAAGGAAAACATGTCACACTTGATCTATGAGAGACTAAGGGGAGAGTCAATGATGCTCTGATCCCTGGTAGACAGGACTCAGTAATGTGGTTATTGTGCAAATTGGAGCATTGATGGTCAGCGGCATAGATCTTAGTGAAGTAGTTTAGGATTGTGTCTTTAATGTCTTGGGGGTCCTGGATAATGTTCCCCGCCTCATCTTTTAAAGACATGATCATGTTCCTCCTTCTATTAAGTATGGATATGTGGAAGAATTTAGTGTTGGCATCACCCTCACTTAACTAATTAATTCTGGATTTAAGCTTCCAGAAGTCCTTTTCACTCTTAATAATGACAGAGAAATCCTGTTAGAGTTTGGCTTCTAAGTCCTGAAGGAAAGTACTAAAGGGATAGGCATTGGACCCCTAGATGCCAGCTAATCTAGCAAGGATCTGCCTTTTCCTATGTAAGATGTTGCCAAATATATGTTTATTACAATCAACCACCCTATTAGTAAAAACAATAGTAGCTCTCAGAATATCAGTATTGGTTGTAAAGTTATCTTGCACAATTGGTAGGAAATCTGGATGATTGCATCACATAGACTCAAACTTAAAAGGCTTATTGGCCCTGCTCTGACTCTGATAGATTAAGCTTAAGAGAAGAGGACAGTGGTTAGAGTGTGCTCTAGGTAGGTGGGTAACAGTTGAATAAGGAAATTGTTCTATACATTCATCAATGGCAAAGCATCTATCTAGTCTTTCTAAGATCAGATCTTGCATGTTGGTGTATCTTTTATTAGACCATGTGTATTTTGAACCTTTGAATCCTAGATCAACTAGTTTACAATTGTTTAAGCATTTTCAGAACTTGTTGCTTCTATTAGTATTCAAGTTATTTCCCCTAAAGTTATCTCTAGCTTTTAGGAATTCAGTGAAGTCTCCCCCAACAAGCCAACTACCCCTATACACAGATGTCAGGTCCTCTAACAAATTTTAAAGTCTATTCCTATTGTTAACATAGTTACTAGCATATATAGCAGAAAAAAGACATTTAGAGGAGGAAGGGAATACCTTAACCATGATATGCACCCCATGTGGAGTGGTGGAAACTTCCTCGAGCTTAACCAGCTCATATTTCCACATAATCACAATCCCTCCAGACTGACATACAGTAGGGAATTGGAATTGAGCATCAAATTTGAGCTCAGTAGTGAAGTGTTTGTGGTATGCCAATCTTGTCTCCAGTAAGACAAGCATGGCAGGGTTATGGAGCTTCACCATAGATGCACAGTGCCTACGGAACTCATCACTATTGGCCCCTCTAGCATTCCATATTATGAAATTCTTTAACATGGGATTTTGGGTTAGAGCTTTTCTTTTGGTTCCCTTCCCCTTGCTCACTAGGGTTGGCTTCAACATGCCCACTAGAGGGACCAGTGCCACTGCTGAGTTTTTTGAGCTTGGAAATGAGGGTACTCGGAGATCGAGTTTGCAGCTTATGAGTTTTTTTGGGGCACAGAGCAATAAGCGTTTCGCCTGACTACTCTTTGAATTCTATCTCTAGGGGTTCCTGCATGAGGAAAGCCTTTGTCTTTGGCATCTCTAGTTTTTCTAGCATATTCTCCAAGTCCACATTGGTTGGGGAATTTAGACTATTGGTGGCCAAAGTTGGAAAGATAGAGATGGGACTGGAGTTTCCAGATTCATGAGGGGGGAAAAAGGCATGGTCTGGCAAAGCTGGCCTATGAAAGTGTTGATTTCCTCCATAGACCGGGATTGTTGGTTCCCTATATACTAGGCTTGGAGTAGTGTGGACATCCATAATTGGTGTCCAAAGTTTGCCAGACCCTGATGGAGAAGCTGGGTCGCCAGGCGAGCTAGGTATCAAGGGTTTTGGATGGTTATTTCCATCGGAGCAGACCCTACCATCATTTGGATGTTCTGGGAGTGTCCTTGGAGGGCCATTTCCAACCACAATTCCGGCATGAGCTCCGGTGGTAGTGGGGTAGAGGAGATGGTTAGCGAGGTTATGGTTTGTGCTTGAGAAGAGGGAAGGTTGTTCACCATCGGAAGGGTCAGCTTGTAGGAGGCTGTTGGTTTGGTTTTAAGTAATGACAGAGGAGGGAGATGCTCGGTTATAATCTATCTCTTCTTTGGGTTTCATGTGAGGCGATTTGCCTTCTGCAATTAATCTTGAGGGATTGTCAAGGAGTGTCACTTCATTGATAGTATTGGGTATTGGATTATTAACATGCACTTGATTACCTCTACTGGAAGAGGCAAGATTGGAGAAGAGTTAGGGTGGATTGTGTGTGGTGCAGGCATAGGCACGGTATAGTGGCCTTTCGGGGAAGTGTGGGCCATTTTGGGGTGGGGTTGCACTGACAAATGATCTCTTTCCAAAAAAAGGATACTCTATTTATGTGTAAGAGTATCCGATTTGGAGGGACCAGAGTCAGGAGGGGGAATCTTTAATCCCATTTTTGTAGATTGGATTGGGATTCTTAGGGGTGGAAATATTCCTTGAAATGGCATCTTTTGGAATTGTGTCTGACTTAAGCAGATGCCTTTTCAGCCCAATAATTTTGGCGTATGGGAGGGGGGAGGGGGCAGTTGATTTGACTTGGCCCGTTTGTGATGCTGGGACTTTATCAGTATTGGCCCAAGTTGGCCTCAAATCTTGCTGGTTCCCCGTAGCCTGCCTAGAGAGCCTAACTGATTACCTAGGTCCAATTATTTTTTGACCTTAGGATTGTTGTCGTTAGTGGTGGTGTCTACCATGTCAAGGAACGTACTTGTGACTTTATTGTACTATTTTACCTGGGTTAGGGTTTGCTTTGTTGTTGCTCCGGTCGGTTGGTGTTCACAGTTTCCCTTGTGTATTCCTTTTTTATTTCGCGTGAATGGGACTGTCTGCCATATAGAGTCTCTATTTGGGACTGTGCTGTCTCTTGGGGCGGTATTTGTTGGGTCAATCAGGCTATTGGTTTAGTTAGGCTTGGGGAATAATGATGTCACGACCCAAAATCCATTAGTCGTGATGGCACCTAACCCAACCCGCTAGGTAAGCCAACTAATAACCATCTAATTCCACTAATATTAATAAGAAAATTAAACACAAAGAATTATCTAAATCTTATACATTCCCCAAGGACTGGTAGTACAAATCATGAGCTTCTAAGAATAGAATTTACAAAGTTGATATGAAGTAAATACATCTTCTATTTGAAAAGTACATAAACAAAGTTTTTATAAATCTAAGGCTACCATGAACAAGAGGCAGCTACAACAGGAACGCAGGTACATCTTCAAATCCGGCAACCATCGAGCACAGCAACAATAGCAGCCACCATATTCACGCAATATGCAGAAGTGTAGTATCAGTACAACCGACCCCATGTACTGAGTAAGTAACAAGCCTAACCTTAGGTTGAAAGCAGTGACGAGCTGGAACATAGGTCGGGTCCAACACCAATAACCAATAGTAATTCATAACAACGTAGAGCATATACATAAGAAAATAATTCAGAGATAAAAAAAAATGATGCTCAACTTTTTCACAGTTTTTCGAAAATAGTTCTATTTTTCAAGAATATCAGTGAAAACTCAAATCCTTTACCGAAATCGTAGTAAAAATATGAGATAGTTGAAAACTGTAAATTTTTCCAAAAATCCTCTCCACAATAAATTAGATGTTTCGTTTTCTTTCTAGATAGCAAGTGTGAAATACCTCTCTATGCCCACATATCAATGTGTGTAAAAAGTCATGAATGACGTGATACCGTACAACATGAGGAAAAATGCATCTCTATGCTTGTACGTTATGTGTGCATGCCAATGCCATGTATCTCAGAGATGAATCATGTACTCACACTCTCAGATCACTCAATCTCACTGTTTCACACTTTTCACTCATCATGCTCAACCACTCGGTACTGTATATGGCCCATTCGGCCTAGGGAAATCCATCCCGGAACATATACAAAACTGCCTGTAAGTCAACCAGTACCGAGGAAAAAGGGCAATCCAACCTTGTGGAGAAATCCATATCCAAGAATCAAATACTTTGGACAAATCCATGTCCCGAGAAATCCATCCCTCAATAATATCATCCACGCTCACTGGGGTGTATACAGACTCTGGAGGGGCTCCTTCATCCCAAGCGCTATCATAAATCAATATAACCGCTGCGGCATGCAGCCCGATCCCATAACTGTCACTCATAATCAGGCTCTCAGCCTCACTTAGTCATCAATCTCTCCAGTCTCGCCCACGGGCTCACAATGTCATGAAAACTGACCCGGAATAATGATATGATATATCAATAAGTAACAACTGAGACTGGGACATGATATGAATGCATGAATGTGACTGAGTACGAAATATCAATGAAATCGATGAGATAACAGCAAGAAACGACCACTATGGGTCCCAACAATATCAGCATAAAGCCTAAACATGATATCTAGCATGATGTACAGCTCAATTACTTAATCACATGGTGAAAATATAGATATCAACAAAATAGGTCCACTAAACAGAGCCATTAAACAACTGAGTCACAAATTCACATGGTGCACGCCCACACACCCGTCACCTAGCATGTGCGTCACCTCAACATCAATCACATAGCATGTAATTCGGGTTTCATACTCTCAGCACTAAGTTTAGAAGAGTTACTTACCTCGAACAAGCCAATTTCAATACCGAGCAAGTCAAGCGATACTCCAAGAATGCCCTCGCACGCATAACGACCTCGGAACGGCTCAAAACTAGCCAAAAGCAACTCGATTACATCAAATAAAGCCAAAGGAAACAAATTTCAAATGATAAAGATCGAATCCGAAATCAAATCCTAAATCCGGCCAAAAATCACACTCGGGCCCGCACCTCGGAACCCGACAAAACTCCCAAAATCCGACAACCCATTCAATTACGAGTCCAACCATACTAGTTTCACTCAAATCCGACTCCAAATCGGTGTTCAAAAATTAAAAAATTCATATTATGAAACTTTAGGCCAAAACCCCCAATTTCTCTTTAAAATTACTCAACCAATTGCCAAAAATGGAGCTAGATTCATGAAATATAATCAAAGCTGAGTAGAGAACACTTACCCCAATCCTTGTGATGAAATTTGCTTCAAAAATCGCTTTAATCCGAGTCCCACATCTCAAAATATGAAGAAAGAACAAAACCCTCAATTTTTATAACTTCTGCCCAGTACTTTCCGCATTTGCGGACAAATAGTCGCATCTGCGACCACCGCATCTGTGGTAAAAACTTCGCTTCTGCAAAAATAGCCTTTCCCAGAAATCCCCGCACCTGCAGATGTCAAATTCCATTTCTGCAAAACCTTACGCACCTGCGATCCAAATCCCGTATATGCGCGCACGCAGGTGCGCTACAAAAATCCGCTTCTGCGGTCTTCCACACCCAGCCTCTTCTCGCTTCTGCGACCATCACACCTAAACAAACCAGCCGCAGGTGCGGTCATACCCGATCCAGCAAAACACAGCAGTGCAAAATGAAGGAAAAATAGCCCGAAATCAATCTGAAACACGCCCGAGCCCCTCGGGACCCCGTCCAAACATACCAACAAGTCCCATAACTTAATACGGACATACTCGAGGCCTCAAAACACACATAACAACATCGTAACGACGAATCCACCTCAATTCGAAATCAATGAACTTTGAAACTTCAACTTTCACAACCGATGCCGAAATCTATCAAATCACGTCCGATTGATCTCAAATTTTGCACATAAGTCACACTTGACACTACGGACCTGCTCCAACTTCCGGAATCGAAATTTGACCTCGATATCAAGAAGTCCACTCCCGGTCAAACTTTCCAAAATTCCAACTTTCACTGTTTCAAGCCAAATTCTTTTTATATATACGTTTTGTATATATTAACATATATTATTATCGAAGTAAGATCTTTATGTTGAAAAAGGAAGAAAGAAGGAAGAGAAAAACTTAAGAAAGATAATTAAAAATAAAATAAATGAAAAAAATTTAGAAAATATATTGGCTTCGACAGAAAACAAAATTAAGAAGATGAAGAAAAAGAAGGAAAGCTAATATGCGGGCCTCCAAATCAAAAATCCGTATGTGCTCCTAAGTCCAAAATCATCCAACGGAGCTAACAAAATCATCAAAAATCCAATCTGAGGTCAAATATTAAAAGTCAAACTTGATCAAACCTTTCCAAATTTAGAGCTTCTAGCTGAGGATCATTCTTCCAAATCAATTCTGAATAACTTGTAAACCAAAGCCGACGATTCACATAAGTCATGATACATCATACGGAGCCACTCATGCCCTCAAACAATCGAGCGAAGTGTAAATGCTCAAAACGACCGGTCGAGTCGTTACATCCTCCCCCACTTAAACATACGTTCGTCCTCGAACGTGCCCAGAGTTGTTCCAAAATCCATCAAATCGTCATGTAACCTTACCATGCAAATACTCGGGGGTGATCCCACATCACCCTATCCTATATAGGTCTGATAACACAACATGACTGAAATTTCCTAATCCAACCTAGCCCACAAGCCTTAGAATCCAATTTTCACATCCGAAAATTTCTATAAGATCAGAATCTCGCATCTACACACTGTATAAGTCTGAACAAATTGTATCAAGCCATAGTCATAACCCAAGATGAAATCCCATGATATACCACATAACTCAAACACTCATAGCGAGAAGTTCTAATCACCGTAGCTGCTCAAAACAAACCAAATGCCGGTAATAAACCTCTTATAAAAAAAACCTCGTTCTAACACCTTCATATACTACCAATGATGAAATAAACACGCAGAAATTCATAACCATTCATCAGATCAACCAGTTGTGGAATCTCCCTCTCCTTCAACAAGAACTATAGCAAATTTTCTAAGCCGACTTTCGATATTATCCTTCCAACATGTTGTAATCAATTCCTATAGTACCAATTCTAGGTCCAATGACCGCATCTCATCCAACTCGTCCACTCTAGTGGAATGACACATTGATTCAATCTAAAACCACAACTTGTGCAACCCGTGTGCCAATTAGCAACATTCCAAATGTACTCAAACATGAAAAATGACTCAAACAAGAGAACCGTCCTGTAAGCTCCATGGGTACCAGCATAACGAAATGCTAAGAACCCATCACACACCACAAAACCAAAACACACGAATCTCACACAAAGGATCATACCTCAATACAACTCTACTACAATGTGTGACCCCATCCAAACGCTAATCCATATTATATACCTCGAGCCACCCTACTCAAAGCCAATGACCATGCGCAATTCGATATCAAGTACCCAAAGTGCATTACCATAACTACGGAGGGCCAATAAAATAATACCACATTCCGAAAGGAACATAGCCAATGCGCGATCAATCCTGCAGTACTCAAATACTCATCTTGCTCAAATTCCGCTAAAAAGCCTAAATAGAACCACATCATATGTGCATATAACCAACGAATCACAATTCCTCGTAGCATAGAAGAGTAACTCACAAATCACTTCATAACACGAATAAGCTCGGCAATAACCGAATGGCACATCCCTCAACGATAGCAGTATGGAACCAACCAATTCGACCCGGTATAGAATACACATCCTAATTGGGCCTACTAATGAACCCCCACATCAACTCTAGTCACCCACAAATAGATAATAACCCTCCGAAAGTCCACAATGACTGAATCGCAACACATACTACCCTCTGACTAACCTTGGCTATATTTTCATAGTCCACAACCACGAAATCATCCACTCATGAGAACTCTCAGTCTCCAAATCCATAGAACCCACGGATCACCATATCCGATCTCAACTCCACCGCCTGAATGTCTGACACATCTCTCATACACGATCATCCCACGAGGAATACTCCAATAATTCTTCAGTGCCACATAGCAAAATTTGAATATCAGCAGTCGATCAACCAGGAGAGTGCCGCAATACCAATAAAGTATCCATAAATCAAAACACATTGCCCCTTCTGAAATGTATACTTTCATCAAGCCATACCAAATAGAAATATCATTCACTGAAACTATCCATACTACCTAAGAATACATCATGACCTTGCTCATGCAAATCTCAATCCCATACAACACACCACATATACCATGCCATCATAGAAAGAGTACAAAAATCTCATAATCCACTCCGAGTCACAGTAAACTACATACTCAACCAGTTAGAAACCTTCGGTTTGATCTCATCCAGGAGAAAATCCCTATTCGCAACATGTTCCACACACCGGTAGGAAATATACACCTCGAACCATGGTAGTAACCATTGAAAACTCTTCGAAACTCATTTTCACATAATCAAGCCATCAGAACCAAATCTCTCTATCTCAACCAAGCCACGCAGGCTACCAAAACCCAAGAGCATTGCCACGAAGCACCTGTAGAAACTCACTACATTACAAGTACCCAAAGAACAGATCATATCTTTTATTGTGCTGATCCAACCTACTACCAAGTTGACATTTTTCCTTGCCAGAACGCCATGACCCTTAACCAAAACTCACCATAATCAGTCCTAACATAAAACCACATGCCTTAAAGCCTATAAGCCGTTGAACGCTCTCTTAAGCACCCCCAAAATACCACAACCGAGATACTCACTCCGAAGAGACCTCCTGTGAATTTCAAGTTGTTCTTTCACCTTCCTAATACTAAAATGTATAATCCATAAGGATATAGAAACTCCACAAGTCTCGACACCATCCGCTGAAAATATCGGTTTCTAGCCATATACAAATCCCTAGTTTCTGCATTTAAATCTTGTATCCATTAGAACCATTCTCGAGAGTCTTCCACCCTACTCAAACCTCAATTATACCGACCAAACGGACTAAACGGCCTGTGCCCCATTAGCACACCAACACCCAAGGAAGTGACCCCACCTTAATGCAACCAAACAAATTCCTACTCCATGCACCCTACCTCCTTCATGAATAACCACTCAATCATTCCATGATTTCCATATACCTATAGAGTGTAATACAACCCACATCCAGATATTTCTTCACTCGAGTCATCCTCAATATCAACCTCTGTAAGTCATAACTGGTTCACAAGTATACCTCAAACTGAAACCAATACAACACATAACCGCGCAATCAACCCATCGATAGCAGACTCCCCCACTTGGATCAAGCCCAGGAATAAAGCATTTGATAACTTATGATACCCATACTTTGTTGCTGCCCAAAAATCCCGCACTAAAATTCAACCACATCCTTCATAAGCTTATGTAACACAAACCATCTAATATCTCATATCATCTGCAAATCTCGCAATCATCCTTGTAACAGTCAAGTCAACTCTCATAAGCGATCCAAACCCAAATTGCAACACTTATAATTCACTGGTAAAAGAGAACTCGCTACAAAATAACATAGGGATCACACAAACCTCAGGACACCCCGCAGGGGATAACCCACATGCTTTGCCTCAAACTGACATCTCTCTATTCCCTTCCACAGTCATAACTATTACACAATCACTTAATCTTCCTGAGTCTAAACTCATATCACGACATTGAAAACATACCTCACTCTGCAACCAAATAACATGAAAGATCCTTCAACACGCCCATAACTTGAGACTATACGTCGAACAAAGACAGAAATCAGGCACCCAATAGCCCCTTCCACACCTCAAGCAAACCCTTCTCGTCATGTTCAAACCATATGAACACATCTCGCAGTCACATAATACTCATCATGTAACCATCTATCCACAAACTCCACTAATAGGGACACTACCAGGCATATAAATCCAAAAGCACATGCTCACACAATCAACACCTCTATGCTCAAGCTACAGTCGAAACCCGGCCTTAAGTCCTCCAGACTGGCCCATCATCAATATGCCAGAATCATATTTCACACCTCAACCATGGAATCACAAGCCGTCGATGCACAACTGATACCGAGCGCTCATGTGCGCATGCGAATACGTGGAAGGAATTCAAAGAGTTACTCTTCAAGCTGAATCAATGTCGCACGATAAGGAAAGAAAGATGGGAAATATCCTAAATGTCATGTAGCCTCTTGAAGATAGGTATGGACGTCATCATGCCGATCCGCAAGACTCTACTAGACAATTGATCATGACTTGTAGAATCTATGAACCTAGAGGTCTGATACCAATCTGTCACAACCGAAAATCCATTAGTCATGATGGAACCGAACCCAACCCGCTAGGTAAGCCAACTAATAACCATCCAATTCCACTAATATTAATAAGACAATTAAACACAAAGAATTATCTAAATCTTATACATTCTCCAAGGACTGGTAGTACAAATCACGAGCTTCTAAGAATAGAATTTACAAAGCTGATATGAAGTAAATACGTCTTCTGTTTGAAAAGTACATAAACAGAGTTTTTATAAATCTAAGGCTACCATGAACAAGAGGCAACTACAACAGAAACGCAGGTACATCTTCAAATCTGGCAACCATCGAGCACACCAACAACAACAGCCAACATTTGCACGCAATGTGCAAAAGTGTAGTATCAGTACAACCGACCCCATATACTGAGGAAGTAACAAACCTAACCTTAGGTTGAAAACAGTGACGAGCTGGAACATAGGTCGGGTCCAACACCGATAACCAATAGCAGTTCATAACAACGTAGATAACTCAAAGATAAAAAAAAAAAAAAAAGATGCTCAGCTTTTTCACAGTTTTCCGAAAATAGTTCCATTTTTCAAGAATATAAGTGAAAACTCAAATCCTTTACCGAAATCGTAGTAAAAATATGAGATAGTTGAAAACTGTAAATTTTTCCAAAAATCCTCTCCACAATAAATTAGATGTTTCGTTTTCTTTCCAGATAGCAAGTGTGAAATATCTCTCTATGCCCACATATTAATGTGTGTAAAAAGACATGAATGACGTGATACCGTATAGCATGAGGAAATATGCATCTCTATGCCTGTACGTTATGTGTGCATGCCAATGCCATGTATCTCAGAGATGAATCATGTATTCACTCTCTCAGAGCACTCAATCTCACTGTCTCACACTTTTCACTCATCATGCTCAACCACTCGGTACTGTATATGGCCCATACGGCCTAGGGAAATCCATCCTAGAACATACAAAAACTGACTGTAAGTCAACCAGTACTGAGGAAAAAGGGCAATCCAACCTTGTGGAGAAATCCATCTCCAAGTATCAAATACTTCGAACAAATCCATGTCCAGGGAAATCTACCCCTCAATAATATCATTCGCGCTCACTCGGGGTGTGTACAGACTCCGGAGGGGCTCCTTCAGCCCAAGCGCTATCATAAATCAATAAAACCGCTGCGGCGTACAACCCGATCCCATAACTGTCACTCATAATCAGGCTCTCGGCCTTCCTCAGTCATCAATCTCTCCAGTCTCGTCCACGGGCTCACAATGTCATGAAAACTGACCCGGAATAATGATATGATATATCAATAAGTAACAACTGAGACTGGGACATGATATGAAAGTATAAATATGACTGAGCACGAAATATCAATAAAATCGATGAGATGACAGCAAGAAACGACCACTATGGGTCCCAACAATATCAGCATAAAGCCTAAACAGGATATCTAGCATGATGTACAGCTCAATTACTTAATCACATGGTGAAAACACAGATATCAACAAAATAGGGCCACTAAACAGTGCCATTAAACAACAGAGTCACAAATTCACAGGGTGCACGCCCACACGCCCGTCACCTAGCATGTGCGTCACCTCAACATCAATCACATAGCACATAATTCGGGTTTCATACCCTCAGCACTATGTTTAGAAGAGTTACTTACCTCGAACAAGCCAATTCTAATACCGAGCAAGCCCAGCGATGCTCCAAGAATGCCCTTGCGCGTGTAGCGACCTCCGAACGGCTTAAAACTAGCCAAAAGCAACTCAAATACATCAAATAAAGCCCAAGGAAACAAATTCCAAATGATAAAGATCGAATCCTAAATCAAATCCCAAATCCGGACAAAAATACACCTGGGCCCGCACTTTGGAACCCAACAAAACTCCCAAAATCCAATAACCCATTCAATTATGAGTCCAACCATACTAGTTTCACTCAAATCCGACTCCAAATCGGTGTTCAAAACTCAAAAATTCATATTATGAAACTTTAGGGCAAAACCCCCAATTTCTCTTTAAAGTTCCTCAACCAATTGCCAAAAATAGAGATAGATTCATGAAATGTAATCAAAGCTGAGTAGAAAACACTTACCCCAATCGCTGTGATGAAATTTGCTTCAAAATTCGCCTTAATCTGAGTCCCACATCTCAAAATATGAAGAAAGAACAAAACCCTCGATTTTTATAACTTCTGCCCAGCACTTTCTGCATTTACGGACAAATAGTCGCATCTGTGACCACCGCATCTATGGTAAAAACTTCGCTTCTGTGAAAATAGCCTTGCCCAGAAATCCCCGCACCTGCGGATGTCAAATTCCGCTTCTGCGAAACCTTACACACCTGCGATCCAAATCCCGCATATGCGCGCACGCAGGTGCGCTACAAAAATCCGCTTCTGCGGTCTTTCTCACCCAGCCTCTTCTCGCTTCTGCGACTCCTCTTCTCGCTTCTACGACCATCGCACCTGCGCAAACCAGCCGCAGGTGCGGTCATACTAGATCCAGCAGAACACAGCAGTGCAAAATAAAGAAAAAATAGCCTGAAATCAATCTGAAACACGCCCGAGTCCCTCGGGACCCCGTCCAAACATACCAACAAGTCCCATAACATAATATAGACCTACTCAAGGCCTCAAAACACACATAACAATATCGTAATGACGAATCACACCTCAATTCAAAATCAATAAACTTTGAAATTTCAACTTTCACAACCAATGCCGAAACCTATCAAATCACGTCCGATTGACCTCAAATTTTGCACACAAGTCACACTTGATATTACGGACCTGCTCTAACTTCCGGAATCGAAATTCGCCCTCAATATCAAGAAGTTTACTTTCAGTCAAACTTTCTAAAATGTCAACTTTCACTGTTTCAAGCCAAATTCTACTATGGGCCTCCAAATCAAAAATTCGGATGCGCTCCTAAGTCCAAAATCACCCAACGGAGCTAACGGAACAATCAAAAATCCAATCCGAGGTCAAATATTAAAATTCAAACTTGGTCAAACCTTTCCAAATTTAGAGCTTCTAGATGAGGATTATTCTTCCAAATCAATTACGAATAACCTGTAAATCAAAATTGACGATTCACATAAGTCATAATACATCATACGGAGCCACTCATGCCCTCAAACAACCAAGCAAAGTGCAAATTCTCAAAACGACCGATTGGGTCGTTACAAATGAGTAGTATTGTAAGGTATGGCCGATTCTCCCAGATCCCTTGCAGAGTATCCCTTTCCCCTCATATAAGATAGGTTGATTGTGGGTGCCGATGGTGACATCGGTGGTGACGAGAATGTCTAATGGAACATGAACACAGATCCTAGCATACCTCCCCTAAGGGTGGATGAGGTTCATGTGTCTATTTTCAGTAGTTTGCCAATTATGTTGCCCACTTGCTCTAGGATTAATCTATCATAAAATTCCGTTAGAAGTTATGGGAGTCTGATCCAAATTGCAGTAATAGCTAGTTTGGATTCCGTCGGAACAAAGTTAGGTTCTCACCTTCGTATAGATAGAAAGTGGCATGTCACAAACCAAGGCCCCTCTGTCAGAACCTTGTTCATGCTTACTTCAAGGTTGAATTTGACAATGAAAAAATTTTACCCCAGATCGATTAGTGTTAGGGATTCCATGGGTTTCCAGGGGACGTACATCATGTTCTTGTCTTTCTTTGTCAAAGGGATGGGGATATTCCCCGCATTTAATTCGAACATGGAGAGAGTGAATTAGCTCATATAAAGTGGAGGAAATTAAGTTCCTTTCTAGTAGGATCTTTTTGAAATAATTTTTTGAGCGGTGTCTTCCTCCATCTCAAGTACAGTGGCTTCCATAGGGGGGCCATAACCGGCCAGCATCAACCAAAAGCAAAACAGTGAACTATTCACACCCCTTTCTTGTTCTTTCTTTTGGTAATTGCGATTTATAAGTCGTATTTAGCAATTGCGATTTATAAGTAGCGCACTAAGTCACAATTAGGAATTACGATTTATATGTCGTATTTAACAATTGTATTTTATAAATCACATTTAACAATTGAGATTTATAAGTCGCATCTGGAAATGTTGTGCTCGAAGAAGAGATGGTGTTGATTCTGGTGGATTAATGGGTATAGAGAAATAATAACTATATTTAGTAGTATAACATTTGATAGGAAAATGACACCTATTCGGTTCTATCTGTTTTTTTACTTCTCCACGCACATTTTAGAAGGTAAAATTCTTTTCTTTGCCACATCATCTTTTAAGGATAAATAATACTTTCTGAAAAAAGAATAAGGGGGGGAGGGGGTAAGAGAATGCCCATAAAGTTTGAGCGTGTAACAAAGTTTTTGGAGAAGTTTAGAGAGTTACTTATGTATATATCTCTAAGAACAAATACTCTTTTCTATATTTAGTAATTCTATAACTCCAACTTTTCAGATGATAATATTCAATGGCATTTTAGTACATTATACCCATATTTAGCTTAAGACCACAAACTTTGAAGTCTTCCCTATTTTCTTAAATTCTTTGCTCAGTCAAACTAAGACACATAAATTAAAACGGAGGAAGTCATATTTTAACAGCGGGAGCAATTGTATATTAAAAAAAAATCAAAAATGATATATATCCAATAAGTTGAATACGCTCTTAATTTAAAATCTCACTTTATACCCGTTATGCCCAAACTATTTACTCTTTAATACCCAAGCCTAAACTATTTACTTTTCCTACCTATGCAACCCAAACTATTTATTCGGTCCACCCATTAGCTATTTACCTTCTTATTTGAAGTACAGAATGTTAAAAGCATTCGGCTTTATTTTTGCAAGCTTACTTGGTAGTGGACTTGAATGGATCTGCTTCTCCTCTACCAGATCGATCTTCACTAAGAGGGTCAACCCAAGTTATTGCTCTACCTCATCTCCTTATGATTTTTGTGTGTGTATGAAGACCCACCATTGTTGAGCTTGAAGCTCCTGAATTTAAAATTTTATTTTGAAGATTTATTGTTTGATTCGATGTGGGTGCTATAAAATATTGCTTATAGTACCTTCGAGTAAGCTTCCCAGATCTAAATTTTTATGTGTGTTTGAATATCCACCATTGTTGGCTTAAAGCTCAACTTTTATTTTCGAAGATTTCTTATTTGATTCAAAGTAGGTATTATTAAATATTGCTTATAGTACCTTCTGAAAGTTCATACTGAAATTTGATCACATTTGGAGTTGATTTGAGGTGATTGAGATCGAATCTTTCAGCTGAAAATTGAAGAAGAACACAGTTAGGTATACAATATGTTGTAGGAGTATATAGCTCAACAATATACTATTATAGTATACAATATACTGTAACGATATACTATAATAATCGAAGAAGAACACAGTTACCTAACAGTATACCATTACGGTATACAATATACTATAGGAGTATATAGCTATACTGCAACAATATACTATTATAGTATATAATATATTGTAACGGTATATTGTAATAATGTGCAATATACTGCAACAGTATGTTGTAATAGTATACAATATACCATAATAGTATACTATTTTAATGTAATAGTATAATGTTGAATGAAGAACATAAGATATCATTTTCTTATATTGTATGCTATTTTGGTATACAATATATAATTCAATAGTATTTAGTTTATGCAATAATATATTATTATAATATACAATATAATGCTATAATTGGGTTATTTTTTATTTTTTTAAAATTTTTAACTGGATCATTTTTAAATATTTTAACAAAGTTCTCATGCTTTTTACAATTTTTTTCTTAAAAGAGGTGTTAGATGGAATTCCATGGAGATGCTATTTACTGTATTAGAAGTAAATGTACAAAGCATACATAAAGTAGTAACATGCCTATTTGTAAATTTATATACTACTGTGCAACATATTTTACATTAATGTTAGACACTAATACGTGAATCAGTCATCTATGATACCATGTCAGTATATGATATTATACCACATTTGTATCATAGAGGATTGAGTGTGTTTCTATAAGAAACTAAAACAGGAGCATTAGTGCTAATATTGGTTCCTCTTGATATATATATATATATATATATATATATATACACACACACACACACACACCAGTAGGGCCCTGACCTGATCTCGTCACTACTCGACCGAAATTAGGCTTGGCACTTAGTGTCAGTATATAATATATACCATATGAATATCATATTATACTACAACAATATACTTCAACTGCTACTAATATTCTTTTTTGGTATACTATATGCTAGAATAAGTTATTTTTTTAATAATTAATATGAAAAATAAAAATAAAAATAAATAAAAAGGTATATTATAATAAGTTATTTTTTTAATATAGTGAAAAAAGAAAGAGAGAAAAATATATAAAAATAAATAAAGAAGCAAAAAGGTGTGCAAAATTAGATTATGAAAAAAATAGGAAATAAGGAAAAAATGATTTGAAAATAATAATAATAATAATAATAATAATAATAATAATAATAATAATAATAATAATAATAATAATAATAATAATAATAATAATAAAACTAAAAAGTTCCTCAGATATGAGAAAACGAGGCGGATGCGTCGCGTCCCCCTCAGCAACAGTTGATCTAATAACATATTTAGAGAAGAAAAAATGAGATAAAAAAGATAAAATATATGTGTTATATTAAAAAAGGTAAACGAATATTTACTGCATCAGTTATCTTTTATTATCGTATAAAAGAAGAAGAAAAAAAAAAAGGAGCAAAAGAAAGAGAATACAATTAGATTATGTAGAAAAATTTTTAAAAAAAAGTTCAATGAAAATAGAAAAGGAATAAAAAATAAAGAAAATGAACAAAATGAAAGAAAAAAGAGGAATAAAAAGTAAAAGAAATGAGCCAAAATTAAGTATGAATTCAGATTATGGTAAAAAATAAAAATATAATATAATTGAAAATTTTTAAATAAAAAGAAAAGGAGAAAAAAAGTAAAATATAGAGAATAAACGAGAAAAATAGGTAATTACATACAAAAGCTACGATGGATAGGAAGAGTAATTAGTTTAATGGGTAAAAAAGTTAATGGGTAGGCAAAGGTAATTAGTTTGGTTTTTGCAGGTAAAGTTATAAAACTCCCATTAATTTAGGCCAAATACATAGACAACCCCTCTAACTTGGCATCAATTTTTATTTTGTCACTTCATCTCAGCTCTATTCCATTTTGGTACTTCAACCCTATTTTTTATGTGTCATTTGAACACAAAAACTTTTATCTGATATAAAAATGAGCGCGTATTTATACTTGCTTCTAATGTGTAACAACCATCCAATTAGATTTGGACACCTATTTTTTTATCCTTGTCAACTTGGTTTAACCCAAATATTCGGTTCTATAAATTATTTACCCAGATCGAATATTACCCGAAAATAAAAATTCCTTATTTTCTCTAACTCCCAAAGTCCTCTGTCCTAATCCCACTCCCCCAAGTCCCTAGCCTTAGGAGATGAAACCATAGATTATTGAAGGATTCTTCATCATATAAGGACGAGAATCATATTTTCTTAATTTAATTCTTCATATTTTGCTGTACAGTTGATAGTTAAGGCTGTTTATAGGAGTAACCATCGTTCATCGTTATGGTTCTTGTACTGATAGTCAGAGGCGGAGCCAGAATTTGAAGCTTATGTGTTCGAGATTTTAGTTCTTTTAAGTCATTGGGCTTAAAACTAATAATTTATACATATTTTATGAATTTCACAAGACGAATACAGAATCTGCACAAAAGCTATTGGGTTAGGTCGAACCCGTAAGCGGAGGGCTAGCTCCACCCCTGCTGATAGTGTCCATTTAGCCATGCATTAAAGTTTTTTCTTTTTGTTTTTCTGGTGGTTTGAAAATTGGAGAGGGTTCACTTGAAAAATTCAAGGTTCGGATGAAGATCTAGGTTTGGCTTAGGGATATTACTACATGAAGAAACAAAAAAAAAGAATAAAGAAAGAAACTGCAAAAAGGCAGACTTTGAAGTTATCATGGAGATGAAGAGCGAAACAGAACGAAAATAAGGATTATTTTGAAGAGGAGATGGAAGAAATAATGGGGGAGGAGGGTGGGCATTTAAATGGAGTTTAATTGTAACTTTATGACCTTTTATTATTGTTAAAATAAAGTCTCCCGTGCCTATCAAGTGAGGAAACTCAACCAATGTGACAAGTTAGTTTTTTGTGTTAAAATGACATTAAAGGAATGGGGTAAAAGTGTTAAAATGGAACATAGCTGAGATGGAGTGCAAAAATAAAAATTGATGCCAAGTTAGTGGGAATGTCTATTTATTTGGTCCTTAATTTATGACCCTTATGTATCTAAATCTAAATATTAAAATTGAACCCTGAAAATTGGGAGTAGTGTATATGGGCTTTAACCGGGTCGGCTCTAGCTGGGTAAGGCCCAAATCATGTGTCCGACACAGGGGAGCTCTAAATTGCAATCAGAGAGGATAATTAAAGAGAGTATGTGGATGTCATATGCCACACCCACAAAGGCTTATCTCTGTGGGTGCACCAACGTACTTAACTGCCAACTTGAAACGAAGCACACACTTTAGGCGTAGAAGACTCCATGTCCAACCTCAACTTTCCTTATTCCTTAAAAACTAGCAGCCATGGCAGGGACTTTCTACTTCTATTTCCCACTTCAGGATTCCAGTCAAAACCTTATCTTCCCTTTTCAAGAGGTAGTCTTTCTTCTTATTAATTGGTATCTAGATATAGCGTGTGAAAATATGCTACTGAGAATGGTGAACTATTTCTATTTTTTTCTTAAATGGTGGTATTTGGGCCAGTTTGCCCTCGCCTGATTTTTGCCACTGGGCCTGCCGAAGCTTAGGCATTGGAAGAAATCACTTGTTTGTTTTTGTCTGTGCTGGTATTTTATTAGAGCTCTAGTCTCCAAGGTTTGCGCCTGCTTCATTAACTGTTGGGTCACACCCTTGAGTGCTGAGCTATTTCCGGTTTTGTTGTCACCTTTCGTTGACATTATCTGGAATAGTAAGCTGGGGCGAATGTATCATTAACGCTATGGGTTCACTGGAACCTATAGCTTTTGACACGGAGCATAAATTTATGCGTAAAATCAACTAAAATAGCAACAAATAATATATATGAACCCATAGCTTTAAAAATATAATAGGTTCAATACTAATAACTTTAAAGGTTGAACCAATAAAGTTTAAATTTTGAATCCACCTCTTATAGTAAAACTCATGCACTTTGTTCCATCAATTTATCTCCCAATGAATAGTATGTTTCTAATATAGGAACATAAATTTTGGATTCTAATCGATTAGGCTTAATGTGCCAGTTCTTTTGAGTATTATATTTGGAAATACCTCTTGATACCTTATTGACATTGTTTTGGACAAAACTAGTACATCAGGATTTTGGTATCTAAGTTTCTAAAATCAAAACAATCAGGTGAACTTTTAAAACTGCAGATTTGGTCTTAGTTTGATTGGAGGCGGTTTGAAAATTCTTAATCCGTCCATATTGATTAATGTAACTCATGAATTTATCTTTTTGAAATTGAAAAGTCTTGTTTTCCAGTCTTTTCCTTAAAAACATTTTGGTTGTGTGTGCCAGGAATTTGAATTTGAGACCCATATATGTAGGTTGCTCAAATTTCTTGGAAATTGTTTTGATCTCAGAGAAATTTTATCCACTATGTAACTCAACTTGAAATGTTTTGGAAAGAATTTTTTTAAAAGATTTTCCCAAACAGATTGTTCAGCCAACCACAAATTTTGGAAAATATGAAAGATTTTTGTTTTTCTAACTATTAAACCACCAAGCTGACAATTGAATGCAGGTTATCGGTATTCTTCAGGTTTGATTGTTAGGACTCAAACCTTAGTTTATGCAAGTAGTCTATCCCATGGACGTGCTCGTATAAAGGGACCAAGAGTAGTACAGTTTGTCGCAAAAGGTATATCCATTCTTTGTTTATAATAAGAACTTCTTTTATAATAAGAACTTCTTTCTCTTGTCAGCTTTCATTTTGGGAAGTATATAAATTTTATAGGACCTCATTTTCACCTTCAGCGCAACCTGTGGCTGAGGAACTTGTAGAGGAAAAATTAAGGGATCCCCAAACAAGCGGTGACTCTATACGTCAGCGCTTCCTTGACTTTTATGCTGCCCGAGGTCACAAGGTTCTTCCAAGTGCTTCTCTTGTCCCGGATGATCCGACAGTTCTACTGACAATTGCAGGAATGCTTCAGTTCAAGCCTATATTCCTTGGAAAGGTTCTACATGGGATTCCCCAACTTTAAAGTCTTCGTTTACTTCTAGTAACATCTGATTGGTGAAAAGTCATTGGTTTGAAAATTAAACGTACTTTATCAGCATTGAAGAAATCTAATTCTCCATATGTCGGACAAAACTTTCTAGGACATCGAGCAAATATGTCTATGACAGACGTATGCTTGTGTTTAGAGTTCTTTTTTACCATTGCTTGATCATCATAATTGCAAATCGCAAGCATTCTAGTTCTTTTTGTTTAAGTTTTTTTCCAGAAGTTTTCTTAAAAGACTTTCCATGGATGTCTTTCAGGTAATTTTTCATTGAAAACCCCCCTTTCCACTCACAAATCTTCAAAAAAATGACAGCCGTCCAGCCAAAGTTTCAAACCTTCTTCTACAAGAAGTATTGCAAAAAAAACTTTTGCAAAAGTTGTCAAATGGCTATTTAAGTCAGAAGGAACTTTTGAAAGCTAAAAGACATAAATCTACTAATAAAATGCATGGAATCACTTGCTGAGCGTGACATGGGCTGGATCTTAATAGTAAATTGACAGCCATATCTTGACTATTCTTGTTTATATTTGCAATTGTCTTGTTTCACTTGAAATGCTTTAAACAGAAAACCTTCTATTCCATCCATTTCAAATTGAGTCCGTGTTTGATTTTATGAGGTCAGACTGAACTTTTTGTCGTTATTAATTATATTATCTTTTGTCTTTTGAAAAGCAAATGAGAGGAATAATATTCTACATGAAAATATGAATTTTCAAGAAAACTCTACATGAAAATATAGCATTTTGTACCTCTATTAATTATCTCACCTGGGAAACATAAAAAATAGGTTTCTTACAAACTAGAAGATCCGCCAAAATTATTTGATTCTCTTTCCTTATTTTACTGTTGGTGCTGATATCAAGCTGATGGAATTGTGTGAATACCTCTATTCGACATTAAGAAATTCTGGTTTACTTTAAACAGGTGCCGAGGGAAGTGCCTAGTGCAGCTACTTCTCAGAAATGCATCCGGACAAATGATATTGAGAATGTGGGTCGAACATCCCGACATCAGACATTCTTTGAGATGCTTGGAAATTTTAGTTTTGGAGATTATTTTAAGAAGGAAGCCATTAAGTGGGCATGGGAGCTCTCCACCTCAGAGTAAGATAAGTCGTGTTTATGCAGTCTCATAATCAACTACTTTGTATGCTATTTGATAGAAGTATGATGATACATGTTCCCAAGGAGGAAACTATTGTGGCAGCATATTTTCTGCTTATATAGACCCCTTCTCAAAAATGAGAAGAGCCATGAATGGAGACAAAAGCATCTAAAAAGATATTATATGATGGTTTCAGGCATATAATTAAGGACAGAAATGAACTTGGCTATTTGTTAACAATTTTATTGGTTCAAATAGAAACCCCTTTAACAACCAGTTGAAAAGTGTCATTATCCTATGGTTAATAATATTTTAAGAGACAAATTTTCAATCATATTTTTCAATCTTCTTGCTGCTGCATGTGATAAAAAAACCAAACATTTGCATCCATATATGCAAACATATGTATAGTTTTTCCAATTTTTGTTCTTTGCATTGAAAGGAACTGACTGTCAAATAGTCTTTGCTTGCAGATATGGACTCTTAGCTGATAAATTATGGATTAGTGTTTACCAAGATGATGATGAAACTTTTGCACTATGGCATGATGAGGTACAGCACTTAAAGATTTGTCTGATGCATTATATCTTTAGTGTAGTGGTAACATCAATCCTCATGCAATTAACTAGATTTGCATGGTAATGATCTGGTAAATAACTGCTGGAGGACGACCTTCCATTTAGACTGAACAGAGGTGTACTGTGGTCATTCAAAGATGCCTAAAGAACTTCATTGCTTTCGAGTGAAGAGAAGTGTATCAGACAACCAATACTGTATTTAGGGTCCTGAAATATGCATGATGTGTTCATATTGTGAACTACCAATGTATCCTCAAGCTTAGATGAATTTCAAAGCTGAACACCATGCTTTCTCCATGATGGCTTAGGTTCCACGGGGATAACTCAATTAATGACTTAGAAGAACACATTTTTTAATAATTTAGAAGAATACGTTTATTGTTCAACTACCTTCTTAACTCAAAGGAACCTCTTCTCTGTTGGATTCCTGTGTGCTGCCAAATATGAGAAGTCTATTGCAACCAAGTTTTAACAATAACTGCATTTATTTCGACAATTGATCTTGAATGGGATATCTTTGATGCTATCTTGGTCTTACCTTCAGTTGTTTACAGGTAGTACTCTACTATGGGAACCCAGGCAGAGGTGCTAACACAGTTATCCTTGTTTCATGCTGCAGATAGGTGTTCCTAAAGAGCGAATAATAAGACTTGGAGAAGATGACAACTTCTGGACAAGTGGAGCTACTGGTCCGTGCGGTCCATGCTCTGAAATTTATTACGATTTTCATCCCGAGAGGGGCACTTCCAATGTTGTAAGTATTAGACATTTAACATGCCTTTTTCCCTTTTCATTTTCAGCTCAGGTGAGGTGGTCTCATAGTTTCATACATTTTTCTGCTTTGCTTTTTATTTGCTCCTCTTCGTTTTATCTAACCCTGTGGTCTAAATATCAGGATCTTGGAGATGATACAAGATTTATAGAGTTCTACAACCTTGTTTTTATGCAATACAATAAGAAGGATGATGGTTCACTTGAGCCTTTAAAGCAAAAGAATATAGATACCGGACTTGGTTTAGAGCGTATGGCCAGGATTCTGCAGAAGGTAATTGTGAGACAACAACATTTCTGAGTCAGTGTAGGAACAAATTAGATATCAGATCTCTCTTTTTTTTTGCCTCTGGATTTGGTGGCAAAAAAAACCTCCCTTAATTTAGGATTTATGATACTTTTGATTCATACATTGTGATTGTTCAACATTGTTTACTTAGAGATTCTCTTCATTTTTCACAGGTTCCCAACAATTACGAAACTGACTTAATATTTCCCATCATAGAGAAGGCTGCAGAATTGGCAAATGTCTCATATGCTCTTGCGGATGATTCTACAAAAACAAAGCTTAAGGTGCGTTACAACTGAAAGATTGTAAGTAATATTTATACTGGTCGTTTTGTTTGTGAACTGATTTACCTTCTAATGTGTTGAAAGCCTTCTAATTCTGATCAATCCAGATAATTGGAGATCATATGCGTGCAGTTGTTTATCTGATATCTGATGGTGTCAACCCATCAAATATTGGGAGGGGGTATGTGGTACGTCGCCTCATTAGAAGGGTTGTTCGAACAGGCAGGTTACTTGGTGTAAAGGGAGATGGGATGGGTGATCTCCAAGGAGCATTTTTGCCGATACTTGCTAAAAAGGTGATTGAAATAAGCACCAATATAGATGCTGATGTGAAGACCAGAGCATCCCGCATACTTGAGGAATTAAAAAGGGAGGAGCTTCGTTTTGTCTCGACTCTAGAAAGGGGAGAAAAACTTCTTGACCAGATGCTGGCAGATGCATTATTAAATGCTCAGGGAACTGCACCCTGTCTGTCGGGGAAGGATGCATTCGTATTGTATGACACCTATGGATTTCCAGTGGAGATAACAAACGAAGTTGCTGAAGAACGTGGAATCAGTATAGATATGAACAGCTTTGACATAGAAATGGAGAAGCAAAGACAGCTATCTCAGGCTGCACATGATACTGTTAAACTAGGAGTTGAAAATGGTGCAAACCTTGCTGAAGATATTCCTGATACTGAGTTTCTTGGCTACAATACTCTCCGTTCCACATCAGTGGTTGAGGGTTTGTTGGTAAATGGCAGTCCTGTAGCACAAGTCTCCAAAGGAAGTGAAGTGGAAATTTTGCTGAACAGGACTCCATTTTATGCTGAGTCAGGAGGCCAAATTGGGGATAACGGTTTTCTATATATGATGGAGGCTGAAAATGAACAGCAAGCCATTGTAGAGATAAAAGACGTCCAAAAATCTATGGGTAATATATTCGTCCACAAAGGGACAATTACAGAAGGTATGATAGAAGTCGGCCGAGAAGTAGAAGCTGCTGTTGATGCAAACTTGAGGCAACGGGCTAAGGTATTATGTTGTATATTCTAGAAAATAAATGGATATGCATCATTTTCAGGAAAGAAAAATAATTGATGTAAGATTCTGTAGTAGCTGGGCTTCCTGAATCATCTGTTTAGCCTTCCCATTGCATTTCAATATTTGCTGATTTAACCATTTGTCTCCAGAATTTTTTTGGTCTAATTGAAGTTTATCAACTTAAATTTTGTGCTTCGTTTCAGGTTCACCATACAGCTACTCATTTACTTCAGTCAGCACTCAAAAGAGTAATTGGTCAGGAAACATCTCAAGCAGGATCATTGGTTGCTTTTGATCGTCTTAGATTTGACTTTAACTTCCATCGGCCTCTTCAAGACAAGGAACTTGTTGAAATTGAAGGTTTGATCAACCAATGGATTGGTGATGCTGCGATTCTGGAAACGAAAGTCATGTCTCTGACTGATGCAAAAAGAGATGGGGCAATTGCAATGTTTGGAGAAAAATATGGAGAGCAGGTGCTAATTCTTACCAATTTTACGTTAAGAATGCGATGATTATAGAGCAGGGGAGATTTTCCGGGTTGCTACCTTATTATTACTTATGTTATTAAAGCTCATTCGGAATGACTAACAGCCCTTCTTTTTTTTGAGTATTTGAAACATAGAGATTAAACTGTACATCTGTCCATTTTGATGATTAAGTCTGACAATGAGATTTTACCATGTATTAAAGTTCAAATTGTTTGATTTGGGTCTTCCCTAATGAAAACCTATATAGGTACGTGTAGTCGAGGTTCCTGGCGTATCAATGGAATTATGTGGTGGCACCCATGTAAGCAATACTGCTGAGATACGTGGATTCAAAATCATATCTGAACAGGGCATTGCATCAGGAGTTAGGCGAATTGAAGCTGTAGCTGGAGATGCTTTCATTGAGTATGTCCTTACGAGAGATAACTACATGAAGCAGCTATGCTCCACTCTCAAAGTAAGGTTTCATGGACACCTTTTCAGTGGAAACTTTCTTCGACATTTTTGTTGTTCAACATGTTATTGGACAATATTAGGAAAAAATTGTGTGGGGAGATTATTTTTTTGATAATATTTTTTGTAACTTCTGTATTTTGTGAAAATATTATTATATTTTGTTTCTGAAACAGTATTTTAAGTTGATTTTTGAAACCAAACACTTTTTTCCATCAAGTAGGTTTCGATTTTTGGAAAGAGGTTTTGAAATTTTGCTAAACCAATAGGCAATTTAAAAATTTCCTGAACAGGTCACTGATTGTACATCTAATTGCTCTAACAGCAGCATAAACCCTCTTTTGCTTTTGATTAATTCTATGGTATTGAAGTGAAATCATATTTTTTGAAGGTAAAAGCTGAAGAAGTAACTGGCAGGGTAGAAGGACTTTTGGAAGAACTACGATTGACAAGAAATGAAGTTTCAGCTGCTCGGGCAAAAGCAGCAATCTATAAGGCATCAACACTTTCTAGCAGAACATCTACCATTGGAACTTCAAAAAATACTAGGTAAGCAAATGCTGTTGTATTCATTGTCCTTGTAAAGAAAATCTCAGTATACATTTTTTCCAATTAAATTACCTGTTATTTTGGCTTCTTTTATTCCTTTGTATATCTTGAAAGTGGCAGTCTGTAGAGTAATATCTCAAACAAAGGACGCATAACAAAGTCTGCAATTCTAATCCAGTGAATCAGCACTTATATGCAATGGAACTAATTTTTCTCAGTCAGTAATATGGTCCTACTCCTTGCATTGCAAAAGAAGTAGATGAAGTGTACACTGCTGCTTAATGTTTTTGTTTATGTGCTTAAATGTCGTGAATAAGTAACAACACTTTGATACTTCTTACTTGTTACAATTAATGTTTTCTAGGCTCCTAGTTGAGTCCATGGATGATGTCGATGCTGATTCACTCAAGAATGCGGCAGAATATCTGGTGGATTTGTTGAAGGATCCGGCAGCTGTGGTACTAGGATCATGCCCAGGAGATGGAAAAGTTAGTCTTGTCGTTGCTTTAACCCCTGGAGTTGTTGATCTTGGAATTAAAGCTGGTGACATTATAAAGCCTCTAGCTAAATCATGTGGTGGTGGAGGGGGTGGTCGACCTAATTTTGCTCAGGCAGGTGGGAGGAAACCAGAGAACTTGTTAGGTGCCCTTGAAGAAGCTCGAGAACAGCTTACAAAGCTGCTTGAAAAATGATGTCTGATGGTAGCAGCATGAGTTTTCAGTTGCTGAAGCAGAACTGGAAGTCGTTATGTATCGATCTTTGGAGTGAGTACCTCTCGCCACATACAAAAGAATATGGATGCAAGTACATCTGCTTCCATCACAACATTTCACACGCAGCTAGTTCAAGACTCTCTATCTTTCCTTTCTTTCATTTGTTCCTTAGCTTTTTTTTTATTTTTTTTCAATTTCTGTGGATAGAGTATTAGCTGCTCTAGGTAGGAAAGAAGAGGAGAGAGTAGGAGTGTTGTAAATGGGATCTTATACAGCATCAAGTGAAACATCATGTTATCTTGTTACAAATGAATTAAGGAAATTAACATGATGCAACTGTCATTTATACTAATGAAGAATTGGATTCCATATGGAAATTTCCCGCATTTCTCTAAGGATTCAGTTTGAGTTCGTCTCTAAATTGTGCTTTGAAGTCCACTGTTACTCAAATCTGCACAAGTGTAAAAGGTGTTTCTACGTAAAACTATCAGCAATAGTCACGTAACTCAGTATGTTGAAGTTTGGTAGAGGCATATGCTTTATGGGTTCAATTGAACCTAGTATTTCTGACATGAAATATATATAAATTCATAATTTCAAAAGTAGAGGTAGCTCACTGCCAAGAACTTTAAAGATTGAATCATCAAGTTTAAATTTTTGAATTGACTCTGAAGTCTTATGAGTTCCATATTCCTCCAATTTAACACAGTATCTCCTAAAATAATCAGATTTGATTCTTTTGCCGATACATCATGATTTCCTAAAGAATATATTACAGTGTTTCATATTCGTAATTAGTTGATACAACTAAATGGTGGTGGGCTGGTGGCACTAGCCGTTGAAGCTCGACCGCAAAGAGAGCCTTCTGTGCCAGTTTGTGTAGTTCATTAAAGAGGCATATCTGCAACTAGTAATTGCTTTTCCAGCTAAACTGAATCTTGGATGCTAGAACAAATCTTAGTAGTAGCTATTATTTATTTCCAGAGCCATGTGACAATATTAGATTGAATATGTTTTAAGTATATATGTATTTGACTTCCGGTAGCTTCTTTAATGGATTTTGCGTATATCATAGCCCTTGGTCAACCCCTGGCTTCTTGAACTATGGTAATTTTCTGATTTTGTTTTCTGTTATTAAGGTAAAAAGTCAAAAAGTTACTTAAAACAAGAGGCTTTGGTAAAAGAAGATGACGCCATTCGTCAAGGTAGGCTGCTTGATCCAATGAGGAGGGTGAAATATATGTTGCTGTTATGCGCACAAAGAATAAGAATTCGTGGGACACTGAAATTGCACTTGGTTTGGGGTTTGAACTAGAAAACATTTTGGTATTGTTGTGTTATATGCAGAGCAACGGCGGATCTAGGATTTTTAGTACATAAATGCACTATTAAAAAAATAGTAAATTTTATGGGTGGTCATTCAATTTTGTGTTCATTACACAAAAGTCATTTTTCTTTTTTTTTTTTGTTACGTAGAAATCATTCAATTTTGTATTTATTACCTAAAGGTCTTTTTTTTTTCTTGTGTTACACAAAAATTATTTTACTTTACTCTATTTATCATAAAAGTCACCTTGACCAAATCTTATAATACTTTTAGTTGAAAAGTTTATTATGCCCTTGACATTATAAATCCTCTCGTTTATATAATACCTTGTATATTACTCTTATATAATATATTTTTACCTAGGTATTTTACTTATAATTAAAATAAATTTTAATTATTTATTTATTATTTTTATAATATATCTATACATTTAAATTTTTCATGGCACTCAATTTGTTTAATCATATTTAAACAGGAACATATTTTAAATATAAAAATGATAAAGATATTTATTTTTTAATATTTATTTGAAGTAATAACAAATAGATTTGTTTAAAAAAATGATAGTTTTTTTTACAATCAATAAAAAAAATTAAAAAAGTTTCAATGATATTTGTGTTTAATATTAAGATTTTAAAGCTTTATCTATTAATATTATTTATTTGAAAGTATTAATCTGATGTGTCATTGTGCTAAATATGGGTATTTTATTTATTGAATTAATGAGTATGGCTTGGCTTGTAAATCAATGAACTTTCATTCGATAACTTTCATTAAAAATATTTCATTAAGCATTACCAAGAACATGGACTTGAGATTTGTTCACGGTAATATTAATGACAAATTTAATAATGCTACTTATATATCTTTAAGAAAAAATAAATCTACGAATATATTATAAAAATAATAAATAAAATAATATTAAGTTATTTTAATTATAAGTAAAATATTTGGGTAAAAGTATATTATATAGCATATAATATAGAAGATATTACATAAATGGGATAATTTATAATGTCAAGGGCATATTAGACTTTTCTAATAAAAGAATTGTAAAATCTGGTTAAAGTGATTATTGTGATAACTAGAGCATAGTAAAATAATTTTTGTGTAACAAAAGAAAGAAAAGTAACTTTTGAGTAATAAACTTAAAGTTGAATGATTTTTACGTAACAAAAGAAAGAAAAGTGACTTTTGGGTTATAAGCATAAAATTGAATGACCACCCATAAAATTTACTGGCTAATAAGAAGGAAAAAATGTACTAAGTGAGAATTGATCCCCTATTCCTCTTGATAAATAACTCAATCTTCAAACAAGTGCATTATTCAACCTTCTTGGAGCATGGGTACCAATAATTAATTTTATATTAATTTTTAAAAATATATACATAAAATATCTAATTTTACGGAGAGACCCATTCACGTGTCCCATAGTCTCCCTTACCGATCCACCCCTGGTTCTATGGGTGGAAGGGAGCTGAGTAACAGTATAAGTTGTCTTTGTATAACTTATAGGTTACACGAGTTCGAACTGTAAAAACAGTCACTGATACTTGTGTCAGGGTAGGTTGTCTACATCACACATCCTTAGGATGTGGTCTTTCCTTGATCCCATGAACGCATGATACTTTGTGCATTGGACTACGCTTTATGTTCTATGGGTGGATTTAGCTTATGTACACCGGGAATATATAATTTATTTACATAATTAATGTATTTTAATCTGTTGTAGTTGATAATATATCTTATTTTCATGTTACTAATCCAACTTTTTTCTACGAACAATTAACTTGTAATTGTATTTTAATTGAACCTAATAATGTATAAGTTAGCAAAGGCGTATCCAAGTTGAGGGATATGGGTTTACATAAACACATACTCATCTCCCTAAATCATGTATAATAATTTTGTATTTCTTCAAAATTACTTAAATATATATGCGTGAACCCATGCTCAAAGACTATTATGGTGCAATTATTATTGGGTGCACCTCTACAAGTAAAATTGGCAATTCAAATTGTAACGACCCGACTTGTCGTTTTAAGAATTTACGCCCCGTTCAACGACTTAAGGTCCCGAGCAATTATATAATGTATATTATGACTTGCGAGTGTGATCGAGTTTGGTTTTTGGAAGGTTCGGGATCAAATTGGAAGAACAACTCTTATTTAAGAAGTTTAAAAGAAAAGAGTTGACCGAAGAGTTGACTTTTGAGCAAAACGACTCCGAAATAGAATTTCGATGGTTCCAATAGCTCTGTATGGTGATTTTGGACTTAGAAGTATGTCCGTATATTTATTTGGAAGTCCGTAGTTGATTTTGGCTTGAAATGACGAAAGTTGGAATTGGAAGGTTTGGAAGTTTGGCCAGAAGTTGACTTTGGTGATATCGGCATCGGAATGTGATTTCTAGAGTTGGATTAGTTTCGTTATGTCATTTGGTACTTGCATGCAAAATTTTACGTCATTTCGGATTAATTTGATATGTTTCGGCACGAGTTTTGAAAGTTGGAAGATTTAAAAATTTATGAGTTCAATTTGTGGTGTAATTCATAGTTTCGACGTTGTTTGATGTGGTTTGAGGCCTCGAGTAGGTCCGCGTTATATTTTAGGACTTATTGGTATGTTTTGTTGAGGGCCCGAGTGGCTCGGGTGAGTTTGGGGGTGAATTTTGAATGAGTTTGGGTATTTCGGCACTCTGACGATGTTTTGGGACAGTTGAAGTGCGGAGGGCACATTTTGGAGTGCGGATGTGCGACCGCAAACTTCCAAAGTGCGGAGGCAGTGGTAATTGTGCGGACCACAGTTGAAATTGTGCTGTCCGCAGTTGAAATTATGCGGTCCGTAGAATTTTTTTCGCGGCCGCAGAAAGGAGATTTTCAAGTTCGATAGTTCGACTTCGGAAGCTTATATCTTTTGATCTATAAGGAATTTGGAGATGATCTAAAAATAAAAGTTGTAGCTCTTTGAGTCTAGTTTCTAGAAATATAAACTAATCATCATTTGGATATTTATATCGAAAGTTATGGTCAATTTACTGAAACCTGATAGTGCAATAGCTGCTGAAGTGCAGCCTCACAATTTGGATTGCGGCCGCACGGACCTTAAATGTGAGGACCGCACAAAAAAATGTGCGGTCAGTACTTTGGAAGTTAGATGTGGTACCATATAAATGAGGTTTTCATCTTATATTTTATTTTTGGACCAAGAGAGTTCGGTTTGTGGCGATGTTTCGTGGATTTTTCAAGGAAATCATCGGGGTAAGTGATTCTAACTCGGATTTGGCTAATATACATGAATATTTCATTGTTTTCATCATTTAATTAATATTTTGACATGAAAATTTGGGGGGAAAATTGTAGAAGTTTCATAAACGAATTTTTGGGATTTGAATGTCGATTCGGAGTGGGATTTGAGTGAAATTAGTATGATTGGACTCGTAACGGAATGGGTGTTCGAATTTCGTAAAAATTCTATCGGGTTCCGAGATACGGGCCCCGCATTGACTTTTGGTTAACTTTTAAATGTAAATTTTTAAGTCGACATTTTATTATCCGAAATTATTTTCGGTGAATTTTAATGAAGTTATATAATTTATTTGGCTAGATTTGAGCCGTCCGGAGGTTATTTCACGCAAGAAGGCTATTTTGGAATATCGGCATAACTTCAAAAAGGTAAGTATCTTGCCTAACCTTAAGTGGGGGAATTACCCCTTAGGTATTGAGTCTTATGTGAAAACTGTGTAATTGAAAACCATGTACGCGAGGTGACGTGTACGTACTTGGTTTATATGTGTAAATTATATCGGTTAAAATTCTTAGACGCCATTATGTATTAAATTGGAAATTATTGGCACTTATTAAATCCTCTATTTGTCATACCTAAATCCTTTTTTCGAATTTGTTTTTATATGATGATTTGGTATGATTGCCACCTTGATTTTTTATGTGAATCCCGTGTTTTTGTCAAGTAGATATTTCCTGGAGATAATTTCATTATGGATTATTCATTTGTAAATAATTTATTAATTTTTTTTAAAAAGGAGGTATTAATCTATTTGCCAAAAATTTGGATTAAAGAAGGCGTTGTTCCTTGATGAATTACTTTTCAATTCATGTTGTTGAAATTGTTATTGAGTTATTAAGGCCGTAAATCATACTGAGGCAAAGTGTTAAATTGTGAAATATTATTTTGTTGAGTTGTTCACTCTCGAATATTTTGTTAAGATTTTGTGCACATTATGGTCGAGACATGGGCTCCTTATTGTGAAAAATAATGTATTGTTGATTTTTGTGGCAAGTTGTAATATTTGAGCACTTGATGTGTAATTTTTGATATGTTGTAATATTTGAGCACTTGATGTGCAATTTGTGATATGTTGTAATATTTGAGCATTTGATGTGCAATTTATGATATGTTATAATATTTAAGCACTTGAGGTGCAATTTGTGATATGTTTTGATATTTGACCACTTGATGTACAATTTATAATATGTTGTGATATTTGAGCACTTGAGATGCAAGTTGTGTTATGCTATGATAATCGGGCACTTGAGATGCGAATTGTGATATATTGTGATATTGATACGCATGCGGCAGTATAAGATCTGGGTGTTGAAACGCATGCAGTGAGATAAGGGGGCTTGATACGTGTGGCTAGTAGGGGAACTACTAAAAGCCATGCAGTGTGATAAGGGTGACTAAAATGCGGGATGCTATTTCGGGAAAAATAATTTTTAAAACTAAATGTGAAGACTCCCGCGGTGATATAAGGATAGATTGTGAATTTATTTATAATTTGAGACTACGAGGCGGTACCTCGGGAGTGCCCTTTGTTGAAATTTATTTATGATTTGGAACTACGAGGCGGTACCTCGGGAGTGCCCTTTGTTGATATTTCTCTATGGCTGCACTTGTCTTTGGTTATTTTATTTTTTCGTAATATGTAAATTCTTATGTTCTCCGTGATGTATTATTTGACTTAATATTAGGTGTTTTGTATTTCTTATTGTATTGTGTTGACTTTGGCTTTTTTATACGAGACTATGAGTTCTGGTTTGTACTTGTTTTCGATGATTGAGTTGTTTTAAATATAAAAAAATTACTACTATGTTTTAATCTAATAAGTTTTACATCCAATCAGTAGCTTATCTGATGCTTTATTTTAATTGAAATATCATTTTTCTTCACTCAAATAATTTCTAAAATAAACTTATTTCTTTGTTGATTTCTTATTTGATTTAAAGATTTTAAGCTTACTTTATTGAAAATAAATTGATCCTACGGTTTTTATATATTGATATTTTGGGCACATGAGTTGTCCGTGCAGTTGTGATATAGACATGGGCACGAGGTGCTATGAGAATATGAAAGGGAGCTGAGCCCCGTATTTATGATTATGATATAAGATATTTATGTGAAAGAGTTTTATATTCGAAGGATATATATTTGAAAAAATATATTTGGAAGGTATTTATTCGAAAGAATTATATGTGAATGATTTATATTTGAAGGACTTGATTAATTGGTTATACTTGTGTTTATTATTCGTTTGAGCAATATTTATGGTGTTCCTGTTGCCTTGCTGTTTATGTCACAAGTTGATTATTGTTTCCATCACTGCTATTTATTTTTTATTATTTTTGTATGCTATATTGCACAAGTTATTTGACTAGTGAGTGTCTTGACTATATCTCGTTACTACTCCACCGAGGTTAGTCTTGATACGTACTGGGTACCGACTGTGGTGTACTCATACTACACTTCTGTACATTTTTGTGCAAAGCCAGGTATTAGAGATATCAGACTCGGGCAGAGTTAGTGTGTTGATCACAAGGATTCAAGGTAGAGCTGCTTGGTCGTCGTAGTCCCTTGGAGTCTTTCCGTTATATTGTACTGTCAACTCTTATTCGAACAATATTGTATATTCGATCCTTGAGATCATACCATGTATTCAGTTAGAATTCGTGACTCAGTATTACCAGTCTTGGGAGGTTGTTATATTTGTTTCCGCTTTTGGTTTCAACACTTATGTTATAACTTTTGGTTTTAAAAAAATGGCTCGAAATGTAATTGTAATCGGCTTACCTAGTCTTAGAGATTAAGTGCCATTACGACGCGTGTGGTGGGGTTTTTGGGTCGTGACACAAATCCTATTCTGAACGGTCTTGTTTTCGGCATGAGGTGTGTGTGTGTGTGTGTGTATATATATATATATATATATATATATATATATATATATATATATATATATATATATATTGTGTGTGTGTGTAGTCCATTACTCAAATGGTCACTCAACTATCCCAAATTATCTACTAAAGTCACTTTTCTTTCTTTTATAACAACAAAGTCACTTAACTATGCCTACAACACTCAGAAGGTCACTCAGCTAGATTTTTCAAATTTTGGATTGTCAAATACCTATTTTACTCTCTAAATTATAAACATTTATCTTCTTTTTATTTTATTTAACTTTTTAATATTATAATTTTCCCTTTTTAATTTATATTATGACTTACCTATATAATAAATATTTTTTATTTATAAATTTAAAAAATAAAAAGTATTTAAGCATATATAATACTGGAATAACAAAATAATGAGCATAGTAAAAATATTAATTAGAATAATTTGTTCGTAATAATTTTAGTATTAACAAAAAAAATTAAAAAAATTATTTACACAATTGAGAATGAAAGATAATAAAGGTTGTAAAATATATATTATGCACGTAATATAAAAATAATTATTTAAATAAATATATTTTTATAATATACATTATATATGGTTGAAATTTATGCTTATATTATTATTCCGTCATTATATGAGATGAAAACTAATTTTTTATTTTTTATTTTATAAATAAAATATATTTTTCTATACGTAAGTCCACAATGTAGATTAAAAAGAGAAAAAACATATAATATTTAAAAAGTTTTAAAAAAAATGATAATTTTGAGGGTAAAATAGATATTTGACAATAAAAATTTTTAAAAATCTAGTTGAGTGACCTTCTGAGTGCTATATGTATAATTAAGTGACTTTGTTGTTACAAACGAAAGAAAAGTGACTGTAACAGATAATTTGGGATAGTTGAGTGACCATTTGAGTAATGACTCTCGGTGTGTGTGTGAAAATTACTAAAATTTCAAAAACAATATAATTTGAACCTATAATTTTAAAAGTGTTGTGGGTTATCGTAAGGGACTAAAGTTAAACTAGTAAAATATAAATTCTAGATCTACCTCTTCATAATAGTGCACACATCCTCTTGAAATCCTGGATCCGCCTCAAGTTAGGTTACATTGTGAGTGTATAAAAATTAAATCCCTTATGTTTAAGTTTAATTCGGTTTTGTTTCATTAGTAACTTTTCAATAGTCCAGTAATTATCAAGTCAAGGTATGAACAGCCAGGCACAGGATTTAGACTTCAAGAAGATAACATAAAGGATCTAGCTGGCTTTAGCTTGGTTTTAATTTTAAAGCCATTAATTGATGACCCATCCAATTCATGAATGCGTCGTCCATTTTTGGATTCTTTCTTGCCTTGTTTTTGTCTTGTTTCTTCATGCCAACCAACTTGGTTACAAGTGCATTCAGAAATTGTGAGTTTTAAGTATGTATAAGCAAATTTAAATTGATTTAAGCTTGGAATATTTCTTTTAAAAAAGGGACATTACTTTAGGGGGTTTTCATTCTTCAAAAGAATGTAACCAAAGAACAAGAAAGGGGTCCAAAATCAAGCTGTGTTCCATAATGTTGGTGTTCCTATCTGTACACGTAATCATTTATTCTCTTCTTCACAAACCTTTCCATTAGCCTTCTTGTTCTTAGCTTTCATCTTTCGAATATCTCCTAGTTACGAAAAGAATGCTTGTTAATTTTCGTACTATTTGATTTCTAAATTGTAGAGTAATACAACAAATTCTTCTTGTTTCTTTGAGGACGCAAGTAATCTAAACATGACAAAGAAAGTCGTCATGACGTGTAAATGTGGGACATTTTTTCTCACTTTGAGGGGGAAACGCGCAAATACATAAGCTCACAAAGATCCCAAATTGCCTGCCAAAATTTCAATCCTTAGATTAAATTTTATTCGTGGTCAATTTTGCTATTTTTCTAAATAAGAATAAATACTTTCAATCGATGATATATGGGTCTGATGTAAAATATAATTCAAAATTAAAGATGAAAGTTGGCATTAAATAAAGAGATTCATACAATTTTGCATAATATAGAAGTAACTCTTTTTAAATGGCTTGACAAAAGAAAAGATCTCATCGTAAATCTACAATACAACAATAACAATATTGCTTTAATTCCCAGTAAATTGAGATCGAAATATACATCCTCACTCTATGTTGCTTTGTTTAATCTCATCTCAAGTGTTTTACACGTTCCGATAATATATTTAGCATTTTGAAAATTCATCATAAACTGACTAATATTACTATCATCCTTTGTTATTCCGAACTTGAAATCGATAATATGAGCAAATACATGCGGGCAAAATTGTTGTAAACCTACAATAAATTAAATAAAATTAAAAGTTCTTTAACTTTTGTAAACTTGTAGATAAAAGAGATTACACAATTTTCAATAACTAAAATGTCTCACCCTAAAAGGAAAAAGAAGGGGCAGACGCAAATACAAGTTTGTAAAATGCGGGACTAAAGAGTGGCGATTAGTGGTTTTCTCTCCACAGCTGTAAATGTGGCATAGGCAGCTGGTCGGCGTCAAGTGTCAAATGTCCACATCGCACTATAATCTATAATTAAATCTTCATTTTTATCTAGTTTTCATTTCACCGCGTATTGAGCATTATTTCTTTTCTTCTATCATCTCTTTGCGCTTATTTACTCGTTTACTAACTCTCTGTTTATGGTAATAAATAGAAAAGATTCATAAATATAGCTCAGTGCACCCATTAATTAAATAACCCCACTTTCCATCTCCACTATCTCAATTTATTATATATAGGCCTTACTACTCACCATTTATTTAGTAAGTCAAACATTCAAAATCCTTCAAAGTGTTAAATGAAGATTATGGCTGTCAAATTCCTTCCCTTCCTTTTCTTCCTTTTTGTCTCCTCAGCTACAGCCTGCGATCGCTGTGTTCACCAATCCAAAGTTGCTTACTTTTCCAGTGCTTCTGCCCTTCAGTGTAAGCCTTTTATTTTCTCGCTTCTTAAATTTTGAACAAATTTGAGTACATATTCTTGTTTGTTTATCTGTTTTTCATTTTATGTGAATCCTATTTTTGCAGCTGGTGCGTGTGGTTATGGAGATTTAGCAATAGGCTTCAATGGGGGTCGACTTGCTGCTGCTATTCCTAGCTTTTACAAACAAGGAGCTGGTTGTGGTGCTTGTTATCAGGTTAATTCTTGATCATTAACGCCTTCAATTTAATTAATCTACGCAATATTAATTTGAATTGCTAAATATGAATAATAAACTTGTTTGAATTGCAGATTAGATGCAAGGACTCAACACTCTGTTCGAAAGAGGGCACAACTGTAATTGTAACTGATCTAAATACCAATAACCAAACGGATTTTGTGATCAGTAGCCGAGCTTTTATGGCCATGGCCAATAAGGGAAAAGCTAAAGACGTTCTCAAATTGGGAATTGCTGAAGTTGAATATAAAAGGTTCGTAGTAAAATTACCACATGTTTTAGATTATACACCGGATATTTTATTTGATGCAATGACCGTACAAATCTTTAAAAACTAATTAAGTTAAGAATTATTTTACAGTATTAAACTTCATACATTAGACTCTTGCGGTCCGGCCCTTCCCCGAACCCCCTCGTAGGATGAGCTTAGTGCACGGAGCTGCCCTTTTTTACATTATAAAATACGCATGAATTTCTTTCTAATCAAAAGATTTGTTTTCGGATAATAATTGTTGAGGTATTATCACTTTTAGATTCCGTCAGAAACTATTTACATCGGGTAGCTGAAAAAATATATAAAATTTATATAATTTTTGTATATAACATAAAAATATATATATATAAAATATACAAATTTTATATATTTTTTCTATTATTATTTTTACGGCGGCTATACAATATTATCTTTCCATAATTTTATTAATTTGTTCTGTTTACTGTGGGCCTATGAACTTTGCGTTGCTTGTCCGAATTTTCTTGTCAGCATACTGTACTAAGGCTATATTTGGTGGTTTCGTTACAACAACCAAAACATTAAAAAACAAGTTGTAAATTTTGAAAAAAGGAGTCATCTTACATGCCCCACTTGACCAGATATGTACTAGTAGTACATAATTAAAGCAGTAACGGTCAATTGAACATGTCTAAATTATTCAATTCAATTAATGATATGTGCATACGTGTTATTGATTAGACTCAGTAAAGTAATCAAATGGAAAAGAGTTTGGGATGAAAGTTTATGCTTCAAAATACTATATTAATGCTGGTACTAATATTGTATTTTTCGTGGGGACAGAGTACCCTGTGATTACAAAAGCAAGAATTTGGCTATTCGCGTGGAAGAATCGAGTCGAAAACCAAATTATCTAGCAATCAGCTTCTTGTACCAAGGTGGTCAAACTGAAATTGTCGCTGTCGACGTAGCTCAGGTAAAAAAAACTACTCCCTCTATACATAGTCGCTTTTGAGTTGATACGGAGTTTAAGATATTAATTTTACCGGCGAATGATATGTTTTAGGTTGGATCATCGAGTTGGAATTTCATGAGCCAAAATCACGGAGCAATTTGGGACACAAGCAGAGTGCCAACAGGGGCATTGCAATTTAGGTTTGTGGTGACAGCAGGGTACGATGGCAAATGGAATTGGGCAAAATCAGTGTTGCCAGCAGATTGGAAGAATGGGGTAATTTATGACACTGGACTTCAGATCACTGACATTGCTCAAGAGGCTTGTTCCCCATGTGATGATGGAAACTGGAAACTTCATTAGTTTTTACTGTTTTAGCTGTAATAATCTATGTGAATACACGTACTAAAAGTTAAAAGAGATCCAAAATTAATAAAATTGTAGATTGATGCAGTTGGATAGACAAATAGGGATACAAATTCTCCTGATTTTTTCTTCTTTTCTGAGGACTAGATATGTAATGTTAAAGTTATCTTCATATTTATATAACATTAGATTCTTTCCGGCATCAACAGAATTGATTAATGATTTATCTTGCCTTCAGTGCATTTATCATATTACTGTCCATCGCAGTTTAACAGTTCCAGTTTTATTTCACAAGTTAGACTGAATTAAGTGGGCGTTTGGACATAAGAATTGTAAAATTTCAAAAAAAAGTAAAAAAAAAATTTCAAGTGAAAATGGTATTTGAAAATTAGAGTTGTGTTTGGACATGAATATAATTTTAGGTGTTTTTGAAGTTTTGTGAGTAATCTGAGTGAAAATTTGAAAAATGTTATAAGAAAAATCAAATTATGGTGGATGTCTACTCTTCCTCCATGATCTTCTCAAATGCTTAATGACATATTCAATGACATATTTCTATGCTTAATGACATATTCAATGACATATTTTTCTTCACTCTTCATGCCTATATAAAGGCATTGTAATAGATAAGAAAATATACACAATTGAAGAAGAAAATCTCTTCCTTCTCTCTATCTCCATTTCTCGTTCATGTTTTACTAAATGTCTTTTATTTCATAACAACATGTCTTGTTCATGTTTTACTAAATTATTTTTATTTTGTAACATGTTATCAGCACGAATTGCTCATTTTATGATCTTCTACGTCAAGCCTATGTAAATTATAAGCAGACAATGAGATCAAGTATAATGAAAAATGCCTTGGATAATAATACAAGGATAAGTTTTACATCCATTTAAACCCATTCATACTTTCATATCTTTGCATTAACTTTATGTGCAGTATTTAGTTAAAATATTTTTTTCAATTGTATCCACTGAAATAAAGAACTGGAAAGGTATGTCTTTATTTACTACATCTCTTATAGGACAAAGATAATATTCCAACGTATATATATGTTCTGACTTTTTACATACTATGATAGATAATTATTAAGGTAATTTAGTAATAATATTTTTACCATCACATGATGTATTTCAATGAAAGCAAAATTATCAAATATGTAGGCGATTGTATAGTACCTTGCAAATTTGGCATTCGAATATACAATTAATATAAACTCATTATATTTATAATTTATAATAGTCACGGTTATGCATTAAGCCTTAAATATTTTTGCTGGAAATATAAGGCACATTCCTCCGTATTGAATTTTTTTGGTGAAGTTCTTATAGTCTTTGAAATATAAGTGGTTATAGGTTATCTGCACCTTTTCCCTAATTAATTTATTAAAATGTAAAAGTGATTGTATCATTTAAAAAAAATTGGCATATAATATTTTTATTGCAGAGGAACTGTTTCAAGATTGAAATAGTTATATATGTCTTCTTGAAAGTTAATTTACTTATGCCTATAATTATTAAGTAATAATATTTTAAAGGCTCGAGTGCGAGTCCTAGTGAATTTTGGCCTAATATGCCAAAGATTGAGGGTAAGACGATGGGTTCAAGTCCCAATGAACTATGTTGATGAAAAGACGTTGGATTCAAGTTCCAACGCATTATGGCCTAGCATGCTTTTATATGGGTAAGACATTGGGTTTGAGTCCTAATGCACTATATTGATAATAATAATAATAATAATAATAACTAAAGAAAAAATAATGTATTTTTCATGAAAAAATATGAAGTTTGTCCCACTTGATTTGCTCTATTCTTGAAGTGAATGTGATAGTCGTGCATGATAAGTCTAAATAAAGACAAGTGACTGACCAATGAATGTGGGCGTGCGAAAGGCCAAAATAATAATAGTTATCACTATGATAATTATAAAAAAGGAGAACAAGACAATGTTTACTATCAAATTGGTATGAATAAAAAAAAAATAAAGCACATTGTATGATTATATTCCATTCTTTGAAAAGAATGTGACTTGTGATAAACATTGAGAATGCATACTCATTCCTGAAAGTGAATGTGAAAACATATATGTGATAAAGATTATGCATAATAATGTACTTGTGCATGGTTGGATAAATACTACAACTCACCTTTAAGGGAGGTTTGAGACAAAGAAAGATAATGAATATTATTGTGTAGTTACATGAATATATCATTGTTCGCATACATATGATACGCCAAAAATATTTTGTCAAGCCTTATAAAAGTTATTAAAAGCAAAATTAAAGTAAGAAATTATTTTGCTTATGATGATTTTGAACATGACAATTATTATGATATGATTCTCTTTGTGAAGGAGACATTCATTATATGGATGGTGTGACAAAAGATCTTGTAGTACAAAAATAGTTAAGGAGCTTTGAAAGAACTAATTTGTTACTACCCGGATGAATGAAATTGTTTATGACATTAATATTGTAGTAAGTCTCAAAAAAAATATTTTAATTTACAAATATATTAGCCAAAGTGGTTGGCATATTGGGACTATAAATGAAAAGAAGATTGAATATCTTTATATTACTATAATCATATCGGGTAAATATGAAAGGTTACCTGACATTTCTTCTATTTGTACTATACAAGTATAAGCATGATAATGCAATCACAAGTCACAAGTAAACTAGAGGTTTACTGAAATAAATATTAGTTGGCATGACCGGTTGACCATCTCGGTTCAATTATAATGCGAAAAATTAATTGAGAATTACATTGGCAAATATTGAAGAAATATAAGATTCTTAAAGAATTCTCTTCTACTGCTTATTCCATGATATACCAGTTAAGGTTATGATTGAATCCCTTGATTTATGGAACAAATAAAAAGTGATAAAATATATAGGCCCAGTCACCTTCTATGTGGACCGTTTACTATTATATGATTTTGATAGATGCATCTATTCTAACGGTCACATGTGCATTTGTTATCAACTTGTAGTTTGGTTTTTGCAAGATTGATTGCTCAAATTATTAGAGCACAGTTCCAGAATATAAATTATGATAATTTATCTTGATAATACTGATTTAAATCCAAGTTGGTTTAGCAGAAATTGTATGTCTCCAGTTATATCTAAACCATTGGTTATGAGAACAAAATTGCCAAAATAAAATTTGGTATGTGATGTATTATTTAATATACAACAACACTTGTACGCATCTAGCCAAGTTATGATAAGTTTTCCCTATCACAATCAGTTCAGGGTCAAGAACCAAATAATTTCCATATAGAAATATGAATGTGCTATATGATTTAATTGTTCCACCACAATGCACAAAGATGGATCCCCAAATAAGGCTAGGGATATGTGTTGGTGATCCCAACAATATGGGGAGAAAATGAGCAGCTGAAAAAGTAATGCATGTAATGAATTATTATGAGTACATCTAGATCCTCGTACGAGAAAATGTGAACTTGAAGTTCAAGTGATAATTCATATGCAAAATATTGTCAGGCGTATTTGCTGACCCAAAGCTAAAGGTCATATTCAACTGCTAATACTCCAAATAAAATAAAGTTCATAATGAATAGAGTTTATGGCATGCATGAAGCATAATAGACTAATCGGTTCCAAAGATAAAACTCTTTGAAGAATGAGAGGTGCAAATGTTCAAGATGGTCATAATAAGGAGGCAAGTGCTCTAGAAGAGCACCACGACATAACACTTCCTAAGATCTCATGAGAGAGGCTCAGGTACCTGAAAATAATAAGATAAAGAGATCTCAATAAGTTATGTCTTTATTGGGTAATAGTAGAACCGATATAAAATGATCATCGACGATATTGTTAATATAATGTAGCGCTCAATATTATTAATATTGACGAGAATCTTGAGCTCAAATCTGTCATGAAATTTGGACAGATAAATGATTGGCCAAATGAAAAATACGCAATAAAAATTGATTTTACCTGAAAAATATGAAGTTGGATAGTCCGAACACCTGAAAGTCTAAAGCCAGTGGAGGTATAAATGTGTTCTTGTGCGAAAAAAAGGGTCAAGTCGATAAACATAAAGACGACTTGTGTCACAAGAAAACTTGTAAATATCCTGGCATTGATTATATAGAGACATGTTCTCCTGTGGTGGATGTCGCCATTTCATGTTTTAATCTAGCAATACAAGAAAAATGTGATATGCGTATAATGAAAATCATTGAAGGATTTAAATTGTTCTGAAGCATATTAAGGTTTCCAAGAAATTTATTAAATAAAGCTTTAAAAATCCTTATACGGATTGAAACAATCAGGGCGCATGTGGTATAATCGTTTGAGTGAGTACCTGTTAAAATAACGGTACAAGAATAATTCAATTTGTCCTTGTGTCTTTATAAAAAGAGCTCGATCTAAATTTATTATAATCACCGTGTGTGTTGATGATTTAAATATCATTGGAACTTCTAGGGAGCTTCCTAAAGCAGTAGACTATTTAAAGAAAGAATTTGAAATGAAAGATCTTGGAAAGACAAAATTTTGTCTTGGTCTACAAATTGAATATATGAAAGATGGAATTTTTGTTCATCAATCAGCATACACTAAAATGATTTTAAAGCGATTATATATGGATAAAGCACATCCATTCTGACCTTATGAAAATAATGAAGAGCTTCTTGGTCCCGAAGTACCATATCTTAGTGCAATTGGTTCACTAATGTATCTTTCTAACATTACAAGGTCTGACATAACTTTTTCAGTTAATGTCTTAACAAGATATAGCTCTGCTCCTTCAAGGAGACATTGGAGTGGAATCAAACACATATTGTGGTATCTAAAAGGGACTACCGATATGAGATTATTTTACGGCAATGATTGCAGTCTCGATCTTGTTGGTTATGCCGGTACTGGGTATTTATATGACCCACACAAGGCTCGATCTCAAACAGGCTATGTGTTTATATATGGAGGCACTGCCATATCTTAGCGATCGACTAAGCAATCAATTGTGGCTACTTCATCTAATCATACTGAGATAATTGCTATTCATGAAGCAAGTCGAGAATGTGTATGGTTGAGGTCTATAATACACCTTATTCGAGACAAATGTGGTTTGAAGTGTGATAAATTACCCACAAATTTGTATGAAGACAATGCAACATGCATAGCCCAATTGAAGGAGGATTCATAAAGGGGATAGGACAAAACAAATTTCACCAAAGTTATTTTTCACACATGATCTTCAAAAGAATGGTGATATCAATGTGCAACAGATCCGTTCAAGTGATAATATGGCTGATCTGTTCACTAAATCTCTACCGACGTCAACCTTTAAGAAACTAGTGTACAAGATTGGGATGCGAAGGCTCAAGGATGTGAATTGATGCTCTCATCAGGGGGAGTTAATACGCGTTGTACTCTTTTTTTCTTACAAGGTTTTGTCCCACTGGGTTTTCCTTGCAAGATTTTTGACGAGGCAACCAAAAGGTGTATTTCTAAACATGTGTACTCTTTTTCCTTCACTAGGATTTTTTTCCCATAGGGTTTTTTTCTAATAAGGTTTTAACGAGGCACATTATTATGGACATCCAAGTAGGAGTGTTATAAGAAAAATCAAATTATGGTGGATGTCTACTCTTCCTCCATGATCTTCTCAAATACTTGATGATATATTTAATGACATATTTATATGCTTAATGACATATTCAATGACATATTTTTCTTCACTTTTCATGCCTATATAAAGGCCTTGTAATAGATAAGCAAGTACATACAATTGAAGAAGAAAATCTCTTCCTTCTCTCTATCTCCATTTCTTGTTCATGTTTTACTAAATTGCTTTTATTTCATAACGACATGTCTTGTTCATATTTTACTAAATTGCTTTTATTTTATAACAAAAAATAACTTTTTGTAGTTTTTTAAAATTTCAAAAAATTTCAAATTGCATTTTCAAGTGAAAATTGAAAATTTTATGAATAAACGCTGATTTCGAAAAAAGTGAATTTTTTGAAAAAAAAGAAAAAAATTTCTTATGTCCAAACAGGCTCTAAATGTTAATCACAAAAAATATATTTACTTAGATGCCTTAATTTAAAATAGACAGATTTAAAAACAAAGGAGAGGGGTGTCACGATCCCAAATTCCCTCTGTAGGATATCGTGACGGCACATGATCTCTAAGACTAGGTAAGCCTAACAATATGCGGAAACATTAAATAAGAGATTAAAACTTGAACATCCCAACATTTTAATAAATAGAATCTACCAAAACTCAATACGTACAATCCCAAAACCTGGTGAAATATAAGTCACAAGCTCTAGATATAGTACCGAACAATCCTATACATCACTGTCTATCAAAATATAAAGAAATAAGAGAAAACATAATAGAAGGGGATTCCGAGGCCTGCAGACGCGGGCATGTATACCTTGAAATCTCCAAAGCAGCAACACATCGCACTAATATCGAGGCTGATAGGATGTACCTGGATCTGTACAAAAATATGTGCAGAAGCGTAGTATGAGTACACCATAACGGTACCCCGTAAGTGCCAAGTCTATCATCTGTAGAGTAGTGACGAGGTCGGGTCAAGGCCCTACTGGAGATAATAAGAAACAAGACAGAGATAATATGATATAATGAAAAAGACAGGGAAGGGAACAATAAAGAATTTACGGGAAATAACAACACAGAATCAAGGAAAGTTAATACAACATGAAAGGAAAACAAAATTTTTACATGTTAAGGAAAACAAGAACCAAATAATACAACAAATAAAGAATATCAGCAGGGGCACTCCCGAGGTATCGCCTCGTAATCCCAAATCGTAAAAACAAATCACAGTCTTTTCTTATATAACCGCAGGAGCCTTTATATTTGATTTTTGAAAATTATTTTCCCGAAATAACATCCCTCGTTTTAGCCTACCTTATCACACTGTATGGCTTCTAATAGTTCCACTACTAGCCATGCGTATCAAGCCCATCTTATCTCACCGCATGCGTTTTAACACCCATATCTTATACCACCGCATGCGTATCAATAATCACAACAGCAAAGCAGAAATCTCGTGCAACAATAACAACTGCACGACAGAAACCTCATGCAAATAATAAAAATCTCACGGAAGAAACCTTGTGCAAACAATCACCTCAACAATAACCTGAAAGCCAAAACACAACAACTGAATAAATGATATTCCAAGGATAGTAATTTCAAGTAAAGAATTTTCACAGTTAAGTAATGAATACGGAAATCAAGAAAAGCAAGTAATTCAACTAAACATGTGATACAAGTTGCAAATAGGAGATAAGACAAGTAGACATGTGAAATTAGGCTAAACGTGATGACTTTAACGTGCTAAAGTAACTCAATTAAAGCATGAAAAAGAAACTACGTAGCAAAACCCGAAATTTCAATATTTAGCCAGTATACGCACTCGTCACCTTGCGTACACGGCTTTCACATATCACAAATTATCACCAAACTACCAAATCCTAATGAAAATTTTTCCACACAAGATTAGACGAGTCACTTACCTCAAATCACACTCAATCAATCAATTAGAAGGCCTTTCCCTCGATTTTTCAACTCCAAACGGCTCGAATCTTGCCAAAATAATTTCATACTCTAAAATACAACTATAGGAAACTAGTTTAAATAATGAAATAGTAATTTTAGCAAAGAATTGGAAAATCACCCTAAAAAGTCACCCCGATCCCATGTTTCGGAAAATAAGATAGAGCTTCAAATAATGCTCAGTCTCATACCATAATACCAAGGACCTTCTTTTTTTTTTTTCCTTTTTGGGGTCTCATAATATTTTTTTTTTTTTCATTTCTTGAGGTTAAACATAAATTAAGGAGATATCAAGAAGATGGGTGATGTTTTTTACATTGTGAAAATAAGGAAAAAAAAGAACAAAGTGGAAGAAGAAAGTAATCGAGCACTTCTTGATATGCAACTTCTTTGTTCATGTAAAGTTTTCAAAAGCACGTGTACTCATTTCAGAAGCTCGTTTACCAATTATTAGTCCTTGTGTGTCCACAAAAAATCCCCAATATAGCCTCACATGTGCTATTATAAGCCCAAGTTCCTATGGTGATAGTGGTTGAATGGGCCATTGTCAAAAAAACTTGGGTCCATATAGCCCAATCACCCACTGAAATGTGTGTCAAAACGGGGAGGGGGGTTATGTTTGGGTTGTAGCCTCAAATGTTTTAGCTGAGAGTAATTGTTTTCCAAAATGTTAGTCTTTATAAAAGGGGAAAAAGGTCAAATTGGTTCTTAAACTATGTGAAATGACCCCAATTTGCCTTTGAATATTACGAAATAGTCCAAATTTCTTTTTTCTGCCATCAATCCTCATCCCGCTAAATCGACCATTACTATCATAATAATTGATTCTCCCTCACTCTCAAAAGCGCCATATAGATGGACTACTATTACTTCATTACCACTTTACCCTGACCTATGACATTAACGGAAAGAACGCAACAAATATTCACACAATAACTACCAATTCAGACAATCTCTCTCATACCTTCTTCTTTACCGCTTTCCCCAAATCATTATATAATTTACATCAGCCAATGGGTCGTAGCGCATCATGCCTTTGTTGCTGAAGCTGTTCCGGCTAGACTGGCGTTGCAGATTGTTGTTCATAAATATGTCAGGTTGCAGATTATTGCATTAATTTGGTATGATTTCGTCTAAATAAATTTTTTTCCCGTACTGTTACTATTTGTAAGCTTCTCTTCTCGCTGTAGACAAAAAAATCTTGACAACTATAAATGACACTCGTGCTCGCCATTTTAATTTCAACGCTTATCTAGGCAATGTTTGTGGTACGCCTCCATGACACCATCACATACACTAGCCAACAAATTGATTGCATACACAAATATAATTTTCTTAAAGGGAATTATTGAAAGAAGATCTCCACTAGTTCACTAAAAGATATGCTGATAGGTTCCTTTTTCTTAATATATCCGTAAAAAAATAAATTGCACAAATTGTCTTATCTTAGTTGATACTCTATAAAACAAAATTGATTGAGAATGTAAGAAGCAGACAGGTGGCCCAAGAGGAGGTTATTAAAGCCTTGATTTAGTCCCTCGAGATTTTAAGGCCTCAAAAAAAAATTTAAAAATAGATTTTATGATTTTATTTTATATAGACAATATTAAAGTTTGCAGAAAAAATAAAAAAGTATAAAAAATTTAGGAAAAAGGCCAAATATACCCCTCTACTTTCAGATATTTTTTACATTTAACCTCCATTATACTATCCAGCCAAATTTACCCCTATCGTTATATTATCGGGCCAAATTTACCCCTACAATCAGCAAACTTTTAAAAATTACCCCTCAGTCCGTCAGGTGACCCAGAATCTCCCAAATCCTTTTAATTAAGTTACTGATTCTTCTTCTTGGTCCACTATTTTTAAAATAATTGGCATTTACCTACTCTTTGAATTGGAGAAAAAAATAAGAGAAAAATATTAAATAATACAACCGTTAATAAACAAAATATAGTTATTTGAAAAATCTAAATTAAGTAGCTTTTCTAAATTTTAAAAGTATTTACAATATCCCAATTTTAATGAATTTATTGCACCAAATGTATGGGTACTTTGCAAGTATTAGTGATTGAAGTTGAAGTTTCTTGGAGACTTTACATTGTCGAATTCAACTTTGCTTTAATCAAATGCCTATACATTGTGCACTCTTAGGTTAGTCGATCGAACTCTATACCAACCAGCCAATGACAAAATATATTTGAATATAATACATGTACATACATGGTAATCAACTACATATAATTCAGAATAAATAGACCCAGTGAATTCTACATTTGGTTGAAAAAAAAAATTAAACCAATTCCAAACTCATTATTACAAGAAAGAAGTGGGTGTATTGGTAATTAAAAATATTCATGAATAATTTGTATAGTCTAGTAAATTTAGCATTCATATCAATAGTAATTTCTGAAAATAGTGGAGCAAGAAGAACAACAAGTGATTTGAATAAAAGTAATTTAGGAGATTTTGGATTACTTAATACATCAAAGGGTAACTTTTAAATGTTTGCTGATGATAGGGGTAAATTTGGCCAGATAGTATAATGGTAGGGGTAAATTTGGTCGGATAGTATAACGTTAGGGGTAAATTTGGCCGGATAGTATAACGAAAATTAAATGTAGACAATATTCGAGAGTAGAGGATATATTTGGCTCTTTTCCCAAAAATTTATAAAAAAAACAGAAAAGAAAGAAAGACGGTCTCTTTAACCGTAAAAATATTTTAGAACTTTGAATGAAAATACTTAAATCTCCATATTAGTAAAAATATTTTTTACAATAGTATCAAATGAAATATATTGTAAATATATGTCAACATCTTATTTATTTAAATTACCTCTTACTAATATAATTAATAATATTAGTGTGTGAAGTTAAAACTTTGTGTCATTTAAGAACAGAGGCGGATCTAGAATTTTTAGTACATGAGTGCACTATTAAAAAAAGGAGAAAAAGAATGTATTAAGTGGAATTGATTTATATTCCTCTAGATAAATAACTCAACCTTCAACCAAGTGTCCCATTCAACTTTTTCGGAGCATGAGTGCTAACTGTTAATATTATACCTATTTTAAAAAATATGTACATAAAATATTTAATTTTGCGGAAAGACTATGAGTTCACGTGCTCCATCATTTTACCATATACATCCGCCCTTGTTTAAGAATATTATACTATAAACATGTGCTGAAAAAAAATAGCAACACTAACTTTTTTTATGCGTGTGTCTGTACATATATGAATTCTAATATAAAAAAAGTATAAGGCTTCTTATTAAATTTAACTTTAGGCCACTAAATTTATTGAACCGCCTTTGACACCCGACCTAACTTTTCTTGACCTTTCTTGATTGTTCTTTCTTTCTTTTTTCTTCCAAATTTATTGAACCAAATTAATATATATATTTTTTAATTTCTTATCTTTTCTTTTTTCGCTTCCATCTTTTAGTCTCTTATTCGCTTTCGAAATTATACTCTTTTTGAATTGATTCAACTTCTTCTTACATTACTCCTTTTATTAGTCTTTTCCAGAAAAGGAACACAAACACAATCGTGACTCTATACTATCATTTTTAATTTTCTAATCTCTTTCTTGTTCTTCCAAAAAGGCAGAGCCAGACCTACAACAATTAATTTGCTAACATCAGGGACCAAGTGAATGCGTACTCTACCGCTTTTGAAATGACCCAAGTTTCAATAAGAATTACAACTCTGCTAAATGAAACGAACAAATTACTACTGTTGATGACAAAATTCAAACTTTCTACGGTCAGCAAGATGTAATTCTTTTGGAGCCCTTGATGTGTAAGCGGGATAAATTGAATAAGGTCAAATCTTATCTTGTGCTTTTTCTCTGCATTACCGAGAGGATATGACGTGGCCTTCAGATTATTGGCCTAAAGGCACAAGCAAATGGTATTGGGGCAAGACAATTTTCTTTTAAATAAAAAATGTGTGTGGATTCAAAAGTGGAAATAGAGTTATTGTGTAGCGATTGACAAAAATTTATATTTTGATAGTTTAATGGACATTCATATTATTGAGCAGGTTGAATATAATAGCAAAAATTTAGCATAATGTGACATTTTTTTTCCCGGTAAACTGTATGATGCTACATAATATTTTTTGAATGGTAGTTGATATCATACGCGAGTGGCAATGGGATAGTGCTGGGTGTTTAGGGGTATCTTTGGTGGGCCGATGCAGCTGGTGTGGGTCAAGTCATGAGAAATGTATAATTTTTAGCCGTTTCAAAAAATAATATATATATTTTTTGTATATATGTGCATTACATACATATAATACACATATTTTATATACTTTCTAGCTAGCGAATGCAATTAATTTCAGTAGGCCGGTCAATTTATATTTTGCCCAATAAAAATATATAGTTAATTTAATAAAAATAGATGAACATCTAACATAACATGATCAGATGCAACTAGTGCTAAGCAGGTAGAAGAAAAGGAAGAAAACGGTTGACTGATATAAATTAAGAGAAAGTCTAATTTAATATAGTAGGACAGACATAACAGATTGCAAGTGGAAGAAAAAACATAAAGGAAGCTACCTAATTACACTTTTCAAAGCAAAAATTGAAGATTATACATCCAGCAGATGACTTTTCAAATAGTAGTTGTCACCAGGATGATATTTTATGTCTTGTCATCGGAAATTCTATAGTTGTAAAATGAAATGAATTTCTGGAAATTGAAAAGGAATCAATAATAAAGAAGAAGAGCAAAAAGTGAACTTTGATAATTTTTGCCGAACTTTTGCATAGCCCTTTGGCTGCCACATCTATTCCCGGATAGCTAGTGATTCCTACTATGGAGGAGGGATACTCTAGTTTTGATTAAGCGCCTAAAGAAAACATTCGAACCAGTTTACCCGAAAAACGGATAACAATTAAATTTGTACGCGGTTCTAAGGATACATAGTATGACTTGATATAAATTGAGAAAATATATAAATGAATATCAAAATTAATTGTAAAAAAAATAAATGCAAACCAAACAGATCAATTAGCTTTAGCTTTAGCTTTCAAGTTAGATTACTCTCCAACCAAGTGAAAATTCTGATGATGTATGAATAGAGTAACAAGGTATTGAGAGCTGAAATAAGGCAGTGTATTGCTTTTTCTTGTATGAATGAATCCCCTTATAAATGATAGAGACAACCCTTTATATAGTAGGGAAGTCCTATTTGAATATAATTAAAATACAGAAGGAATCCCATGATAGATTAATTAATTGGCCTTTCCTTGATATGCGCCGGGATTTTCGCCAAGATTCTCGCCCAATTGCGGATATTCCAGTTTTCTATTTTTTTGGCTCGATAAGCTCTCCTCAATTGAGACCGATCTCGATCTTGCTCGATCTCGATCTTGATCGGTTTCTTGATCACGAGTACGGCGACCCAACTCCGCATTATGGCTCGATTCTACAAGAGGCCGAACCTTGGTCTATCATGTTCCAATATCGATTAGTCATACGAAGGGCAAACTCGGTTTTGACCATATATAGATAGTCCCTTCGTTTCTCGGAAAGAAGATGACGAGAAACGATATGAATTTCCGAACTCCGACTCGGTGGGTGACGATGTCAGCGACGAGCCCGATTATGACGTATGTGACAAACGTCCCGTCGGTCCAGTTCTGGACCGTCATTACCAAGCTATAAGTATTCAAACTTTCATACTCATTGAAACTTTTCACTCAAATCTTCTTCTCTACTCTTACATCTTCTTTCAGAAAATCCCTTTGCTTCACAATTTCCACACCCAAATCTCTAGAACTCTAATCAAACCGCATATCATCATAATTCTCTTTTCCCTTATCCATCAATGGCGAAAACTTCAAAAACAGTACCGCAAAAGGAGGCTGCTTCTTCATCACGGCCCGCCGGTGGTGAGGCTGCGGTGGAACCCCGCCCTGAGGAATTCGTTTCGGCAGGGTGCCCGACCGTTACGGATTTTAGGGTCGAAAAGGCCTCCTTGGCAGCGGGCCGATGTGAACCGGTCTCGAGTTACATATCCACAATCACAGAAAAACTCCTCCCTAGGGTTAAACATGACTGCAACTGGGTCGATAAGCATGTGGTGGTTTCTTCGCCCGAGGACTCGATCACTACCTACGTAGAGGGGTTTTTAAGTGTTTACACTTACCCCTTTACATTGGGTCCCTTAGACCCCATCATTATTATCTTTTGCAAAAGATACGATGTGACCCTCGGCCAAATCCACCCCTCTTTCTCGAGAATAGTGATTCTCTTTCGATTCTTTGTGAGCAAAATCGAGGGATGTCCTTTTACCTCGACCACCTCATGCGCCTGTACAGTCCCTGACTTTATCGAGGAGGGTTGATCAAGCTTTCTCGCCGAGCCAATAAGGCTCCGTTGTCGAGCATAAATGAAGGTCGGGACCGAGATTGGATGGGCCAGTTTGTTCGAATAAGGACTTCAGACCTGATCCCTACTGAATACATGCCATTCCCCAAGAAATGGAATATGAAACGTAAGTAGCACTTCACTCAGAAGATTTAATATCATTGTTTATCTTCTTATTTATTTATTTCATTATTGATATTTTTTGGCATTGCAGCCCTGGCTCAGATGCCTAACCCAATTCTGGACCTTAGAAAATGGGTCGAATGCCTCATGTTACAGAGGCCGTACTCAGAGCGTGCTTGGATGGAGTTGTCGAAGGGTCGATGGGAGGCTCATAAACATGGTGGGTTTCCTTCTTAGAATGACGATCGTTCAATCTTTTCTTCGAACTTATTCATCTTTTTCCTTTGCAGGCCTCAAAAAGGACGTTGCAATGAGGCCCCCATCTGGCGACGAAGAATTTCTCCCATCTGCTTCGAAGCAGGCTAAAGAGAAGAAGAGAAAAGGGGCTCCGAGTTCCCCAGGCTCGGAAAAGAAAAAACCGGCAAAGAAGTCTCGCAAGCCCAAAGGGGACATCAGTGTTATGTCTTCGAAACTAATCAGCCGATTAAGGAACGAGCCTAAAGAAGGAGAAGAGGAAGATAATTCCCAACTAGTGGCCCGCGTGCGGGCTGGTAACTCCGATACTACAGTCCTCCGATCCGGCAGAGGTCGAAGAGAAAGATTTGGCCATAGTTTCTGAACCAAAAAGGGTTGAGGCCACTCCGTCCCAATCTGAAATGGCCGAGAGAGAGACCGGGGGCAAGACTTCTCGGGCAGCGGAGGATGTCTCGAGGGACAAGCTCGGAGTGATCGATATTTCAGGGTCCCCTCAGATTTCGAACGCTATGATCCACGAGGCCAATATGTTGGAAGGTCACTCTTACGAAGGTATTTATGGGGTGACCGATATCCATGGCTTTTTGGATAGGTTTGAGTCTGCTGCTTCGGAAGATGCCACCAGGTTTGATGGTTTATCGGTACCGAAAAAGATACCGTCATCGGACGCCACCGGTTCTTCATCGAGCCCAAAATTAGTTGACCGATTCCCGGCCCCAAGTATTAATCCCGACCGTAGGCGGAACATAGTGCTTTCTATCCCGGCGGATGCCCGTATTTTCTCTCCTCCTATGGGGATTGCTAGCTATCTTCGATCCTTGGTGACCTAGAAAGACCAAGCCGTGATGAACGCGGTGGGAGACACTTGTCTTTTCAATGAGGCCCAACATGCTTTGAATTGGGTAAATCCAAAGGTTTCTTCATTATTTATTTTAAACTCACAGTTGTAGATAATTTCTAACATCTTCTCCCTTATTTGCAGGCTTCGGTATTGTATCGCGAGGCTTTCCTCCAAATCCGGGAGGAGCATGAGGTTGAGGTTCGGAACCTCACTGAGAAAAGTGATATGTACAAGCTTCTCAGTGAGAATCTTTAAGTCGACTTAGTGACGGCTCAGGACGAGTATGCCGAGATGGCCGAGCAGGTATTCCGAGTTCTTGACGATAGTGAAGATGAATTGGAGATAATCACTAATGATCTGATTCTGCGGGTTCGGCAGAGGCTCGAACAAATCGGACGGCTCCAGACGCAGTTATATGCGATACAGGCCGATGCGGAAGAATTTAGAAAGAACATGGATATCCTCGTCTCGAAAAAGGAAATCGTTCAAGCGTAATTGGATTTGGCCGAGACCCAACTTCGAGCCGCAAAAGAGAAAGCCTCGGTGCAGGTCGAGGAGATCAAGGAGCTTCAGTCTCGATTGGATTTGTCCGTTTCTGATAAGGCAAGCTTGGCCAACCAACTCGATGTGGCCAGATCCGAGGTGACTGTGGCCAGATCCGTGGCGGCCGTGGCCAATACAAATGCTGATGCTATAGTGGCCCAGTTTAGGGTCGATGTCGAGGCCATTCAAGACAAGGCAAAGGGCATGGTGGATCATGCAAAATGGCAAGCTCGAAGGGAATCTCTCGAGGGGGTCAATGCCCAGGGCTTCGATATTGTGGCCGAAATTGAAAATGCCAAAGAAGAGGAAGCCAGGGCCCGAAGGCTGGCCTTCCCTGAGGAATACTCCGAGAGCTCAAGTGAATCTGAAGACGGAGAAGATCTCGAGGATGGAGACGCGACCCCCGATGAAGACCAAGCTTCTTAGGACTTTTTATTTTTTCTTTTTTGAGGTCATTTTTTGGCCATTGTAAATTTAGGCCAATTTGGTCTTTGTAAAAAAACAAAACTATGGTATATAAATATAAGGCTTTTCTTGACCTTTAGGCTATCATATTTTTTCTTTGATTTATTTGTATTTACAAAGGTTGAAAAATGCCTTAGCATGAAATAAGGTTGCGTTCGAGGGTTTGAACAAAACTTGCCTTTATTTCCTTTCTTGGTTTAGGCGTTATCGGGTTCGATGTTATCAAAGTCTGAGATTTTTCCGAGGGTAGACTTTATAACCGGTTGTGAAAGAATTTTTTTATTTTTTGAAGGCCTATTTTTGTTACGGATTTCGGACGTCTCCGAGCCGTGTTAAATTGGCCGTAGCCTTTTAGTTCGGGAGCTACCCATTGATCTTATTTTCCCATTTTATCTGGGCTTGCCCGAGATAATAATTCCCAAAGCGGGGTGGCAGTGACTTTTAGAAATTGGGACATTTCCTATTAGGTCTTTTTGCTCCCGAGGCCCGATGACTTGGGTTGTTTGAGTCGGATGGCAGTCCCCCAAGTGAGGGAGAGATCGTTCGTATTCCGGTTAAGTATTGCCCTTGGGCTTGTTTATATTCGGAAGTACGTAGCTCTTTGCAAAGAAGTAAGATAAAAGAAATTCTGCTAATTTCAAAGAATAAGATGTTTGTAAGGAACATACTTCTCTTTATTCTCGATCGAAACAGGGTTCGGGCAATCTATATGGGCATGGTTCGATTTGACTGTTTGACCCTTACAATAAATTCTGTTTATCGAGATCCTCTCTCTATGAATTAGTTTCCTTTCTAGAGTTGATCTTCGAAGATTACGCATATCTGAGAGTAGCCCCCTAGTATTCGAGGTTGATTGAAAAGGAACCTCGGATAATGTCGAATGGATCTCCAATGCCGATTCGTAATTGAGCTTGATTCTAAGTTAGCACGATTCATCGTTGCCTCGTTAAAACCTTATCGAAAAAAATCCATTTGGGACAAAACTCGGTCTGAGGAAAAAAGAGTGCAACATGTGCTTTCAGACCTAAGGACTTCGTGCTGTTTGCTAAAAAGTCCTTCGTCGTTTCTTTTCGATCATCTACATGTGTTAATCTAAAAATAGAAAAAGAACGAAAAAAGAGCGTACCTTAATAGTAGTACCGTTTTAGGCGAGATATGTTCCAATTGCTTGGTAGTTGTTCCCCGTTCATTGTTCCGAGCTTGTAAGACCCTTTTTCGGTGACCTCAAGAATTTGGTACGGTCCTTCCTAATTCGGACTCAATTTTCCTTCATTAGGATTTCGGGTGTTGAGGGTGACGTTTCTTAGCATTAAGTCCCCGACATTAAAATATCGAAGATTAGTTCTTCGATTGTAGTATCTCTCGATTCGTTGCTTTTGGGCAGCTAATCGGATGAGTGCGGTTTCACACCTTTCATCTAATAGTTCTAGGCTCGTATTCATGGCCTCATTATTTGATTTCTTTGTTGCATATCAAAATCGGATACTCGGCTCTCCGACTTCGACCGATATTAGAGCTTCATCGCCATAAACTAATGAGAATGGGGTAGCTCCGGTACTGGATTTCGAGGTTGTGCGATATGCCCAAAGAACTTCAGGTAAAATTTCTTTCCACTTTCCTTTGGAGTCGCTTAACCTCTTCTTAAGATTGTGAATGATGGTTTTGTTGGTTGATTTGGCTTGTCCGTTCCCACTAGGTTGATAAGGCGTTGATAGGATTCTTTTGTCCGTTCCCGAATCGACATATGATATGATCCCAAATGAAGTCGATGACTTCCTTCTCCCTAACTTTCTGAAAATCCTGCTCTTCAACCCACTTAGAAAAATAGTGAGTCATAAATAAAATAAATTGAGCTTTACCTGGTGCCAATAGAAGGGGGCCAATGATGTCCATTCCCCACTTCATGAACAGCCACGGTGACAAGACCGAATGGAGCAGTTCCCCAGGTTAGTGAATCATTGGTGCATGCTTTTGACATTCGTCACATTTTCGAACAAACTCTTTCACATCTTTTTCCATGTCGATACAGTAATAGCCGGCTCTGATTACCTTTTGAACCAATGATTCAGCACCAGAGTGATTTCCGCAAGTGCCTTCGTGAACTTCCCTTAGAACGTACTCAGTGTCTCCCGGTCCTAGACATATCGCTAATGGACCATCGAACATTCTTTTGAACAAGGTTCCATCTTCGGTCAAAGTGAATTGTGCTGCCTTCGTGCGCAGGGCCCTAGATTCTTTCGGATCTGAGGGAAGCTTTCCAGTCTTCAAATACTCTATGTGCTTATTTCTCCAATCCTAGGTCAAGCTCGTGGAATTTATCTCGGCGTGACCTTCTTCGACTACTGATCTTATGAGTTGCACGACGGTCCCTGAATCGAGCTCGTTGTCCTCGATGGATGACCCTAAGTTTGCGAGAGCATCGACCTCACTATTCTGATCTCGAGGCATATGTTGCAATTCCACTCCTTAAATTGGTGCAAATTTACTTGTAACTTATCTAGGTATCTTTGCATTCGGTCTTCTCTAACTTCGAAGGTTCTGTTAACCTGATTCACTACGAGAAGGGAGTCACATTTGGCCTCGATCACCTCCGCTCCCAAGCCTTTGTCTAGTTCGAGACATGTAATAATGGCCTCATATTCGACCTCATTGTAAGTCAAATTCACAGTTCTAATAGATTGTCTAACCACATTGCTTGTGGATGATTTTAGTACGATGCCGAGCCCGGACCCTTTCGCGTTCGAAGCACCGTCCATGAAGAGGGTCCAGATTCTTGAGGATGTACCCGAGTTTATCAATAGTTCTCTTTTGACCTCGGGTACTAGGGCCGGTGTGAAGACAACTACAAAGTCTGCCAAAATTTGAGACTTAATTATTGTTTGGGGTCGATATTCGATATCATACTCGCTGATTTCTATGGCCCATTTGGCCAACTGTCCCGAAAGCTCGGGTTTATGCAAAATATTTTGAAGTGGATAGGTTGTTACAACACATATGGGGCGACATTGAAAGTATGGTTTTAGTTTCCTAGAGGCATTTAATAAAGCGAGCGCTAATTTTTCTAGGTAGGGATATCTAGTTTCGGCCTCGCCTAAGGTCCGGCTGACATAACAAATGGGAAATTGCGTACCTCGTTCTTCCCGGAATAGGACTCCACTTACCGCTACCTCCGATACTGCCAAATATAAGTAAAGTTGTTCGTTTGCCTTTGGTGTGTGAAGCAGCGGCGAGTTCGATAAGTACCGTTTAAGCTCCTCCAAGGCATGATGGTATTCCGAGGTCCATGTGAAATTTCTCTTCTTCTTTAGCAACGATAAAAACCAATGGCCTTTATCGGAGGACCTCGAGATGAATCGCCCCAGGGCGGCCATGCACCCGGTTAACCTCTGCACGGCCTTTACGTTATCTATCACCGTGATGCCATCGATAGCTTTGATCTTTTCGGGATTAATCTCGATTCCTCGGTTAGCTACCATGAACCCGAGAAATTTGCGTGACCCGACCCTGAATGCACATTTTTCCGAGTTTAGCTTCATGTTGTACTTCTTCAATATACTGAGAGTTTCCTGCAACTGCTTTAAATGGTCCTCTTCTCACAGGGACTTAACTAGCATGTCATCAATGTAAATTTCCATAATTTTCCCTATTTGTTCTTCGAACATCCGATTTACTAGGCATTGATAAGTGGCACCAACATTTTTTAATCCAAATGACATTACATTGTAGCAGTAGGTACCATACTTAGTGATGAACAAGGTCTTTTATTGATCATCCGGGCTCATTTGTATTTGATTGTACCCAGAATAGGCATCGAGAAAATTGAGGATCTCGTGACCGGCCGTGGCATCGATCATGCGATCGATATTAGGCAAAGGAAAAGAATCCCTGGGGCATGCTTTATTTAGATCCTTTTAATCTACACACATTCTTAATTTTTTTTTAGGGACTACTACTATGTTTGCTAACCATTCGGGGTATTTTACTTCTCGGATGGACCCTATTTTACGAAGCTTGGTTACATCGTCCTTGATGAAAGCATGTTTGACCTCGGACCGAGGTCTTCTTTTTTGCTTCACTGGATGGAACTTCGGATCCAAGCTAAGTCTATGGGTGGTGATTTCCGGTGGGATCCCTGTCATGTCAAGATGGGACCAAGCGAAACAATCCATGTTAGTTATAAGAAATTGAATAAGCTTTTTCCTGAGCTCGGGATTTAACCCCATGCCCATGTATACCTTTTGTTCGTGCAGATGTTCGATTAGGGTGATTTGCTCCAGTTCTTCGACCATTGATTTGGTAGCGTCAGAATCATCGGGGACTATGAAGGATCGAGGGACCCCATAATCATTATCTTCTTCAGCCTCCTGCTTCTCTAGTTGGGTCGAGGCCGGCGTTTGTGATTGCTATTTGGTCTCTTATTTTTCCTTCAAATTCGACCCCTTTGTCGATGAGAGCGATGACATCGGAATCACTTCACCAATGGCAAACATTTCCTTTGCGGCGGGTTGATCCCCGTATATTGTTTTGATTCCTTCTGGTGTTGGGAATTTTAGAACCTGGTGAAGGGTCGAGGGTACTGCTCTAATGTTGTGGATTCATGGTCTCCCGAATAGGGCGTTATACCTCATGTTGCCCTCGATCACATGAAACTTCATTTCTTGGATGGTCCCGGCCACGTTTACTGGCAAAGTTATCTCGCCCTTAGTAGTTTCACATGCCATGTTGAATCCGTTTAGTACTAGGACCGCGGGCACAACCTGGTCCTGTAGACCGAGTTGCTCTACGACCCTCAATCAAATGATGTTGGCCGAACTACCTGAATCAATTAACACACGCTTAACTTGATTTTTATTCATGAGTACAGATATTACCAGTGCATCGTTATGGGGCTACATGATTCCTTCTGCATCTTCGTCGTTGAAGGACAAGGTTCCTTTCGGTATATAATCCTGGGCCCGAGATCGCTTCTCCCTTACGATCGATACGTTAGTGCGTTTAAACACTGGTCCTTAGGGAACATCGATCCCTCCGATAATCATGTGAATAATGTGTTACGGTTCTTCTTGCTCATTTTGTTTATTGAATTCTCTGTTTTTGAAGTGATTCTTGGCCCGATCACTTAAAAACTCCCGAAGGTGCCCTTCATTTAATAACCGGGCTACTTCTTCTCTCAACTATCTGCAATCTTCCGTTCTGTGGCCATGGGTGCCATGATACTTGCATACTTGATTAGGATTTCTCTGGGCTGGATTGGTCTGTAGAGGTCGAGGCCATTTAGTATCTTTGATGAGTCCGATAGCCGATACGATGGCGGATGCATCAACATTGAAGTTATACTCCGACAATCCCGGTGCTTCCTTAGGTCCGGTATGCCTGTTAAAACCATTCTTGCTCATCAGCCCTCGAGAGCCTTGGCCTACCTCGTACGGAGTTGTGCCCATATCCGTTTCCCCTTCGATCTCTATTATGCGGCTCGTATCGATCCATGTTCAACCTCGATTCTCGATCGATGTCTCTTTTGGCAACGGATCTAGAAAGAGCCCCCAGCTGGTCATCTTCGACTCTAATCTTTGATTGATATCGATTATGTATATCGGCCCAGGTAACAACCGGGTACTCAATCAAGTTGTGCTTCAACTGCTGTGAAGCCACTGAGCTTCATTCATTTAGTCCTTGGGTGAAAGCTTGAACGGCCCAATCGTCTGTGACCGGTGGTAGATCCATTCGTTCCACTTAGAAACGAGATACAAACTCTCTTAGTATCTCGTTCTCTTTTTTCTTACCTTGAAAAGGTCCGACTTCCTAGTCTCGATCTTTATGGCTCCGGCGTGCGCTTTTACAAAAGAATATGCAAGCATGGCAAAAGAATCGATAGAGTGAGGTGGCAAATTATGATATCATATCATTGCTCCTTTTGACAGGATTTTCCCGATTTTTTTTAGCAATACGGATTCGATCTCGTCGTCTTCTAGATCATGCCCTTTGATGGCACACATGTAAAGGGGTGACATGTGATAAGTAGGGATTTTGACCGATTATCTGCTCTCTTTTACTTGCGATTTAGCTCAAAAATGCTTAAAGGCATTTCCGGAAACTAATAAAATGTGCTTACTTGAAGGAATATTGGGATATGAGCCAAATAAGTCAAAATCAACTCATAAAGGAGTCAAAAGTGAACAAGAACCAAAACAGGGCAAAAAGGCCAGTAGTGCGGCCGCAGAGAGGAGATTCAGAGAATGGTATTTGGGCAAGCTGAAAGAGTGCGGACCGCACAAAAATTGTGCGGCCGCACTCACTATTATGCGGTCTGCAGGAGTGAAGAATCATAGAGTTAGATTCAAGTTCAAAATCAAGGAATGCGGACCGCATCATTTTTATGCGGTCACACAATCAGGAGCGCGGCCACACTCATATTTATGCGGACCGCAGAAGCCCCAAAGTTCCAAGCCCAAAATTCCAAGAATGCGGACCGCACAATAATTGTGCGACCGCAGAAGCTCAATGTTCGGACCGCACCAAAATTATGCGGCCGCATAACCTCCGCATGGGCAATTTTGTCAAATATTTTCAGCTTAGTATAAATAGAACTTTTTGTTATTTTTAGGTTAAGTGATGTTGGAGAAGAGCACCTGAGCTGTTTTCTTTGCTATTTTGAGGATTTTTGTACTAGATTAACATCTATACATTAGATTTTCTTTCCCTAATAAATTAATATGCATTCTATTTTAATTTCTTCTTTGATTTTTGTACTTTTCATGAGTAGCTAAATCTTTAGCTATGGTTGTGACCCAACCCTAGTGTAGGTATTTGATGGGTGTTTAATTTAGGGCTTAATTTTGATTGGGTTAGTGATATTTATCTTTGTTCATGATTGAACCCTAGAATCAATGGTTACAAACATTGATTCATGTCTATTTGACTTAGCCTCTACTTGAGAAAGAGAGACTAAGTCTAGGAAAACTTGGCTAACAAGAAATTGGGGTGAACTCAAGAAATTGATAGCCCCAATTAAAGGGTTAAACCTAGAGATAGTAATACCCGACTTGAGCTAATATCATTTGTATTGTGCAAATATCCAATTGGACTTGAGAAGCCAAATTGGGCAAAATCACTCAAACTACCGAGAGGTATAGAGTGAGTACCCAAATATGATTGCTACATCACGACCCTAACTAATCAAATTTGCCCTGGAGTTTACAACCCATTAGATAACCACCTAGGTAGAAGTCACGACCCTAGTCCCTTTAAATCATTTGAAAAACTCAAAACCAAAAATATTGTCCTTAATTTTATACTTGCAAACAATAGAGTAAAGTAGAAGCAGAACACCAATCAAGTTTGTGGAAGTGTAATTTGAGCCAAAACTTGCACTTAACTTAGATATACACCTAATCCCATATTCTAACTCCCTATGGATTCGATCCCGACCTTCGTTGGGTTTGCTAGCGCTACAGGGTCGGTTTTTTTGGGGAGATAGGCTTGTGAAGAAGCAAGCTTATCCCCGCCCCGACCGGCAGCTGCTAGGTTTCCCCATCTCTTCTAAACTTCCCCCGGTCTTCGGCCCGAGCTGTATGAGGCAAAAACTCGTCCCACGTACGGTTCGGAGGCCGAGCCCCACCCCAGCAGTAAGGGTGCGGCTTAGGTCAACTAACACAAAAAAGATACAGTTCACTCAACGATTGCCTTTGGGTTCCGAACTCCATATGGGGAAGGAGCGTTGTTGTTTGCGAGGTCTTGATCATTTACATGGACCCACTTTTCATTCCATTTGTGGGAATTTGATGATCTATAAACCGTCCCTAACGAGCGATCGGCTCATGTTTGAGCATGATGAATCACTTCGTGCCGACCTGTTGCCAATCCACTTTCCGGCCTCATATGAGAATGGAAAACTGGAGCATTTTTTCCATCGATGGATGAAGAATCACGAACATAATAATTTCTGGTTGACCATGTTCCCAGAAAAAGATACTTTCGAGAAAGGACAAGCACGACTAAAGTGGCTATACATACAAATCTATTTACGGATCTATATGCTTTGATTGGAACTGGAAGTTCCAGAACAGGTGGCTGGTATACCACAATAATAAAACTTTCTTTTATTTTTTTTATTCGGATCGGATTTATGTTGGCTTCGTTGGGAGGCTCACGTAGTTTGTTACGTCAGCTCCAAAAGGAAAAGTTGCGTTGGAATTGATAAAGTTCCGTGGAGTTCATAAATGCATAAAAGGAGTCAAAGTAGTGGTTGCGGCGTGTTGAGGCACTTCTTTGACTGTCACCGTACGCCCGGCCTGCTGGCCCGCTCTGAAGAATTTATGATTTATATATGTTTCAGGCCGGTGAGAGGGAGTGCGGAATAAGGATTGATTTCACTGTATCCATCGTAGCCCACCCCAAGAGAGGGTGCCAAGAGAGAGTCACTACAGAATGGATAAAGGCTTGTAACATGGTTATTGAAAGAAAAAGGTTTCGGCTCAAAGGGGTTGACTAGGGTTATCACATTGGTAGGCTATGGAAGATTTCAATTTCAAATTGGAGCAAGGGGAGCCAACAATCATTTCTCAAGCCAAGCTACACTTAAAGTTTCGCCTAGAAAAACATTCGGGGCAAGTTCTAGATTATTGGCATGGGAACTAGGACTTGCAATTCAATACCTCACCTCTCACATGAGAACGGAGTCGAGAGCCCACAACAACCCTAGCTAGGATTGAGAATCACAAATGGCTCGACTGAACCACTCGATGACTGCTTGAGTCAACACAAGAGTCTAAAGGTCACAACTAGAGCTATTTTATGCCAACAACTTTGTTTTTAACCATACGGTCAGTGGTAAATGTGTTGGTACCAAGTGAAGCATGCTCGAGAAACTTTTATTCATTACTACTATGTTTTGTCGAAACATAAAAGAAAACGGACTCAATCCCTTAAGAAGGTTGTCACACCATCCATCGTTGGGAAGAGCCACCCAGTTCACACAAAATCCACCTTTGGAAAGAACCGTGGCATTAAGAAAATCAAAGACTTATTGTTCACTCAAAACATAAAAAGAAGCTAACAAATTAAAAAGAAGCTACTAAAGTAAATAAGAAGTTATACTACTAAGGAAAAGCAACCTAAAGAAGCTATGAAGTAAACTACGGGAAGCGAGATAAATGAATATACAAACCGAAGTCAAATGAATATATACATAAGGGGAATGAATATCTACATCAAATGGGGAGAATATATATACCAAAGGGAAAATAAGAATGAAAGAAAAATAGTATCAAAGTTATTACATGCCATATGTCAAATGTTAATTAATCAAAATAGACCACCCCCCAAATGAAAAATAAGCATTGTCCCCAATGCTTAACAAAAATAAGAACAGGGACGGGGTAGAGAGTTAAGAGAACTCCCTATGTGGTCTCAGTCTCCATGGGATCATCAGCACCCTCTATCTCCTCTAACTGTATGTCATCATCTCCTGGCCGAGGGACAACTATGCTGCTGAGCATCTGTATCATCTCCTCAGTAGTGTGTGCAGTCACAACTGGCTCCTCAGACTGGCCAGTTGCTACCTGTGCTGCTGGGACTGTCTGCTCCATAAGCAAGTCCAATGGAAGATCTCCGGCAGATGCAATCTTTTCAACCTCTTTGCTCAGCTTCTCTACTGACTTCTTTGATGCCTGGGATCTACGCATCTTCTTGACCTGTTTGCCCAAATCCTTAATGACCTTCCCATGCGTCGCCAGAGTATCAATAATGGCCTTCTGGTTCTCCAGAATGTTCTTTAATGTTTCCTCCACTGATGGAGGTACTTGTGGCTCTGCTGGGGCTGAAGGACTGTGCTGCAACAGCACTGGCTATATCAGTCAGCTTTGTAGTAGTTGCCTGCATCCAGTTGTTGAGACTCGCCAATGTTTGGGAGACTCGCAGTGCAGTCTAAGGATATATAGATGAAGTTGGCATTGATAATGGCGATGATAGTCTAGCAGAAGCAAGTGGTCCGGAAGATGAAGGTGGCATGGCTGCTGTCCCGGTAAAAGTACCGGCTGCGGTGGATGGCTCGACAGCTGAATCAGTAACCACTACTGCTGGCTCCTCAGACTGGCCAGTGGAGGTAGTAGCTTTACCCTTGAATTTCGGGTTGTCAGCTCCCTGAAGTTGGTAACAAGAGAAAGGCTTCTTGGCCTTCACCTCGGTGTCATAATGCCCTGGCTCCACCCTTGGTCCTTGAAGTACTCTGTGAGGAATTTCGGGTACGGGTAGGACCTTTCATCTTTTTGGACAACCAGAGTGATATTTGTGGACATGATAGAACCCACATTAATTGGGTACCCAGCCATAATTAAGGCTACCAAGACTGCACGGGGAAGTGGAAGATTGTTCTAGTTGAGGCATGGATCAATGCGGCTACATACAAATGTTTGCCACCCTTTTGTTTCAAAGTTTAGGGTGGCTCGGATTATTGGAACTCCTGCTGTGAGTCACAGAGGTGCTGACCCTCGAATAGCCAGAATCTCAGCTAGCCATGGGCGAGCTGCGTCACCCATAGCCAGCTTCTCCAGCTATTGGACTGCCTCCACTTCCTCAAACCCCATATACTTTTTCAAGGAGCAGGCATCAAACTTGATTTTCAAATTTCAAACTTTTGTCACCTTGGTACCCTTTTTGATATGAGCTACATTGGTATATAAGTCCTTGACCAAATACTCATTGGCATCCATAATGCTGTGGGTGAACCATTTCTAACCTTTTTGCTCCTGGAATTGTCAGAGGACATTGAGGTTGTGCTTGTTTAGATCTTTCATGAAGAACTGCCGCTTAAGAGTGAGTGACCGTTGCGGCCACCATTCCTTAAATTTAGCAAAGGCAGCAGCACTGACGAATCTGTCCTCCCATAACTCTGGTCTCTTTGATCTCTCCAAACCTCCTATTATAGTATCCCCCCCTCTCCCATCGTCTGGGACATCATCATCATCATCCATATTAATTTGAGCAGCTGGAGCATGTGAGGAAGAGGGCTAAGAGGCTTGACTACCCTCTTCCGAACCATCAGAGGAACTGGCAGAAGAAGACGACTCATCTACTAGGTGGAATCTACCAGGAAATTGTTGTGATTGGGCTTCCGACTATGATTGCACGGAGTTACCCTCAGAAGCTTCCCCAGATGGGACATACTCACTGGTTTCCGAGGGTTCGGGAGGTCTGTTGACTGTAGCTCTCTTGCTTATAACCTTTTGAAGTGCTAGAGGTAGGTTGCTTTTACCTCGATCCCCGGCAACGGCGCCAAAAATTGATCTCGGCCAAACCCACACCACAATTAAGAAGTGAGGCAGTCGATGCAATTATAAACCCAACGAAGGTCAGGATCGAATCCACAGGGAGTTAGAATATTGGATTAGGTGTATATCTAAGTTAAGTGCAAATTTTGGCTCAAATTACACTTCTACAAACTTGATTGGTGTTCTACTTTTACTTTACTCTATTGTTTGCAAGTATAAAACTAAGGACAATATTTTTGGTTTTGAGTTTTTCAAATGATTAAAAGGGACTAGGGTCATGACTTCTACCTAGGTGGTTATTGATGACGTCCAAATTCACTACTAAAAAGTAAATGGACACGGTCGCTTGCAATATAATTTACCCAACTATGAGTCGGGGTCGAATCCCATAGAGAACAATATATAGGCGATTAGGAATGTAAGAGAATTATCACTTATTATGCAATGCCAAACACTTACAATGGTTGTTGAAAAAATATTATAGCTAAATTTGAAAATGTAAACTAACCTAGAAAGCAAGTAAAATGATCAATGGCTACAACTATGGGGACAATGGGAATTACACTCAAGTAACGATCCAATATATTTTATAATTTTATAAATATGAGCAAGTTTATTATTTATTAGCCTCAGATAATAATTCTATATTAGCTTTTCTCTAAAACTAACAAGACTTCCTAATTGAATTATCCCTAAAACAATTAAGAGATTAAGCACACCCGAATATGGCTACAAGTAGTTTATTCCTATCTCTAGGTAGAATCTATAAAGTGAGGGTTAACGCCTCAAGTTCTTGTTAATTAATCCCTTTGGAAATATTAAAGAACAAGAATAATTAAATAAGCAATAACTCACTTCATATTAATCGTTCAATACATAAGCACAACAAGATATTTAATCCACACTTTAAATATGAATATTCCCATAAATAAGATTCAAGTGTTGGAAAAAATACTACACACTTAAATATTCAATACAAAGCAAAGAAATGAAGAAATGAGCATAAATGAGTAAGCAATTCTCAACTATAAGCTTCAAATATTCAAGCCCCAAGTGTGTGTGCAAGAACCCTAGCTCCAAACCTTGTCTTTTCTAGTCTAGGAATTGAAAAATAAGCCAAAGATCTGCCAAAGATCTACTAGGTCGTGTATTTGTGGGTTTGGAATTTAGGAGATGTGAATTTCCAAGTCTGCCCAGGTCTGAAGCCCGTTGACCGCACCTGCGGAAGAATCCTCATAGGTGAGGCTCCGCAAAAGCGGACCTTCAATCGCAGATGCGTGCACTCAGGAGATTCACTACTCCGCAGATGCGGACAGTTTGGCGCAAATGCATCTCCGCAGATGTGGATAATTTATCGCAGATGCGAGCCTATGTGGAATTCCCTTTTTCGCAGACGCAGATCAAATAATCGCACCAACGACTCCGCAAGCGCGAATTCTTTCCACATATGCGGTCCCAATGAATGAAGTTTAACTCCACAGATAAGGCCTTCCACCTCGCAGATGCGATGTCGCATATGCGGACAGTGTTCCGCATATGCGGAATCACGGAAGGATTTTGCACTTTTGTACTCTTTTTTTGCTCAATTCCACTTTAGTTGAATTCAACTCTCTCCATGACATCAGTTACCTAAAAATCTAGCAATACACACCATAAATAACCTCATATTATAATTAAAGGAAGCAAAATCTAAAGAAAAGAGACTAAAATAAGTGGTAAAATCACCACTCATCAGTTATCTAATGGGTTGTAAACTCCAGGGTAAATTTGATTAGTTGGGGTCGTGATGTAGGAATCACATCCAGATACTCACTCTAGATCTCTCGATAGTTTTGTGCAAATATCCAATTGGACTTGAGAAAGCCAAATTGGGCAAAATCACTCAAACTACCGAGAGGTATAGAGTGAGTATCCGAATGTGATTGCTACATCACGACCCCAACTAATCAAATTTGCCCTGGAGTTTACAACCCATTACAACCCTAGTCCCTTTTAATCGTTTGAAAAACTCAAAACCAAAAATATTGTCCTTAGTTTTATACTTGCAAACAATAGAGTAAATTTGAAGTAGAACACCAATCAAGTTTGTGGAAATGTAATTTGAGACAAAACTTGCACTTAACTTAGATATACACCTAATCCCATATTTTAACTCCCTGTAGATTCGATCCCGACCTTTGTTGGGTTTATTATTGCATTGACCGCCTCACTTCTTAATTGTGGTATGGTTTTGGCTGAGATTAATTTTTGGCGCCGTTGCCGGGGAGTTAAATGGATTTTGCTATATATCTAAGTATTTGTGTGTTTTGTCTTTCTTTCCTTCCGAGTCACTAATTTGTTTGTGAATTGCTTTTATGTACAAAATAGCCCTTAACAACGAGCCCCTCGGAAATGTACCATTGGGGGTGGAGGTAGATGATGATCAAGTGGATGAGGTTGATCCCAAGCCTCAAGTAAACATGCGAGGCCGACCGCCTCAAGATAATGTCCCAAACCCTCCCCCACCTCCACCAAGAGCAGCGCACCGGGTGTTGCCAAATGAGGACTATGCAAGTGCAATAGTCCCGCCCCGAATTAGGGCAGGCAACTTCCAAATTACTAACGTGATGCTTACACTGCTTGAGCAGTGGGGTTTCTTCACTGGAGCTCCACACCAAAATGCCTACAAGCATCTCAAGGGTTTTGTCGATACTTGTTGGGAAAGCAAGCAAATAAATGTCTCCGAGGATGCACTGCGGTTAAGGCTGTTTCCCTTTTCTCAACGGGGAAAGGCTTTGGACTGGTTAGAGAGATTGCCCAATTATTCCATCCACACTTAGGATGAGTTGGCCGAGAAGTTCATTGCCAAATTCTTCTCTCGGGGGCACATGGCTACACTAAGGGATGAAATTCTAGCTTTCAAACAAGAGCCCAATGATCCATTGCACGAGATTTGGGACAGATATTGTACCATGGTCAAAGAATGCCCGAACAATGTTATGACCGAGGCCATGATCCAACAAACCTTCTACAGGGGGATCAACACAACGAATCGGTGTGTGGTAAATCAACTCGCTGGGGGTAACTTCATGAACACGCTTTATTCTGAATCTTGTGAAATCTTGGATGAGATGGCGGACACCTCTTCGACGTGGCAAAGTAGAGCCAATGTTCCTCAGGGTGACCCAAATGTTATTCACCTATACAAGGAGCTACATGATCATGGGCAAGCTATTGTGGAGTTGATAGCCATCATGAACCAATTGGCCAAGGCTCAGCTTCAACAGGTTCAAGGGCCGAAACAAGTGAATGCTATGGAAGGGATGAGCATGATGGTAAACAAGAGACGACAATGAGTCAACAAGTACAAAACTATCCGGAATAATTTGAGCAAAGTAATAGTGGGTATAATCAAGATGATTCTTATGATGAGCAAGATGAAGAGGTTCAATATGTCAACAATTATCAAGGTCAAAGAAGCAATGCTCCAAATCAACAACAATGGAGATCACAAGGAAACCAAGGAAATTGGAACAACCAAGGCCACCAAGGAAATTGGAGTGGTGGCAACAACAATAGTCAAAGCAATTGGGGTAATCAGGGTAATCAAGGCAATTGGGGAGGAAATAACCAAGGTAATTAGGGTGGCAACAATCAAAGCAATTGGGCAGGCAACAATAATCAAGGGGGTTGGAACAATAGCAATCAAGGAAATCGGGGGTCAGGCTTTCAGAGTCCTCTGATATATCAACCACCAAACAACCCGCCTCCATATCCGTCGCAAGGTCCTAGTTCTTCCAATAGTGAAATGGAACGGATTGAAAATATGTTTAAGCAAATGATGGAGGAAAATGCCAACTCTGATGCCCAATTAGCCTCCCACAACACTTCTATCCACAACTTGGAGGTTCAACTTAGCCAAATTTCTCAAGCTTTAAATACTATACCAAAGGGAGAACTACCTAGTGATACGGTGGTGAACCCGAAAGGTGGGAATACGGGGCATGCAATGGTTGTGACAACAAGAAGTGGGAGAGGTGGAGTTGCTAATACCTCAAACCAAATAAGACATATGGGTGATTATGTGTTGGTGCTAGATGATGATGATCCAAGCAATGATGTTCAAGATAATGAATAAGCGAGGGTTGATATTGATGAAAATGTGGAGGAGACGCAAGAAAAAGTGAACCCGTCTAGGGAGCACATGATTGACATGCCGGAGCCGGTAGTGCCAAAGGCTAAGGCACCAATGCCAAGGCCTCCTCCTCCATACCCTCAAAGACTTGCAAAGCAAAACAATGAGAATCAATTCAAGAAATTCATTGATATGATGAAAAGTTTGTCCATAAATGTGCCGTTGGTTGAAGCCTTAGAACAAATGTCGGGATATGCCAAGTTCATGAAGGATTTGATAACAAAGAAGAGATCAATGTACTGTGAAACGATCAAAATGACATATAAAGTGAGTGCTATTGTGCACTCCATAGCTCTAAAGTTGGAAGACCCCGGTGCTTTCAAAATCCCGTGCACCATTGGGAGTGCCGATTTCGCCAAAGATTTATGTGACTTGGGGGCAAGCATTAACTTGATGCCCTATTCTGTGTTCAAAACATTGGGGATTGGGCATCCAAGACCCACATCCCTGAGGTTGAAAATGGCGTATCGGACAATGAAAAAGCCATTGGGGATAATTGACGATGTGTTAGTTCGGGTTGACAAGTTTATCGTTCCCGCAAATTTTATGATACTTGGCTGTGAGGTTGACTATGAGGTGCCAATCATTTTGGGGAGACCTTTCCTTGCTACAGGGAAGGCCTTAGTTGATGTGGAAGCTGGCGAGCTCATCATCCGGATGGGCGATGAAAAAGTGGTGTTCCATGTTTGTAAATCAATGAGGCATCCAAATAGCAACGAAGTGCGTTCGTTCGTGGATCTTGTGACCGAAGTAATTGTTGATGACACAAGTGCTGTGATAAATGTTGAAGATACCTTAGAAGCTGCGTTGTTGAATCATGATGAGGATGAGAAGGAAGGCTTTGTAGATTGTGTCAATGCTTTGCAAGGAATGTTATTATATACTTATGAGGCCCAAAAACTTTCCTTGGATCTCGAAAACCGGAAGACTCCACCAATAAAGCCCTCAATCGAGGAGCCTCCCACCTTGGAGTTAAAGCCTTTGCCTTCACACCTTAGGTATGAGTTTCTAGTCCCTTGTTCCACTTTACCTATTATTCTTTCCTCGTGCTTATTTAACATGCAGGTAGATTCCACCCTTGCGGTGCTCCAAAGGAGGAAGAAAGCAATAGGTTGGACATTGGCGGATGTTCAAGGTATAAGCCCCATCTTTTGCATGCACAAAATCATTTTGGAGGAGGATGCCAAACCCTCTGTAGAACATCAAAGATGATTGAATGAGGCCATGCAAAAGGTAGTAAAGAAAGAAATCATCAAGTGGTTGGATGTCGGGGTTGTTTACTCCATTTCCGATAGTTCGTGGACCTCACTGGTACAATGTGTCCCAAAGAAAAGGGGCATGACTGTGATAACAAATGACAAAAATGAATTGATCCTCACAAGAACTGTCACCGGGTGGAGAGTGTGCATGGATTATAGGAAGCTCAACAAAGTTACTCGGAAAGACCATTTTCCGCTTCCATTTCTTGATCAAATGTTGGATAAGTTAGTCGGACATGCTTATTATTGCTTCCTTGATGGATATTCCGGGTATAACCAGATTCTTATTGCTCCTGAAGACCAAGAGAAGACCACTTTCACTTGTCCCTATGGCACTTTCGCATTCTCGCGGATGCCATTCGGGTTATGCAATGCACCGACAACTTTTCAACGGTGCATGATGGCCATCTTCACCGATATCGTGGAAGACTTTCTTGAGGTTTTCATGGATGATTTTTCTGTCATGGGAAATTCTTTTGAAGAGTGCTTGGATAACTTGGATAAGGTATTGGCACATTGTGAGGAAACTAACTTGGTGTTGAATTGGGAGAAGTGTCATTTATGGTCGAGGAGGGCATTGTCCAAGGTCACCAGATTTCCAAGAATAGTAATGAGGTTGATAAAGCAAAAATTGAAGTGACATCTAAACTCCATCCCCTACTTCTGTAAAGGGAGTGAGGAGCTTTCTAGGTCATGCGGGGTTTTATCGCCGATTCATCAAGGACTTTTCTAAGGTGGTAAACCCCTTGTGCAAACTCTTGGAGAAAGATGCCAAGTTCCTTTTCAATGAAGATTGTATGAAGGCATTTGAACTACTCAAGTATAAGTTGACTACCACTCCTATTATCATCGCGCTAAATTGGAGCTTACCATTTGAGCTCATGTGTGATACAAGCGATGTGACGGTTGGAGCGGTATTGGGGCAACGAATTAACAAGATCTTTCATCTGGTCTACTATGCTAGCAAGACCATGAACGAGGACCAAGTCAATTATGCGGTGACCGAGAAAGAACTCCTAGCCATTGTCTTTGCTATGGAGAAGTTCCGCCCGTACCTAATGGGTACAAAGGTGATTGTTCACACCGACCATGCGGCACTTCGTTATTTGATGAGCAAGAAAGACTATAAGGCAAGGTTGATGCGGTGGGTGCTTCTATTGTAAGAGTTTGATCTATAGATTCAAGACCGCAAGGGTAGTAAGAATCAAGTGGCATACCACTTGTCCCGATTAGAGGGGGAGGGGAAGCCACATGATGGCCTTGAGATCAATGATTCATTTCTGATGTACAACTCCTTTCCATTTCTATGACTGGGATGCCATGGTTTGACGAAGTGGCCAACTATCTTGTGAGTGGCATTATTCTGAATGAGTTCTCTTCAAACCAAAGGAAGAAGCTCAAACGGGACTGCCTGGAGTACTATTGGGATGAGCCATATCTCTTCAAAATTTGTACTGATAGTGTTCTCCGAAGATGTGTACCAGAAGAAGAACAATTGGGTATTCTTGAAGCTTGCCACTCTTCGCTATATGGTGGTCACCATGGTGGAGCGAGAACTGCTACAAAGGTGCTAAGCTGTGGATTCTATTGGTCTACCCTTTACAAGGACGCTAGCGATCTCGTTAAGCTTTGTGATGAATGCCAAAGGGCCGGTGGGATCTCCAAGAAAAATGAGATGTCTCTTACCACCATCCTAGAGATTGATATTTTTGATGTTTGGGGCATTGATTTTATGGGCCCGTTTGTGAGCTCATGTGGGAACACCTATATATTGGTAGCTGTGGATTACGTGTCCAAATGGGTTGAAGCTGTGGCTTTTCCCAACAATGAAGCTCGGTGTGTGGTATCTTTCTTGAAGAAGAACATATTCACAAGGTTTGGTACTCCAAGGGCCATCATTAGTGATGGCGGATCACACTTTTGCAACAAAGCTTTTGATACTTTACTCTCCAAGTATGGTGTCACTCACAAAGTGTCGACCCCCTATCATCCTCAAGCAAGTGGACAGGTTGAAGTCTCCAACCGGGAGATCAAGAGTATTCTGTCAAAGACTGTGAATGCCAACCGGACAGATTGGTCGAAGAAACTTGACGATGCTCTTTGGGCTTATAGAACAGCTTACAAAACACCAATTGGTATGTCTCCGTATCGGTTAGTGTTCGGGAAAGCTTGTAACCTTCCGGTGGAACTTGAGCATAAGGCTATGTGGCCGTCGAAGAAGCTTAACCTTGAGTGGGATGTAGCTGCAAATCTTAGGGTGGAGCAATTGAATGAACTTGATGAGTTTCGGTTCCATGCATACTCCAGTTCGTCCTTGTATAAGGACAAGATGAAGTACCTCCACGACAAGTATATCCGGAACAAAGAATTCAAAGAAGGTGATCTTGTGCTTTTGTTCAACTCTCGGTTACGGATATTTCCGGGAAAGCTGAAATCAAAGTGGAGTGGCTCATTTGAAGTTGTACATGTGACACCCTTTGGTGCTCTAGATTTGAAAAATAAGAATGATGAGGTGTTTAGAGTCAACGGGGACCGGGTTAAACATTATCTTGGCAAGGTTGATGATGGCCACGTTGTGGCGTTGCTCCATTTCAAGTGATTGATGGTAACATATGTCGTACCGCGGCATTAAATCAGGCGCTTCCTGGGAGGCAACCCATGTGTCTTTTTCTTTTTCTTGTTTTTTTTCTTTAGATTAGATAGGCTTTGTTTTGTTCTAACTAGTTTTGAAGTGTATGCAAGAATGGGTGTGCATTGCAGGAACTAAGCATGAAAATTTTGGCTAAGTGTCACAAAAGTGCGGACCACACTAGAATTATGCGGACCACACTTCCACTCTACGGCCGCACAATTTTGTGCGTGGTCGCACCACTGGGAGATGAAAAATACATGGTCTCTGAAGTTTGGCCTGACAAAAATCCTTAACAACATGCGGCCACACCCATTTTTGTGCGGTCTGCACTAATTCTGTGGCAGCACTCACTTTTGTGCGGTCCGCAGCAATTCTTCACAAGGGCAGGTAATGAGTGCGGACCGCACTCAAAATTGTGCGGCTGCACTCTAGGTAAAATTGTGAGCCCGACGGGTAAAAGTATAAATAGGTTCTCCCTCAGCTCTTTACACTTTACGCTCTTTTGACACCTGAAGCTAAGCTAGCACAGTGCATATCCTCATTGTTTTCAATCTCTCCTCATTTCATCAGTGTTGAATCTCACCTGTATCTTCATTATTGGTATGCTAATTTATTCTTTAGATTTTTCCTTAATTTTACTCTTTTGACTAGGGTTATTTCCATGCCTAAATATGTCAACGGTTAGTTGTTTGTGCATAGAATCATGTGGGTAGCCTTTTTAAACATTAATTGGGGTATAGGTAAGTGACTAATGATGTTTAATTCCTAAAAACTTGATTAATTTGTGAATAAAATTCCATAAACCCTAAGTCAGTACCGCCTGAATTCAAATTGTGCGAATTGTGCGGCCGTACTCATTTTTGTGTGGTCCGCACCTTGAGCTTCTGCGGCCGCACACATTTTTGTGCGGTCCACAATTCTCTGAACTAGGGATTCAATGTGCATGATTTGTGCGGCCGCGCACAAAATTGTGCGGTCCACAGTGAACTTGTGCGGCCGCACTCATTTTTATGCGGTCCGCACTGATGAAACATCAGAGACCCCAATAGTCTGAACCTGGGGCTGTGCGGCCGCACTCAAAATTGTACGGTCCAACCTTTTGGTTATGCGGCCGCACTCACTTTTTTGCAGTCCGCACTGGGCAGTTTGCAGCCGCACTCACTTTTGTGCAGTCCGCACTGCCCCTTCTGAGGCTGCTTTACTGCAATTGTTATGCATGCACCTGTGGTTTACAAATCTAACTGACTCTTATCCTTATACATTGCAGACAATGATTCGCTCACGTGGTAGAGGAGATGCATCGCAAGGGAGGGAAGAACCCTCCCGAGGCCGAGGTCGAGGTAAAAGCAACCTACCTCTAGCACTTCAAAAGGTTATAAGCAAGAAAGCTATAGTAAACAGACCTCCCGAACCCTCAGAAACTAGTGAGTATGTCCCATCTGGGGAAGATTCTGAGGGTAACTCCGTGCAATCACAATCGGAAGCCCAATCACAACAATTTCCTGGTAGATTCCACCTAGTAGATGAGTCTTCTTCTTCTTCCAGTTCCTCTGATGGTTCGGAAGAGGGTAGTCAAGCCACTGAGCCCTCTTCCTCACATGCTCCAGCTGCTCAAATTAATGTGGACGATGATGATTATGTCCCACACGATAGGAGATGGGGGATACTACAGTAGGAGGTTTGGAGAGATCAAAGAGACCAGAGCTATGGGAGGACAGATTCGTCAGTGCTACTGCCTTTGCTAAATTTAGGGAACGGTGGCCGCAACGATCACTCACTCTTGAGCGGCAGTTCTTGATGAAAGATCTAAACAAGCATAACCCCAATGTCCAATTGACAATTCCAGGAGCGAAAAGGTTGGAAATTGTTCACCCACAACATTATGGATGCCAATGAGTATTTGGTCAAGGAATTCTATACCAATGTAGCTCATATAAAAAAGGGTACTAAGGTGACAAATATTCAAAATTTGAAAATCAAGTTTGATGCCTACTCCTTGAACAGGTATATGGAGTTTGAGGAAGTGGAGGCAGTCCAATACCAGGAGAAGCTGGCTATGGGTGATACAACTCGCCCATGGCTAGCTGAGATTCTGGCTATTCGAGGGTCAGTACCTCCGTGGCTCAGTGCAAGAGTTCCAATAATCCGAGCCACCCTAAACTTTGAAGCAAAAGGGTGGCAAACATTTGTATGTAGCCGCATTGATCCATGCCTCAACGAGAACAATCTTCCACTTCCCCGTGTAGTCTTGGTAGCCTCAATTATGGCTGGGTACCCATGCAGACTGAGACCACATAGGGAGTTCTCTTAACTCTCTATCCCTTCCTTGTTCTTATTTTTGTTAATCATTGGGGAAAAATGCTTATTTTTTATTTGGGGGATGGTCTATTTTAATTAATTAACATTTGACAGTTGTCATGTAATAACTCTGATACTATTTTTCTTTCATTCTTATTTTCCCTTTGGTATGTATATATTCTCCCCATTTGATGTAGATATTCATTCCCCTTATGTATATATTCATTTGCTTTCGGTTTGTATATTTATTTATCTTGCTTCCCGTAGTTTACTTCATAGCTTCTTTAGTTTGCTTTTCCTTAGTAGTATAACTTCTTATTTACTTTAGTAGCTTCTTTTTAATTTGTTAGCTTCTTTTTGCGTTTTGAGTGAACAATAAGCCTTTGGTTTTCTTAATACCACGGTTCTTTCCAAAGGTGGATTATATGTGAACCGGGTGGATCTTCCCAATGATGGATGGCGTGACAACCTTCTTAAGGGATTGATTCCGTTTTCTTTTATGTTTCGACAAAATATAGTAGTAATGAATAAAAGTGTCTCGAGAATGCTTCACTTGGTACCAACACATTTACCTCTGACCGTATGGTTAAAAACAAAGTTGTTGGCATAAAATAGCTCTAGTTGTGACCTTTAGACTCTTGTGTTGACTCAAACAGTCATCGAGTTGTTCAGTCGAGCCATTTGTGATTCTCAATCCTAGCTAAGGTTGTTGTGGGCCCTCGACTCCGTTCTCTTTAGCAATCCAGCAGTGTGAGAGGTGAGGTATTGGATTGCAAGTCTAAGTTCCCGTGCCAATAGTCTAGAACTTACCCCGAATATTTTTCTAGGCAAAATTCTAAGTGTAGCTTGGCTTGAGAAATGATTGTAGGCTCTCCCTGATCCAATTTGAAAGTGAAATCTTCCATAGCCTACCAATGTGATAACCCTAGTCAGCACCTTTGAGTCGAAGCCTTTTTCTTTCAATAACCACGCTACAAGCCTTTATCCGTTCTGTAGTGACCCTCTCTTGGCACCTGATCTTTTCTTAGCATTCTTGAGAAATAATGGGCAAAAACATAAGTTTGGGGGAGAGACGAGGAATTTGAAGTGATAAAAGGTACAAAGAAGAGAAAGAAATGAAGAAAAGGGAAGGCAAAGAAAAAAAAGAAAGAAAAATGCCAAAAAGAAAATGAATAAAATGAAGAGTTGAAGGGAATTCAAAAGAAAGTAGGGATAAAAGGCTGAAGTAAATAGAAAAGGAGAAAAATGAATGTCATGATCAAGAAAGAGTGACGTTACGTCTCTCTAGATCCCCCGAGGAAGAAGAAAATGACTCAAAGAGTCGAGAAAGTATGAGCCGAAAAGAGAAAATGGAGTGCTTAAAGAAAGATGAAACCATTCTATTCCAACAAGTCCTACCTTGGTCCAAAAGCCTTCATTATATCCCGCAAAAGCCCTACATGATTTCAAGTTGAGTGAGCTTACATTAGTGGTGATTTACATGAGGGAAAACTTATGGTACTTAGAGTCGAACTTGTGACATTCTTTTGAGAGAGATGAGCGAAATTTTGACAATCCTTGTATCGAGTGTTGCATTCTAAAGTGAGATGTTCTAATGGAGAGTAGAGGAGGAGGATTTTGGTATCCACAATGACCTACGTGAAAGAGCAAGCTTCCTTGATGAATAGAGTCAACTCTTGATGCTCTAGTGTCATATTAGAACTATTGTACTCAAAAAGTCAAACCATTGCATTGTTGATAATTCATATGTGTTGTGGGTAATTGTTGGTCCCAATTGATGTGTGATTGATTCACCTTAAGCCAGCTGAAATATCTCTTTTTTAGTGGAGGTGGAAATTGCCTTATTTGCTTGAGGACAAGCAAAAACTTAAGTTTGGGGGAGTTGATAAGTAGGGATTTTGACCGATTATCTGATCTCTTTTACTTGCGATTTAGCTCAAAAATACATAAAGGTATTCTCGGAAACTAACAAAATGTGCTTACTTGCAGAAATATTAGAATATGAGCCAAAGAAGTCAAAATCAACTCATAAAGGAGTCAAAAGTGAACAAGAACCAAAATAGGGAAAAAAAGGCTAGCAGTGCGGCCGCAAAGAGGAGATTCAGAGAATGGTATTTGGGCAAGCTGAAGGAGTGCGGACCGCACCAAAATTGTGCAGTCGCAGAATATCAAGTGCGGCAGCACTCACTATTATGCGGTCCGCAAGAGTGAAGAATCATAGAGTTGGATTCAAGTTCAAAATCAAGGGAGTGCGGACCGTATCATTTTTATGCGGTCGCATAATCAGAAGCACGACTGCACTTGTTTTTATGCGGACCGCAGAAGCCCCGAAGTCCCAAGCCCAAAATTCCAAGAATGCAGACCGCACAATAATTGTGCGGCCGCAGAATCTCAATGTGCGGACCTCACCAGAATTATGCGGCCGCACAACCTCCGCAGGGGCAATTTTATCATATATTTTCAGCTAAGTATAAATAGAACTTTTTATCATTTTTAGGTTAAGTGACGTTGGAGAAGAGCACCTGAGCCATTTTCTTTGCTATTTTGAGGATTTTTGTACTAGATTAACATCTATACATTAGATTTTCTTTCCCTAATCAATTAATATGCATTCTATCTTAATTCCTTCTTTGATTTCTGTACTTTTTATGAGTAGCTAAATCTTTAGCTAGGGTTGTGACCCAACCCTAGTATGTGTATTTGATGGGTGTTTAATTTAGGGCTTATTTTTGATTGGGTTAGTGATATTTAGCCTTGTTCATGATTGAACCCTAGAATCAATGGTTGCAAACATTGATTCATGCCTATTTGACTTAGCCTCTACTTGAGAAAGAGAGACTAAGTCTAGGAAAACTTGGCTAACAAGAAATTGATAGCCCCAATTAAAGGGTTAAACCTAGAGATAGTAATACCCGACTTGAGCTAATATCACTTGTATTGTGCAAATACCCAATTGGACTTGAGAAAGCCAAATTGGGCAAAATCACTCAAACTACCGAGAGGTATAGAGTGAGTACCCGGATGTGATTGCTACATCACGACCCCAACTAATCAAATTTGTCCTGGAGTTTACAACCTATTAGATAACCACTTAGGTAGAAGTCACGACCCTAGTCCCTTTTAATCATTTGAAAAACTCAAAACCAAAAATATTGTCCTTAGTTTTATACTTGCAAACAATAGAGGAAAGTAGAAGTAGAACACCAATCAAATTTGTAGAAGTGTAATTTGAGCCAAAACTTGTACTTAACTTAGATATACACCTAATCCCATATTCTAACTCCTTGTGGATTCGATCCCGACCTTCGTTGGGTTTATTATTGCATCGACCGCCTCACTTATTAATTGTGGTGTGGGTTTGGCCGAGATCAACATGCTCGTTGGGGTCGGTTGTTCCATTATACTTAGGAATCTCGGGCATGCAGAACTTCTTGGGGATCGGTTTGGGAGCTGCACTCGGGGGGGAAAGGCTTTTGTACGAACTTTTGGAATCTAAACCCTTCAATATTGGTTGTGCCCCGGGATCTGATCAACCATGGAGTTATAAGTTTCCACTTTCTTGTCTTTTGCCTCGATCCTCTTTACCCCTGATTCTATCCGTTTTGTCAGTTCCTCGAGCATCTTTATAATTTCGGGGTTAGTCCCCGATTCTTGTTCATTTGACCTTATCACAACTGGCCTCGTTCTGTGGGTGACTTCTTGGGGTTGACCGGGCTCAGCCCTGCTCGGTGCCAGGGTTTGGTTCTGCAACTGAGCTATCGCCACCTATTGAGCTTGCAGCATTTTGAATATCATACGCAGGTTGATCCCGTCTTCTCCAATATTTTAGGTATTTCGAACTGCAGATCGGGTTCTACCATGGATGCTGTTTTCGGGATCGGAATGTTGGTTCGCTTCGATGGCCATATGAGAATTAACATCAATCGGATCCACGGCCCGAGTTTCAATGGGGTCAGCGGGGGGCCTTTCATCCATGGGCGTTCCGTTGTTATTTTTCCCTTGATGGCCAGATTCGTTGTCGATATGTAGGGGTATTAATTGAGAATTCTTTATTTTTAGCCTGAAATCAAAGATACTTCCAAGAACAAACGTAAAATAGTGTGTTTTATAGAGATTTGTATCAAATAACCACTATTATCCTATGCTCCACGGTGGGAGCCAAACTGTTTACCCGAAAAATGGATAACAATTGAATTTGTACGCGGTTCTAATGATACGTAGTATAACTTGGTACAAATTGAGAAAATATATAAATGAATATCAAAATTAACTGTAAAAGAAATAAATGCAAACTAAACGGATCAATTAGCTCTAGCTTTAGCTTTCGAGTTAGATTACTCTCCAACCAAGTAAAAATTCTGCTAATGTATGAATAGAGTAACAAGGTATTGAGAGCTGAAATAAGGCAGTGTATTGCTTTTTCTTGTATGAATGAATCCCCCTTACAAATGATTAGACAACCCTTTATATAGTAGGGAAGTCCTATTTGAATATAATTAAAATACAGAAGGAATCCCATGATAGATTAATTAATTGGCCTTTCCTTGATATGCGCCGGGATTTCCGGCGAGATTCTCGCCCAATTGCGGATATTCCGATTTTCTGCTTTTTTTGCTCGATAAGCTCTCCTTAATTGAGTCCGGTCTCGATCTTGATCGGTCCCTAACTTGTTCGATCTCGATCTTGGCCGATCTCGATCGTGACCGGTCTCGATCTTGCTCGATCTCGATCTTGGCCGATCTCGATTTTGATCGGTTTCTGGATCACGAGCACGGCGACCCAACTCCGCATTATGGCTCGATTCTACACGAGGCCGAAACTTGGTCTATCATTTTCCAATCTCGATTAGTCATACGAAGGGCAAACTCGGTTTTGACCGTATACGGAACCTATCATCAAGAACCTCAATAGTTGCCTTATATGTCAGAGCTGATTCTGCAATTCTTCGTATTGGCTAGTCTTATTTTGACTAAGAAGTAAGCACAAAGCAGCATCAACATTGTCAAATTCATCGACTTCCTATCTTTTGAGGGCTTAATCTTGGACAACAATGACCAACTGCTTGATTGAGATCCGGTTCCATTGATATAGGACAACAAGGCCTTAAATAATCCTAGAGTGACTGACTGGACAACCTGCAATTCTCCAACAACAGCCAATGGTTCAGGCTTTTTTAATGCGCAGGTTTTTTCCTATATTATACTCTTCAAACTTTTAAGTATCTTTTGAATCGTCTTTTTGGACTTCCTACTAGAGGTTAGATAGCCAGAAATTTCATCCATATTACCAAGAGCTGAAAGAGTGTCTTGTTTATTTTGCTTTTCATTCGATAAGAGATCTTTAATGGTGGCACAAACGTCTAATCAAAATTAAGAGCAAATGTTTTCCAATATGTTAGTCTTTTATAAAAGGCAGAACAGGTCAAATTGGTTCTTAAACTATGTAAAATGACCCCAATTTGCCTTTGAATATTACGAAATAGTCCAAATTTCTTTTTTCTGCCGTCATCCCCATCCCGCTAAATTGATCATTACTATTATAATAATTGATTCTCTCTCCCTCTCAAAAGCGCCATATAGATTGACCACTATTACTCCATCACCACTTCACCCCGACCTATGACACTCACGGAAAGAACACATCAAAAATTCACACAATAACTACCAATTCAGACGATCTCTCTCATACCTTCTTCTTTACCACTTTTCCCAAATCATTATATAATTTACATCAGCCAATGGGTCGTAGCGCATCATGCCTTTGTTGCTGAAGCTGTTCCGGCTAGACTGGCGTTGCAGATTGTTGTTCATAAATATGTCAGGTTGGAGATTGTTGCATTAATTTGGTATGGTTTCATCTAAATAAAAAAAATTTCCATACTGATACTATTTGTGAACTTCTCTTCTCGTTGTGGACAAAAAGAATCTTGACAACTATAAATGACACTCGTGCTCGCCATTTTAATTTCAACGCTTATCTAGGCGATATTTGTGGTATGCCTCCATGACACCATCACATACACTAGCCAACAAATTGATTGCATACACAAATACAATTTTCTTAAAGGGAATTATTGAAAGTGTTAGAATTTTGACAAGATTAATATGAACTAGTGTGAACATTTGAAGCCTCCTTATAGGAAAAAATTGGTAGATGCATTTTTCATGTATTTACATTGCATGTTCACACTTAATATGATGTCATGCATGACATTATTAAGGTCATTTCTCTTCTATAAATAGCAAGGGTTTTGTTCATTTGAAATCATCTCTAACTTGCCTTCTTATCTCCTAAGGCATTTGAATCTTCTTTCTCTCTTGTAGTATTTCACTTGTATTTTTGGAGTAAAATAAAGTTTGAGTTGATTGTGTCCGAGGACTAGGCAAAAATTAAATTTTGCCGAACCTCGTTAATTTTTGATATTTTTTTTATTATCTCATTTACTATTTATTAGCTACCTTTAAATATAATAGTTGTGATTTAATCACTCTCTATATATTCGGCTTACGCAACAATTAGTATCAGAGCCAAGGTTCTATCTTAATATGCTCTGTGATTGCAGCATAGTCTGAACTTCCACATCAAAAAAGAATTACTTTGGTGTTTTGTACTGTCAGCAAATAAATAGTATCTGTAGCAAAAATGAGAGATAATAAAAATGAAGAGTCCACATTGGGTGTCAGTAATACGTCGTTGGCATCTTCGCTTATGACAAGAATTATGTCAAATGCAAAATTTGCAGTTAAAATTTTTGACGGGTCAGGACATTTCGGGATGTGGCAAGCTGAGGTTCTTGATTTCCGTTTTCAACAATGGCTAGATATTGTCATAGAAGAAAAGAAACCAGACAATATCGGAGAAGGAGATTGGAAGATTATCAACCGCGTTGCTTGTGGTACCATTCGATCTTACCTCGCAAGAGAACAGAAGTATCCATACACAAAAGAAACTTCTGCAAGTAAATTATGGAATGCGTTGGAGGATAAATTCTTGAAGAAAAATAGTCAAAATAAACTTTACATGAAAAAAGACTGTTACACTTCACATATTTTCCTGGTACTACAATGAATGATCATATCACCAGCTTTAATAAGTTGGCGACAGATTTGCAGAATATGGACGTGACTTTTAGTGATGGATATATGGCCTTAATGTTATTAAGTTCACTTCCCGATGAGTACGAGCACCTCGAAACTTCTCTACTTCATAGGAATGATGAAGTGTCTCTCAAGGAAGTTTGTTCTGCCTTGTACAACTATGAACAAAGAAAGAGAGAAAAACAAAAGAGTGGAGAAGGAGAAGCACTGGTCGTGAGAGTTCGTTCTCAAAATCATATGAGAACGAAGAAAGGAAAATCCAAGTCAAGATCCAGACCCAGCAAAAATGAATGCGTTTTTTGCCGAGAAAAGGGGCACTGAAGAAAGATTGTCCAAAGTTGAAAAACAAGGCCAAACCTAACAATGGGAAGGTTGTCATGGATTCAAATGTAGCTGATTGTGACGACTCTGATTTCTCACTAATTGCAACTGAGCCATTCAAACCATCTGACATATGGCTGATGGATTCAGCTTGTAGCTATCATATGTGTCCTAACAAGGACTAGTTCGTTGATTTTCAAGAAGGAGAATGTGGAGTTATTCACACCGCAAATAACAATCCTCTTATCGCATATGGTATTGGTTCAATCCAATTAAGGAACCATGATGGATTGATCAGAATATTAACAGATGTTTGATACGTACCGAAATTGAAGAAAAATCTCATTTCTGTAGGAGCCCTAGAGTCAAAGGGGCTCAAAGTCGTTGCAGAAAATGGGGTAATGAGAATATACTCTAGTGCACTAGTGGTAATGAAGGGAATTCAGCAAAATAATAACATGTACCACTATCACGGTAGTACAGTTATTGGGACAGCAACAGTGACATCCAGTGATGACAATGAGGCAAAAACAACCAAGCTATGGCACATGCGCTTGGGACATGCTGGAAGAAAATCCTTGAAAAATTTATCAGATCAAGGATTGTTAAAAAAAGTAAAGACTTGCAATTTGGAGTTTTGTGAGCATTGTGTCAAGGGGAAACAGACAAGGGTTAAATTTGGAACAACTATCCATAATACTAAAGGTATTTTGGATTATATTCACTCTAATGTTTGGGGTGCTTCCAAAACACCTTCATTATGTGGGAAACACTATTTTGTAACCTTTATTAATGACTTTTCTCGAAGAGTGTGGGTGTATACTATGAAAACCAAAGATGAGGTACTAGGAATTCTTCTCAAATGGAAGGCGATGATAGAGATTCAAACAGGCAGAAAGATAAAGTATCTCCGCACAGATAACGGTGGAGAATACAAAAAGGATCTTTACAATAAGATTTGTGAAGATGATGGAATTTTGAGACATTTCACTGTCAGAAATACACCACAACAGAATGGAGTGGCAGAACGCATGAACCGGACTTTGCTGGAGAAGGTTCGGTGTATGTTGTTCAATGCTGGCTTGGGCAAAGAATTTTGGGCTGAGGCAATAGCATATGCATGCCACCTCATTAATCGTCTACCATCTGCCGCTATTGGTGGCAAGACACCATTTGAAAAATGGTATGGAAAACCTGCTGAAGATTATAATTTTTTACATGTGTTTGGCTCAATTGCATACTATCATGTGAAAGAGTCAAAATTGGATCCGAGAGCAAAGAAAGCTATATTTATGGGGATTACTTCTGGAGTCAAATGATACCAATTATGGTGTCCAGATACAAGAAAAATTATATTCAGCAGAGATGTTACCTTTGATGAATCTGCCATAACAGATAAGGTGACAGTTGAAGATGTCAAACAAACTGATGGTGCTTCAAAGCAGGTGGAGTTTGAGGGAAAATTAATTTTCCCAACACAGGGAGAAAATGAGGAAACGATAGAAGATTTTTCCCTGGAAGAAGAGTCAGTGGAATGGGAGGTTCCAACTCAGGAACCCCAACAACAACTTGAATCAATAGCAACCAGCAAGCCAAAAAGAACAATAAAGAAACATGTTCGTCTCATAGAGACGGTGGCTTGTGCAACCTCAATTGTAGCTGATGGTGTTCCTATCACTTATAAAGACACAGTCCAAAGTTCTGAAGAAGATAAGTGGAGGATTGCCATGAATGAAGAAATGCAGTCCCTTCATCAGAATTGCACATGAAAATTAGCCAATCTCCCGAAGGGCAAGAAAGCAATTGGGTGTAAATAGGTATTTGCAAAGAAAGAAGGATTTCCTAACCAAGAAGATGTTCGCTACAAAGCAAGATTGGTGGCCAAAGGGTATGCTCAAAAGAAGGGAATTGATTACAATGAGGTATTTTCTCCAGTCGTGAAACACTCCTCCATTAGAGTTTTGTTGGCTTTGGTAGCACAGTTGAATTTGGAACTAGTTCAGTTAGATCTAAAAACTGCATTTTTACATGGAGATTTGGAAGAGAAAATCTATATGACTCAGCCAGAATGATTCAAAGTTGCTGAAAAGGAAAATATGGTGTGCAAACTTGAAAAATTATTGTACGGATTGAAACAATCTTCTAGACAATGGTACAAACGATTTGACAAGTTTATGTTGCGGCAAAAGTACAGAAGAAGCAAATACGATCATTTTGTGTATTTGCGCAGGTTTGAAGATGGATCCTTCATATATCTTCTCCTATACGTTGATGATATGTTGATAGCTTCCAAAAGTTAAGAGAAAATTGAGAAGTTGAAGATTCAACTAAGAAAGGAGTTTGAGATGAAGGATTTAGGTAAGGCAAAGAAAATTCTTGGCATGGAGATAAAAAGAGATAGACATTCAAAGAAACTCTATCTATCGCAAAAAGAATACTTGAATAAAGTAATAGATCGATTTGGCATGAATGAGAATACGAAGTTGGTTAGCACTCCTCTTGCTCCTCACTTTAAGCTTAGTGTTGTTATGTCGCCAATGAATGTAGCTGAACGAGAGTATATGTCAAGAGTGCCATATGCGAATGCCGTTGGTAGCTTGATGTATGAAATGGTTTGCACTAGACCTGATATTTCACATGCTATCGGAGTTGTAAGCAGGTATATGCATGATCCAGGAAAGGAGCATTGACAAGCTGTGAAATGGATTCTACGGTATATTTGTAATACTGTAGATGTTTGATTGATTTTTGAGCAAGAAGATAGTCAGTATCTAGTTGGATATTATGACTCCGATTATGCGGGTGATTTGGACAAGCGTAGATCAACTACTGTTCATTTTTGTAAATGCACCAGTTAGTTGGAAGCCTACTTTGCAGTCAACGGTTGCTTTGTCTACTACTGAAGTAGAGTACATGGAAATTACAGAGGCTGTAAAGGAGACAATTTGGCTTCAAGGGTTGCTTAGAGATCTTGGTATTGGTCAAGAAAGCATCACACTATTTTGTGATAGTCAGAGTGCTATCCAATTAGCAAAGAACCAAGTTTATCATGCAAGGACGAAGCACATTGATGTTCGATATCACTTTGTACGAGATATTATAGAAGAAGGTGGAGTCATGGTGCAGAAAATTCGGACTACAGACAACCCTGCCGATATGCTAACAAAAGTAGTGACTGCGATCAAGTTTCAACATTGTTTGAACTTGATCAACATTGTTGAACTTTGAAGATTGAAGTTGAAGACACAATCAAAATTTATCAGTAAAAGAAAATTGTAAAAGTGGAATCTTGCCAAGGTGGAGATTTGTTGAATTTTGACAAGATTAATGTGAACTAGTGTGAACATTTGAAGCCTCCTTTTAGAAAGAAATTGGTAGATACATTTTTCATGCATTTACATTGCATGTTCACACTTAATATGATGTCATGCATGATATTATTAAGATAATTTCTCTTCTATAAATAGCAAGGGTTTTGTTCATTTGAAATCATCTCTAACTTGCCTTCTTATCTCCTAAGGCATTTGAATCTTCTTTCTCTCTTGTAGTATTTCACTTGTATTTTTGGAGTGAAATAAAGTTTGAGTTGATTGTGTCCGAGGAATGCGCAAAAATCAAATTTTGCCGAACCTCATTAATTTCTGGTGTTCTTTTTATTATTGTCTCATTTACTATTTATTAGCTACCTTTAGATATAGTAGTTGTGATTTAATCACTCTCTATATATTCGGTTTCCGCAACAGAAAAAAAATCTCTAGTAGTTCACTAAAAGATATGTTGATAGGTTCCTTTTTCCTTTCTATATCCGTAGAAAAAGAAATTGCAGAAATTGGGATCTATATAGGGGGAGGGGGAGGGGGAGGGGGGAGGGGGAGGGGGGAATGGTATGAGAATGGTAAAACATGACTACGGAAGAACTTCTACTACAAACGTTATAACCTTTGGAATGTTTCAAGAGCTTAGGGGGAAGTATCAAATAAGAATTTTATGTGTATTTTGGGATTATCTGCTCAAATCAAACAACAGAAAGTTGAGCCCTTAAATATACGTATAACTTTTCATTTTGCTTCCATAAGATAATATCCTGGAAAAATAAAAGATAGTACTCTGTCAAATTGCAAGTACCATTTTATTAGTACTCTGTATTAATAAAGGGTAACCACCATTTTGGGAGACAACCATCATTATGATTATTACCAAGAGTTGGCAAGATCCGCGTACCTTGCCACGTCTTTGAATAAATAAACACGAAGGATTCATAGTTTTATATTGTTAATGCAAAAGTTTGGGACAGAAAGAATCTTGACAACTCAGCCAAATCAAATGATAGCTTTTTGTAAATTTTCAATTTACAATCTAACGTTCGGATATAAATTTGGTTGAAATATGAAAAAGAATTTTTAAAGTTGTGTCGAAAAATAATTTTTGAAGGTTGAAATTGTGTTTGGACATGCATTTTATTTGAAAAAAAATTGAAGTTTTGTGATCATACCCTAAATCAGTTTTTGGGAACTTGAAAAAAATTGAAACAAACAATGTTTTCAAAAAAATTAGAAAAAAAGAAGCCAAAATCTATGGCCAAACAAGGAGCAATTTGATAGGTTTAAGTTTAAGTTTCAATGATGACAATATTATCTTATGTTATATTTGCAGGACTAACAAAAAGGAAAGAATAGAGATGCTCAGCAAGATGTGATTGCTACAGGATTCGAAATAGCAAATAATAATCAATCAGGATTCGAATGAAGATGTTGTTACTACATCAATGGCCAATCAAGAGAAGCAAATTTATTCGTCCTCAATCAAAGGAACTCAGATTGCCAATCATGGATAGTCAAATCAAGAAGCTCGCCAGCAATTATTCTGTGTCCAGAATTAAGCTCACTCTAGGCGTAAATGGCTCCTTAATTCAAGCTGTGACAAGGAAAGTCACAATCGAATATGGACTCTTCAAAGAGCAGGATTCGAAGAGGCACCCCTTGGGTCAAAACCCTTTTCAAAGATCTCGTGCCTCTGATTTCGTTGAAGACTCAACGGCTCTTTTCTCTCCTATAAGAAGGTTGATACTTTCAAGAAGAAGACTTGCGCAACTACATACATTGTATTCTAAGTCTGTCTACTTCTTAGTTCAAACACTGTAATCTTTAGTTATTAGTGTCTCAAAAGATAGAAAGATCTAGAACACAAAAGAGAGTTGTGCCAATTACTCAGAACTCAAGGTGTGATACTGTTCATTGGTGGTGAACACGTTAAAACTATCTGTGTTGTAATATTTTCAAAGATCTTAAGGGAACCCTTATGACCCAAGGAAAACTGGATGTAAGTACCACAACGGTACCGAACCAGTATAAATCGCTGCGTGTTATTTACTCTTATTTACTGCTTACTTTCATTCTGCATTGTGATCAGTTAACTAATACTTGTGTTAGTCGACTAATTTTTAAATAGTCAACAATTCACCCCTCCCCCTTGTACGTTTAATTGGTATCAGAGCAAGGCTCACAATCTTGCCTAATCGCTAGTGAGGAAAAGATCATGGGATCCAATACTGTTGTTGGTGCTCTCTTTCAAGAAGGAACCTCTCAGGTTCGACCCCTTACTTCAACGGTTAATATTTTTCTCACTGGAAAGTTCGCATGGAAACGTATACTATGTCATATAAAATCAAAGTATGGCGTGTGATCAAAAAGGGAAATCTTTCAATTCCTCCCAAGAAGGATGCAAACGGTCAAGTCATCGTATCTACTGATCCTCTTGACTTGGGTGATTACACTGATGAACAAGCTATTGTCATCATTGTTAATGCAAAAGCAAAAAATCTATTGTACAATGCTATCAGTGGAGAAGAATATGAAAAGATATCAAGATGCGAAACTGCAAAAGAAATATGGGACAAACTGGAAGTCACTTACGAAGGAACCAACAAAGTGAAAGAGACTAGGATAAACCTCTTGGTTCGGGTCTATGAGTTATTTCAAATGAAGGATGGTGAATCTATAGAAGAAATGTTTTCCAGGTTCAGCAAAATACTTGGAGACCTCAAATCATTTGGAAGACCTATTAAAAGTGGCGAACAGGTTAGAAAGATCCTCAGAATCTTACCTACAATTTGGCGGCCAAAGGTCATTGCGTTGGAATGTCAAGATCTGGACAAAATTTCCTATGATGAGCTCAGAGGTGATCTAATTGCTTTTGAGAAAACTCATCTTGACAGACAAATTCAAGAGAAGAAGAAAATTGCTGCTTTCAAGGCAACTGTGACTGAACCAGAAGAAGAAGAAGAAGAAGAAGAAGAAGAAGAAGAAGAAGAAGAAGAAGAAGAAGAAGAAGAAGAAGAAGCTGATAAAAATGATGGAATGTGTTACGAATGTGGAAATTTTTGTCATATTCAAGCTGACTGTCCGGAACTAAAGAAGAAGCTTAGCAGAAACATGCAAAAGAAGGAAGCTTTCGGAGCATGAAGTGATGAGGAAGAATCTGATCACGAGGAAATTGCTAACATATGTTTCATGGCTCTAAGTGACAATGAAGATTCAGGAGAACTTGGACTAATGGCAGACAACAATGATGAGAAAGACGACTCAAGAGAACCTCGTTCAATGTCAGATGAAGGAACTAGTGAGGTACATACTCCTTTATGCCCTAATTGTTATGAAATTCAAGAATTTGTTAATATTGTTCTTGCAGACATAGAAAGAGTAGTAAATGAGCTCAGAAGAACCAAGAGAGAAAAAGAGAGAGAGGAGAAAGACTGGGCCTTGAAACTAGAAGTGTGCGAAATTGAGCGTGATATGCTTCAAGATGAAGTAAATGAACTCAAGCTTCGATTGAATGGCTTGCAAAAGACCACGAGTCTCAGTCCAGTCAAGTCAAATCAGACTGCTCATCACAAGAAAAAAATTGCTTGTTCTTTTTGTGGTAAAAATGGCCATAGTACTAACAATTGCAGGAACAGAATTAGAGCTGAAAGTAGTACTGGTAACTCTAACAGCTCATCCTGCTCCTATTGTGGTAAAAGAGGTTACACCGCAAATCATTGCAGGTTCAAAAACAACAGGAGATGGGTCTGGAGACCAAAATCTTCAAATCAAACTAACACTCAGATATCTAACCATTCAGGACCCAAGCAGGCTTGGGTACCTAAAAATGAGTAATCTTGTTTTGCAGGAACACTGCAAGAAGAATCGAAAAGGAAAATGGTATATCGACAGCGCATGTTCAAGAACATATGACGGGTGACAAACAACTATTCAAATCAGTCACCAAGCTAGATGGAGGAACAGTTATTTTTGGTGACAAATCCAAAGGAAATGTTATTGGTGTTGGAAAAGTTCCTTTAAGCTCGACATGTGATATAGATGAAGCCTACCTAGTTGATGAACTTAGCTATAATATTCTCAGCATCAGTCAACTATGTAACAACGATTATGAGGTTTGTTTTAAGAAACATGGCTGGTTTATCGAAGACGAATCAGGTAATATCATTCTCTCAGATAGAGACAGAAATGTCTACACTATCAAGAACTTAGAAAACTTTGGGGATCAAATATGTCTTATATCTATGATTGAATATCCCTGGGTTTGGCATAGAAAACTTGGCCATGCAAGCATGCATACTATTCGTAAACTGTCTAAACATGATCTTGTTATTGGACTCCCAAAACTAGATTTTTCGAAAGATCATATATGTGATGCATGTCAACTAGGAAAACAAACTCGCTCATCTTTCAAAGTCAAAAACATTGTTTCTACCTCTAAACCCCATCAATTGCTGCATATGGATTTATTTGATCCTACTAGAACTGCTAGTATAGGAGGTAAGAAATATGCTTTTGTTATTGTAGATGATTTCTCTAGATTTACCTGAGTTATGTTTCTTAGTCATAAAGATGATGCTCTAAAGAATTTTGAAGTTTTCTGTAAGAAGGTTCAACGAGAAAAGGGATACTACATCTCTACTATCAGAAGTGATCATGGAGGAGAGTTTGAAAGAAGAGCTTTGGAAAATTTCTGCAACGATCAAGGAATCTCTCACAACTTCTCTTCACCAAGATCACCACAGCAAAATAGAGTAGTAGAGCGTAAAAATAGAACATTGCAGGATATGGCAAGAACCATGATTGTAGAAAACTCTCTACCTCATCATTTTTGGGCAGAGGCTGTGAGTACAGCATGTCACATCATCAACAGATGTCTGATTCGACCAATTCTCAAAAAGACTCCTTATGAACTGTGGAATGGTAAGAAACCAAATATCAACTATTTCCACCCCTTTAGATGCAAATGCTTCATCCATAACAATGGGAAGGATAATATTGGTAAGTTTGATCTAAAGAGTGATGAAGGTATATTTCTTGGTTACTCTCCTTCAAGTAGAGCTTACAGAGTTTATAATAAGAGAACCTTATGTATTGAAAAATCTATTCATGTTATTTTTGTTGATACTAACCCTCGCCCAAGCAATGGACATATTCCTGAAGATGAGGAAATTTCCTGTGCTCCTAAGTCAGTTATTGTAGGTAAGGATCATCAAAATGAGTCAGCTAATCAACAGACTCCATAAGCTAAAGTACCACCAAAAGATCTTGACCTACCCCAGCCAGATCAGTTGGCTGCCGAAGAAAGGGTGACTCCAGTAAATACTCCAAATGAATGGAAGAATGAATCGGGATATCCTCACAAATTCATTATAGGAGATCCACATGAGGGAATAACTACAAGGAAATCTTAAAAGAACAAATCTCATGTAGCTCTCATTTCTCAAATTGAGCCCAAGAAAGTGGATGAAGCTCTAAAGGATTCTCATTGGATTAGTGCTATGAAAGAAGAATTAGATCAGTTTGAAAGAAATAAAGTATGGGAATTAGTTCCAAAGCCTCAAAACTCTTCTGTTGTTGGATTTAAGTGGGTCTTCAGAAACAAATTGAATGAATCAAGTCAAGTTGTTCGAAATAAAGCAAGACTAGTAGCTCAAGGTTATTCTCAATAGGAAGGAATCGACTATGATGAAACCTTTGCGCCTGTGGCAAGACTTGAATCCATTCGAATACTACTCGCCTTTGCTGCTCATAAAGGATTCAAATTATTTCAAATAGATGTTAAAAGTGCGTTCCTAAATGGTTATATCTCTGAAGAAGTATATGTGAAGCAACCACCTGGCTTTGCAAATGCCACCTTTCCAAATTGTGTATACAGGCTGACTAAAGCCTTGTACAGTCTCAAACAAGCTCCTCGAGCATGGTATGAAAGGTTAAGTTCTTTCCTTCTAAATTAAAGTTTCAAACGAGGTAATATCGATACAACTCTTTTCATTAAGCAATCCAGTTCAGGTAATCTTATTACTCAAATTTATGTAGATGATATTATTTTTGGTAGCCCTAACTTTGTTCTCTATGAAGAATTTGCTCTTTACATGAAAAGGAGAATTTAAAATGAGCATGATAGGAGAACTGACCTTCTTCCTTGGGCTTCAAATCAAGCAGTCCCCTAAAGGGATTTTCATCTGCCAAACCAAGTATACCGAGGAGCTTATCAAAAAGTGTGGGATGGAAGATGCTAAGGCTATTGGTACTCCAATGAGTCCAACTAGCATGCTATATGAAGATAACAATAGAAAACTGGTTGATGAAACCATGTATAGAAGGATGATTGGATCTCTACTATATTTAATTGCCAGTCAACCAGATATCATATTCAGTGTATGCAAATGTGCTAGATTTCAGCCGTTTCCTAAAGAATCCCATCTCTCTATTGTTAAACGAATTATTAGATATTTAATTGGTACATCTGAACTAGGACTATGGTATGATCACTCTAACAATTTCTCTCTAAGAGGCTTTTCAGATGCTGATTTTGCAGGAGACAAGACTGATAGGAAGAGTTTCAGTGGGATATGTCAATTGTTAGGAAATGCATTAGTATATAAGCACAACAAGAAACAAAATTGTGTTGCACTATCAACGACTGAGGCAGAATACCTAGCTGTTGGAAGCTGTTGTACACAAGTTCTATGGATTATGCACCAACTTCTTGATTTTAATTTATCTCTTACATCCACTCCTATCTTTTGTGATAATACTAGTGATATCTGTTTATCAAAGAATTCTATGCATCATTCTAGAGCAAAGCATATAGAAATTAAACATCATTTTATTCGTGATCATGCAGCAAAAGGTGACATTATTTTAGAGTTTATTAGTACTGATTCTCAACTTGCTGATATTTTTACAAAACCTCTTTTGGAAGAAAGATTCTGCCTTCTCCGAAAAAAGATTGGCATTGTGCCAAATTTGTAAATCAAATATTTCCTTGAGTATTTAAAATATTTTACCCTCTACTAGAATATTTTATTTTCTTACTTATATGTGATCTAATTACTTTTTTGAGTAAGCGTAATTATTGCAAATACCGTCGATCAGTCACTTCTGAACCATCTCTTCTGTCTGAACTTGGCCTTTCCATTAACCAAGGGGTCTCTTCGCTCTTCTCAAAATCTTCAATAAAAACACTCCGTCTCAATACTCCTCTCATTCTCTACCAAACAACCCTTCACACCATGGCCAAAAGAAATTCCTCCTCTGCAACCAAACGCAGTCGAAGGTTCCAAAAACTTCTTAACACTAAAGAGCCTGTGGATGTGGAGTCGTCCATTGACTCAGATTTTCTCAGAACAGACAATGAAAGCAGCAAATCATCTGAAAATCCACCCATTAGCCAGAAAAAGGCCGGCAAGAGACCCATGGAGCAAACCCCCAAAAAGGATGCATGCAAGAAAGGTAAAGTGGAACGCTTGAAATTTGGTCCTGAGAACAAGCTAATCTTCTACGGCCCCAATGAAAAGGCAAGGTTTGAGTCCTACAAGTCAAAATTCATGGCTTATGGATGCTCTGTAAGTCTCTCTCTTATGAAAAGTCTTCATTGTGATGTGACTGCAATTATTGATTTTCAGCACCTTTTCCCTCTCTTTGACACTATTGGAAACTCTGTGTATGAAGAACCTGTTAGAATATTTTATGAAAATCTTTTCGTGAATGATAAAGGTGATTTGGAATCTATGGTTTTCGGGAATAGAATTGTTTTGGACTCGTACCAATTTGAAAAGATCTTTTCCGCCAAGTTTAGTGGGTATGATGTGTTTGTCCAAAATTCTTGGCCCAAAAACTTTGAAGTGTCTTTTGATGAAGCAAAAACTTTTTAGTCTGATAATCCCCCTGACATTGGCCCCAAAAATCTTAAGTTTGAACATCGCGTCTTGGCCCACATGATTTCCACTACTCTCCTTTCCAAATCTGGGTCCCTTAGCTCTTTGTCTACTAGAGATGTCTTTGTCTGGTTAATAATAAACATCTTGATTGATTTGTGTGGATTCGTCATTATATGCTTGAGAGTATCAGGGATATATCCTCCTCTGTTGCATGTCTGCCCTATGGTCTTCTCATCTCTCATATTCTAGAAGTCATGAAAGTAGACTTGGCACCCTTTACACCCAAGAACATCACCAGTACTTATGATAAGACAGTTTTTTCAATGATGTGGTATACTCTGGTTGATGATGGATGGGTTAGGCGAGCCAAGGTTGAAAGTGCTCCAGTGCCAGTTGAAGTCCAAAATGATCAACCAGCTTCTCACTCAATTGCCTCTTAGAATCTTCAACAAATTCAACATTACCTTGATGGAGTCAAGCTGCTTCTTGTTGAGATGAAAGAACAGGTAGATAAAATCAAGGATGTCACTAAGGAGATAGATACAGATGTGGCCAAGCTCAGGATGGACATAGGAGCCACACGGAGACAAGGAACCGGGGCTTTCAATTCTATGAGTGAAAAGATGGATAAACTCGTCAAGGACGTTGAAAACTATTATGACTCCTTCTGCACCAAAGTGATCAACACTCTCAAATACTTCATGGGAAGAAGTTAATGCATTTTATCATGATGTTATGACAACCAATTTTTTTTGCTTATGCTTATTTTTGTTGGTGGTTTCTCTTAGACAATTTTTTGGGTCTGTACTAACTAAACCTCTACTGAAGGCACTACTTCTGCTGCTCTAACCACCTTATTAGTATGTACATTTTATCCTATATTATTCTGTGTACTTTTATTTCCTTTTTGATTGATGTAAAAGGGGGAGAAAAAATGCGAGTAAACACCAGCAGGAGGACCTGCAATTACAGTTATTCAGGAGGAAATGAAAACAGCATAATCTCAGGGGGAGCAACACAACTCAGGGGGAGCAACATCTTCAAAGGGAAGTATCTTAAATTACTGTTTACTCCGTCTTGATTGTCATCGTTAAAAAGGGGGAGATTGATAGGTTTAAGTTTAAGTTTCAATGATGACAATATTATCTTATGTTATATTTGCAAGACTAACAAAAAAGAAAGAATGGAGATGCTCAGCAAGATGCGATTGCTACAGGATTCGAAATAGCAAATAATGATCAATCAGGATTCGAATGAAGATGTTGTTGCTACATCAATGGTCAATCAAGAGAAGCAAATTTATTCGTCCTCAGTCAAAGGAACTCAAATTGCCAATCATGGATACTCAAATCAAGAAGCTCGCCAGCAATTATTCTATGTCCAGAATTAAGCTCACTTTAGGCGTAAATGGCTCCTTAATTCAAGATGTGACAAGGAAAGTCACAATCGAATCTGGACTCTTCAAAGAGCAGGATTCGAAGAGGTATCCCTTGGGTCAAAACCCTTTTGCAAAGATCACGTGCCCCTGATTTCATTGAAGACTCAACAGCTCTTTTCACTCCTATAAGAAGGCTGATACTTTCAAGAAGAAGACTTGCACAACTACATACATTGTATTCTAAGTCCGTCTACTACTTAGTTCAAACACTGTAATCTTTAGTTATCAGTGTCTCAAAAGATAGAAAGATCTAGAACACAAAAGAGAGTTGTGTCAATTACTCAGAACTCAAGGTGTGATACTGTTCGTTAGTGGTGAACGCGTTAAAGCCATCTGTGTTATAACATTTTCAAAGATCTTAAGGGAACCCTTGTGACCCAAGGGAAACTGGATGTAAATACCATAACGGTACCGAACCAGTATAAATCGCTGCGTGTTATTTACTCTTCTTTACTGCTTACTTTCATTCTGTATTGTGATCAGTCAACTAATACTTGTGTTAGTCGACTAATTTTTAAATAGTCAACAATTCAACCCCTCTTGTACGTTCACAGTTATCTTGGAAGACCTGTGGAAAGACGCATTCATTTTACTTTTTACCTTGAAAGAGTTATTATAGAGCTTTACCAACTTAACATTTTAACAATTTGACCAAGATTAGTTCAAGCTAAGGAAGGATCTCTGTAGTAGGCAAAAACTGAACTTGAGCTTGTTTTCAGTACATAAATTTAAAAAGTGAAGATCATTGTAGTGGCAAAGCTGAAGTATGTGACATAATATAAAGTGAGATATTTGTAGCAGCAAAAAGTGAAGTTAATTTTTGTGTTCATTTTTATGTATATGAATTTACAAGTAGTGCTGTGGTACAAAACTTTTGTATAGCCCTTTGGGCTGTAACATCTATTCTTGACTATCTAATGACTCAAAATATTAAGGAGGGACACTCGGGTTTTGATTAAGCGCCTGAAAAAGCATTCAAACCCTTGTTCAAGAACCTCAATGGTTGCCTCCATCTCTCGCAACTGATTCTGCAATTCGTCATATGTACCGATATTCTTAGAGCACAAAGCAGCATCAACATTGTCAAATTCATTGGCTTCTACTTCCTCTTTTTTAGAGCGTACAATCTTGGACAACAATGACCAACTACTTGATTGAGATCCGGTTCCATTGACATGCAACAACAAGGACTTAAATAGGCCTAAGGTGACTGACTGGACCTCCTTCAACATGCTAACAACAGCCAATGTTTCTGATGCGAGGACATTTTTCTTCATCATACCCTTCAAATCTTTGAGTGAATTTTGGATCATCTTCTTCGACTTCTTTCTAGAGGTTAAGTAGCTAGAAATAATGTCATTCGTGTTCCGCCTTCTACGAAGAGCAGAAAGAAGGTCTTGTTTGTTTTGCTTTTCATTTGACAAGAGATCTTTGATGGTTGCACAAACGTCTAATACCTTGATGTACCCCTCTAATAATTCATCGCCGTCCAGTGAAATGGCTTGTTGAATATGTGGTAGTTGAAGCAAATCTTCTGTGTAATCAAATAAGTTTCCAAGATCACCTAGTTTGCAGGTGAACGAAGAAAGGCAGGAAGAGGTAGCCTCTAAAGATGTATTCACTCTACACAAGTGTTCATCGAATTGAGACACAATAGGGTGAGATGTGGAGGGAAAGCTGCTAGAACGTGCATGCTTTAGGATAGTTTTCGATCTCAAAGGTGAGGGAGCCATTTGTTTTTTTCTTGTTGAAGTAGAGAAAACTATTGGAAGGTGCAATTCTGATTTCTGCTCCTTCTGGCTTTTGTTTCATATAGAAGTAGGGGGACTAGAGAATAGGACTTGAGTTTGATCTAAATCTAACACAAGTTGGGTGCATGTAAACCTGTTAGGGAACTATATCTTTATTAGTGATCTTCTTGTTGGAGACACAAGGAATATTGCCAACTCTGCATCCATAAATGGCACTCGTGCACTGCGTTCAATTTTATGCAAATTATCCGCCGGGTGAGTGAAGTATAACGTGACTCTGATTTGGATCAAGCTACCAATAAACCAGCAGTGTTTGGCACAAACATGAGTAGTATTTTTTAAATCATTGCACGATTGAGTAGTCTATGCCAATTTTCATGGATCTTGGGAACCAAATGCCTGGCTATATATCAATGCAAACGCGCACAAAAGATTGACAACTCTGTACACATTAAATGACAGTCTTGGTTTACATGTAATTTACAATATACTATAGTCTTGCCATTTATCAGTCAGCAGACAAAATGAATCTTGACAACTCTGTATCCATAAATGGCACTCGTGCTTTTCATTTAATTTCAAGCAAATTATGGGGACACGATGCACTATGAAGAAACAGATAAGAAATGGTGGTAACACTAAAAAAATTTAAAAAATTAACCACTTATTACTATTTCTTTTGCCAAACATATACTAGTTTGAGACAAAAAGAATCTTGACAACTGCAGGCATAAATGGCACTCGTGCACTTTATTAAATTTCATACAAACAGTGGAAGCAACCCAAAACAGGATGAAGAGTAACGTGGCTTTTATTTGTTTCAAGCTACCACTTAGGCGATGTTTGTGCATGTCTACTTCTATTACAATACATTGGTCAGACACTCAAAAAAAAAAAAAAAAAACACAGAAGTGCAAGGCATTTAATTAATAGCCAACTTTCCCTGCAAATACTAATCTTCGCCAAGTTTTTGATCAAAAAGAAAAGCACAAATCAATTTAAACTGCTAATTGCACAGAAAGGCATCCGAACATTGCTGATGCTGTCGAAAAGTTTGCAACAGAAAGAATTTTGACAACTCAGTACACATGAAATGACAGTCTTGGTCTACCATTTTTAATGCACAAAACAATTATGCTGGAAGGCCTAAGGTAAAACTAGTCAAGGCAGATTAAATTTCTTAATTTTAACCAAGTACTCTAGATTCCAGTTAAATAACATCTAAATATATTAAATCAAGCAAAGGGAAGGATTGTTGCAGTACCAGAAACTGAACTTGATCTTGTTTTCACTACGTAAAAGCAAAACGTTAAGTAAACTCAAAAAAGGGAGATATTTTTAGCAGCAAAATATGAAGTTGATCTTGTATTCAATGTGATGTATAATATAATATAAAATGTACTAGTGTTACAGTAATACAAAAATTTTGGATAGCCCTTTGGGCTGCAACATCCATTCATGGCTAGCTAGTGATTCAAAATATTGAGGAGAGATACTCTAGTTTTGATTAAACGCCTGAAGAAGCATTCGAGCCCATCTTCAAGAACCTCAATGGTTGCCTCCATCTCTCGCAACTGATTCTGCAATTCTTCGTATTGGCCAGTCTTATTTTGACTGAGAATTGAGCACAAAGCAGCATCAACATTGTCAAAGTCATTGGCTTTTAATTCCTCGTTTTTCGAGGGCATAATCTTGGACAACAATGACCAACTACTTGATTGAGATCCGATTCCATTGATATAGGTCAAAAAGGCCTAAAACAATGAGTCCAGAACCTAAATGTGATTCTTTATGCCAAGCAGAACGGAAATAAGTATAAAAAAAAAGAGTGACGAGCGCTATACATTATCGGACGTTTTGGGCGCTCTTTAAAAAAGCGCTATACATATAACGTCTTTAATAACAACGTTATATGTATAGCGTTTTTATATACCGCGCTATACTCACATAAGTATCGTCCCTTCCCTTTCCCCCACGCAGAACCCGAATCCCTCCCTCCATTTTCAAAAATCTTCAGCCCCCCCATTTTGTCGATAAAAAATTCGAGCGGACCCCACCCGTCCCATAAATAGACAAGATTGTTGGTCCCATATCCTAGTCATCCATTCCTATTGTTGTGGTTTGCTTGTTTCGGACTCAAATATTCAATTCTTCAACTTTTCGAAAAACATAAATCGAGGTATTCCGATTTAGTTTAGGTCGAAACTTATATAAATAATGCATATTAGGTGTTTTGAATGTATTCCATGTTGTTTTGTATTTTTTTTTGCGTTTAAATTGGTATGCTATTTTTATCCGGACTAAGATATTAGTGTTCTAAAAAAATATGTAAAAATTGAGAAATCATTATTATTTGTTAATAAAAATGTTAATAAATTACTTTTACTGTTTTATATGTATTTTCGTGAATGTTTTGTGATTAAAATGTATTTGTTGATTTTATCTAGTTTAGATTATTTATTTGTTTAAAGACTAGTAATATAGTGCTCTTTTAGCTTAGGAAAATATAGAGTCTTTTAGCATAGTATCCCTGTTATTTAGGTATATCTTATACTGATAGATCAAACACAAACTCTATTCAATATACAAAAATTAATTATTTAATTTACAAACAAACATATAAAATTATGAAACTAACATGTAAAATAATAAAATTGACAACATAAAAATTCAGGATAGCTTGGTGCTACTGGGCCTCAAATATCAAGTCTGGAACCCATATGTGAATACTTTGTCCAATTAAATATTGTATAATTATAAAAAATAATTATTTAATTTACAAAAAAAACATACAAAATTATGAAACTAATATGTAAAATAATAAAATTGACACATACAAGAATTCAGGATAGCTTGGTGCTACTGGGCCTCAAATATCGAGCCTGGAACCCATATGTTAATACTCTGTCCAATTAAATATTGTATAATTATAAAAATTAATTATTTAATTTACATAACAAACATACAAAATTTTGAAACTAACATGTAAAATAATAAAATTGACACATACAAGAATTCAGGATAGCTTGGTGCTACTGGGCCTCAAATATCGAGTCTGGAACCCATAGATCTATACTCTATCCAATTAAATATTGTATAACTATAAAAATTAATTATTTAATTTTCAGAACAAACATACAATTAATGCTGTTTAATTTACAGTAGACGATATGGACGTGCCGCCTATGCATCCTGGACCTTTCTGCGATGAGCTATTAGTGTTACGGGGCGATCATAGGTCCGCCCACGTGTGGAAAGGAGAGTTACTGGCCCAGACTCTCCGCGTCAGGAGAGTGGACGACATGCGGGATTTTATGAAGGACAGAGATCTTCATCCCCGTGTAGTCTAGCGCCTGCGGGTTACAGGCTTCTACAGGATTTTGGAGATCGGGCGGCTGCAGCTCGACTGGTCTCTGGTCATGGCCCTGATAGAGCGGTGGCGATCGGAGACGCACACATTCCACCTGCCCATTGGCAAGGCCACCATCACGCTGCAGGACGTGGAGGTTTTATATGGGCTGACCGTTGATGGACTGCCCGTTGCACTGCCTCAGGCCATGAGAGAGATGACGCGTGGGCAGTATTTGGACATGCTGTAGCAGCTCACTGGTTTTAGGCCACAGGATGAGACAGCACACTCAGGGGTCAGTCGCATGAGTTTGACAGCTATTCGATAGCATTTGGAGATATTGCACCCCGACATCACTGGCGAAACAGATGATCTGGATATTTACCGGTATACGAGGTTGTTGTTGCTTCTTATGTTTGGAGGGGTCTTGTTCCCGAACACTTCGGGGAACCTAGTCAGCTTGAGATTTCTTCATCTTCTTCAACGGCTAGATGATTTACCCCAGTACAGCTGGGGTGCTACTGTTCTCGCCTACTTGTTCAGGCAGATGTTCCGGGCGAGCATGGGCACCCAACATGACGTATGTGGATTTTTGCCGCTGCTACAGGTGACAACATATTCGAATACTCTATTCATTATAAAATATCTAGTAAAAATTTATCTTAAATTTTACGTCAACTTTGTATGTTAGGTTTGGGCCTGGGAGCGGTTCCTGCAGTTGCAGCCACCTCTACCACTATTACCTCCAGATGTACCACCTCCGTTTCTCCCTCTAGCTAGGAGGTGGGAGAACCGGCGGGGATACGTACATATCTACGAGGCTCGGCATAATCTCCCCCTTTGTAGGGATTTGTTGGATATGCTAGAGGGCATATAGTTAAATGTATACCTAAGTTTACTTGGTATAGCTTCACATGTGTTGCGCATACTCACATTTTCTGTTGTTATTTGATAGTTCATCTGGACGCCATACAATGACGACTTGATAGGTGGCCTGCCCGATTATTGCTCGGTTGGCCGACTGATTTGGAGCACTTCCGTCCCGCTGATGTGCCTCGATATTGTGGAGCATCATGCCACGGAGTGAGTACTTTGCCATTTTGGCCGTTCGCAGCTTGTACCGAGAGGGCCTATATAGGAGCCCACACATTATCAGCGGGATGATCGTTCCAGGGTGGACGACACATATGTGGCATGGCTAGAGGCGCAGGTCGATACTTGGTACCGGTAAGCTGACCTGATTCAGCCCCCCCCCCTCACAGAGTCGGACGGATACTATTCATGAGTATATGCCCTGGTACCGCCGCGTTACCTGACTTTTCATCAGGAATACCATTCATCGAACTGGCGGTAGGTACATTCCATACGGTCGGCGGCACGAGGCCCTGGTATGTTTTCTGGTATTATTACTTATATAACTGTAACATAGTGTTCTGTAGTTTATATTTTATACATTGTGCAGGCTATTGGCCTATATATAGTCTACTGAATGGGATTGCAGATGCAGCACCATGCCGGCGAGGGAGCGACCGCTTTGCACGATTATGGCCGGTAGGTTGCAGAGGTGGCTGCCCGGACACTGCAGTGAGCCCGAGAGGATCAGCGCTTAGGACACGACCCTGCTTATGTGGCGCCAGAGCAGTACCAGCGAGGTAGGGGTGCCCCACGAGGCAGGGCTGCCCCACAGGGTCGTGGTGGGCGGCGAGGAGGTGGTCCCCAGCAAGGGGACGTTGAGGCCCTTGTTGATGATGTTTATGTTGATCTGCCGGGTGACCTTCACGAGCCGGACGAGTATCCCAGCAGCATGCCATCATACATCCTTGGGCTGCAGCTCACTCCAGGGATTTCGCAGGTGACCCCATCAGGTCCATTATTAACCACGGGTACGGACATTACCGGAGAGGATTGGGATACATACTTCCCAGGCCCATCGACCGCTGCTGAGGATCGGCCGACCCGAGATATGGATAGTGGGCGTCGGCTGTGTTATGGCTCATCATCGAGGGGTGCTGGGGAGCTTTCACAGGTGCAGGTATGTTTTTATTAGTATTTACTTTAAATTTATTTTTTCTTTTCTCATTTATTTTCCATAAATAACTTTATTAACTTTCTTATTAAGGCTTCATCCTCGCCCGTCATGGAGGCCGCTTTGTGCGATGCTGACCTGGCTGCGACGGATGATTATATTCAGGAGCCCGACGAGATCGTGGTAAGACAATTTAAATTGTTGTGACTTAATATATATTTTCCTATACTGAGCTGACTTATTCTTCTGTAGGTTACTACTGGACCGACGGCCCCTTCTACCGATCCTGCCCGCACTACTGATGATCATGTTGCAGCGCATCCTGCTATATAGAGGTGACGTGATGAGGATGATCCTGATAGCATAACCGGGCGAGATGGGATGCACCTCAGGCCAGCGGCTGCATTGAAGCACACAGGCTGTGGAACACATTGATTTTCTTTCTTTTTTTTGTATTTGATGTAAATAATAGCAACATTTTTTATTGTTTTCGTTATATGCGCATTATGTATATATTTTCCGGGTTCTTCGTTATTTTAATACTGCAATACATATACAAACACAACAACTTAACATAATTTAAATTCGGCTCACATAACGAAATACATGGCATGGAAAGCATAAATATAAAATACAACACTCAACACATACATTGATTTGTTTAGTCAACTATTTTTTTCTTCAACCACTCAAATTGATCCAATAACTTATTTTTTTCTTCTTCCACCTCTTTAAGTTTCTCCTTCAACGCCGCAATTTCTCGTGTATACATAACCTCATCACGTTCGTATCTTTTGTTCAAATCATGAATATACTGAAAAGTTTATTTGTAGCATTCCTGCTTACAGGGTTCATCAATCCATACCTCAAAATTGCAAAAAGGTTCATCGGGAATCCTATAAAACTTGTTCACACACATCCAGTATCGGCGCCCAACTTCACCATCATCCCAACAATCCGCCATCATACATTTTTTGCCTCACTGGCACTTTGGTAAATAAAGGCATTCAGACATTTGTTAAAGCGAAAATAAAAACCCTTCTTTTATGGAGAGTTTTGCTATTGCTTATTGTTAAGCGCAGAAAATAACTAGAATGCGCCCGCTATTTATAGGCAAGACAACACACATAACGTAGTATTTAACCGCGTTATGCTAACACATAACGTAGTATTTAACCGCGCAATGCTTCGCGTGTTAAAGATTCTTTCGGATACAAAATAGTTTTTTCGCAGGCGGACAACTTTTCAGTTCGACAAGACAACACACATAATGTAGTATTTAACCGCGCTATGCTTCGCGTGTTAAAGATTCTTTCGGATACAAAACAGCCTTTTCGCAGGCGGGCAGCTTTTCAGTTCTACAAGACAACACACATAACGTAGTATTTAACCGCGCTATGCTAACACATAACATAGTATTTAACCGCGCTATATATATTCACATATTTATCAAAAATCTTTCTCCTCTGACAGTGTAGTTTTCTAATAACAATTTTAGCGTGAAATTCGAAGGTCTACTAAAAAAAAATCATTTTTTAATCCAATACTATTTTTGATTACATGAACGGGGGGGAGAAATTCATTAATTTACTCAACTGAAAAATGGACCATTATCAATAAGATTTACCAATAATGGAAACATAATTTTATTTGATACATCTTGCAACATAAACAAGTATATACACTTATTACAACTACATTACGAAACCCAGTTACTACGTGTATCCTTGATAGTTGGGCACATTAGAAGAACTCCTACCAGGAGCTGGATTACCACTGCCACCCAAACTAGCCAAAGGACATTTTCAACAGTCATGTCCTGTTTGCGAGAATATACCATATTTGCGCGCATAAACGGTATTGCTAACATCCATTTAGTTCTGTATATGCGTTCTCTTCCGCACCTGTATTCGACGCAAAAACTCCTTGTTACACACTATTTTAAATGGTTCCGGCGGCCAATAATGCTCAGCACCCACTGGCTGCAACTGCCCACTATATGTGTTTAAGTATGCAGCAACACTATATTATTTATCAACGTAGTTGGTTGGCCCTAAACCAACATGTTGAAAGCACCTGATGGCATGTGAGCACGGCATGTGGTAGATGGACCATTTCCCACAAGAGCATAACCTTGTAGATTCATTTATGGTATGTACATTATTCCCCCAGTTTTGATGGATAGCAGTGCGAACTTCAAAAATATTTCTGTCGTAATCATACTGTAAAAATGAATGCCAATGTGCTCGTCGCCTGTATTTCTCAAATCTCTTCATCGGCAGTAGCATAAATTCAACACCTCTTTCCATCAATGACGTTGCAAATGCAGCCCTTTCAACAAACCTCTCCGCCATCTGCTTGAACGACATGTGCACCATGGCAGTAACAGGAAATCCTCTTGCCGACTTCAATAACCCGTTGAAAGACTCTGACACATTTATAGTCAGAATTCCCCATCTTCTTCCACCATCCGCATGCAAATTCCACTTGTCAAGCTCATGTCGATTCAACCAACGATAGGCTCTATCGTCTTCCTTCCTGATAGATTCCATGTGCCTCCGGAATTTATGCTCTTAGTGTTCTATTGCTGCCATCCACATCAAATCATGCAGATCCTTGTTGGGATGTGCCTTCTGGAAATTGGCCTTCAGGTGTCTCACACGGTAACTGTGGTAGGCATAAGGTTCTTGCCATGCAGAAAAATTCTCTACAGAACTTAAGATACCACCATGCCGATCAAATATTAGACAAATACCGGAACGTTGTTTGACACCGTGCTCTTTCAAATGGTTAAGAAACAACATCCATGTCTCTTGGCTTTCATTGGAACAAATAGCAAAAGCTAGAGGAAATATTTGTCCATTAGCATCTACTGCAACGGCGATCAATAGCTTGATATCATACTTTCCATAGACATGAGTGCCATCTATGGATATTACCAGCCGACAATGCGAATAACCATTAATTGCTGGTTTAAATGCCCAAAACACGTAATTGAATATATATTTTGGTCTTCCCGGACTCCGCTCAAGCTTCCATTCAACAATAGTCTCGGGGTTCAAGTGTTGCAGTGCGGCCATATACCTAGGTAGAGCTGCAAATGAAGTATCCCAGCTACCATAAACAATTTCAAACGCACGTTTGCGCCCGAGAAATGCCTTTCTTTTGGTAATGGTATGGCCATATTCCTGGTGGACTAATGTAATGCACTCTTTGATTTTATAACTTATGGATGCTTCAAGGTGTGGAATAAGGACAAGAAAAATCAAGTCAATATCCAAGTTGTAGTGATTCCCATTGAATGTGTCAATTTCACATCTGTGGGTGGGAATATATTTACCCACTTTCCACAGACATGTGTTCTTCTTGCTTGCACGCAGCATCCAATGACAACCCGTAAACCATCTGCGGCAAACAACCTTGTATACATCCAGACTTGAGTTCCATACCGTCATCTCACGACACTCTTTTACGCTGTATATTTTCGCCGCTCTGCTTAGGCGCGCTTTATCAGGAAAAAGCATGCCCTTTGCTAACACCGTTGGTCTAGAATCATCCCACATTGCTATCCCAATTTCATCAAAATCCTTTGTGAGAGCATCCACATCCATCATACTTGGCAAATGATCAAGGTAGGGAATCTTCCTTGAATGAAACGGCACTTGGGACTCGTACACTCTTGGTCTAACGGGGGTGGAGCATACTCCCTCGTCAAATCAGGTCCTTCATTCTCTTCCTCCTCATCACCATCCTCACGAGGGAAGGGTGTGTCATCTCCGGAATCATCGGCATTGTTGTCATAATCACTGTTCTCTTCCTCACTCTGTGCATCTGCCAGATCCCGATTTAATATGTCATCTTCGGGCAATTGAATCAGGACAGGTGATTCAACTTGCTCGTTTTCACTGCACAAACAACAAAATAATAAGCTACTCAAATTAATAAATACTTTCCATATAGCTGTATTACTTCGCTTTACAAGTCGTAATATGTTGACATTCCTTGATGGACATTATCCTGTTGGCGATGACTCCGGGATGGACCACCATGATCCAACACACCAGAATTACGCATATTCCAACTGGGCGTGAGTTCATAACTTGTAAAAGTCATATCTGGCCGGTACCCCCTTTGGAATATATGAGTGTTAATACAAATTCAATACAACAAAAATATACATCGTAACACTAAGAAAAATTAAAGTTTACCACTCGTCTTGTGGATTATGTAAAGCAGGAGAGAAATTATTTCCTCGCTCCTCATTCTCCCGTGGTGATAAGTTTAAATCAGGCCAAACTCTTTCAGCCAAAACCTGTCCGGCAAAAACTGCTCCAGAATAACCACCCGACGACTGAGGGTTATCCCTGCTATGCTCAACCTCATTATTGCGAGCGTCTTCGACCTTGACGTACATTTCCAACAGTTTTATCACAAGCAATTCCCGGTATTCATCCGGAGTCCTCAAAAAATCCCTCAAAGTTTCATCATTGTCGATGTTAAACTCAGTGTAACAAGTAACCCTTGCGGAATGACGGAATACATATATCTTCCGGTTACTTTAAGGTTCACCGAACGTTTTCTCACACTCATTTTTTTACATAACAACGATACCAATGTATCGTACTCCATTGTAAGTGGCAACTTAACATGACACTGTTGAGATAAACTATAGCTCACAGTGTTATTCGCTACCACAACCTCATCCCCCAATATAATGAAACCCTTACTTTTCGCTCTTCAGACATTATGAAAAAATGCTTGAGAATTTAACAAGAAGAAAATTTTTAATAGGAGTTACGAATATTTTTTAATGGATTTTTGTAAAATCCTAACGCCTTTAAATAAGGCAATGTCTAGCTCGGGGGGTGAATATTTTTAGGTATAGCGCTCTTTTAAAGGGCGCTATACCCATTTGAATTATTGTTATGTCAGTTAAAAGTGCTATACATATAGTGTTGTTATTAAAGGCGTTATATGTATAGCGCTTTTTTAAAGAGCGCTATACCTTAACGTCCAAAACGTCTGTTAATGTATAGCGCTCTTTAAAAGAGCGTTATACATAAATAAGTCACTCTTTGTTTTTACACTTATTTCCGTCCTACTCGGCAAAAAGAACCACATTTAGGTTCTGGACTCTTAAACAATTCTAGAGTGACTGACTGGACCTCCTGCAATTCTCCAACAACAGCCAATGGTTCAGGCTTTTTTAATGCGCAGGTATTTTCATTCATCATACTCTTCAAACTTTTAAGGATCTTTTGGATCATCTTTTTGGACTTCCTTCTAGAGGTTAGATAGCCAGAAATTTCATCCATATTCCGTCTCCTACGAAGAGCTGAAAGAAGTTCTTGTTTATTTTGCCTTTCATTTGATAAGAGATCTTTAATGGTGGCACAAACGTCTAATATCTTGAGGTACCCCTCTAATAATACATTGGCGTCCAGTGAATTAATGTATTGTTGAAAGTGTGGTAGTTGAAGCAAATCTTCCGCGTAATCAAATAAGTTTTCAAGATCACCTAGTCAGCAGGCGAAAGATGAAAGACAAGAAGAGGTAGCCTCTGAAGATGATTTCACTCTACACAAGTTCTCATCGAATTGAGACACGATAGGGTGAGATGTGGAGGGAAAACTACTAGAACGAGCATGCTTTAGGGAGATTTTTGATCTCAAAGGCGAGGGAGCCATTCGTTTTTTTTTTCTTGTTGAAGTTGAGAATTAAGACTATTGGAAGGTGCAATTCTAAATTCTGCTCCTTCTTCTGGCCCTTGCTTCATATATATAGAACTAGGGGGCTAGAAAAAGGACTTGACTTTTGATCTAAGATCTAACAAGCCAACTAGTTATTCTAGGCGATGTCTGTGCCATGCCTCCTCCCACCATAACATACACCACATATTCTTCTTTTTATTTATAAAAATGATTCCCCCCACGATTGGGTTAAGCAATTTGAGTGCATGTAAACATGTTAGGTAACTATATTATCGTCGTGTTGGAGACAAAAGGAATATTAACAACTCTGTATTCAAAAAAGGAACGGCTATGTTTGTGCTCTGTCTCCTACCTTCAGCTTAGGTGACTACATGTATCGTGATTGCAATTAAGACCCTGCCTCTTCAAATAAAGAAAAGCCTATCTTAATGCAATTACTCACTCTTTTGCTGCACATGGATGATCTGCAATTTTAAATGTGGAATCAAATTTGAATGCATTATGGAATAAGTAAATGTTCTGAGTTTCAGAATACAAGTATTAAGAGACACATGATACCTCCTTGAAAGTTGCGACCTGGGATAACAACGTACTACTTTCTTCTCTATATATACAGGAAACAAAGATACAACTATCCGTTCTTTCGAACAAAAGCAGACAAGGCAACCTGGGACAAGTACGAAAAAACAAACACATAGCCTTGGAATTCAGTTGTGCGTGCTTGCCCATAGTGCATATACAGTAATTCAGAAATCAAAACTTTTGCAATCATGCTTTGAGTCCATCAACGGAATAATACTAAAATTAGTCCCTTGTTGAATTTTCAACATGTCCACTAATTAAATGACATACGCAGGTCTTAAATATGATATTACAGAATCAACGTTGTCAATGTAGTCCAATTGCCTGCCGGAGAGGATCGACGAATTAACCAAATTATGGAATGAAAATTTACTTCTGAATCACTCGTTGTAAACAATGATGCACCTAGTGCCACACGTGGACATGAGGGCGACATTTAATGATACTTATTAGAGTTGTCAAGATTCCAATTCCCTCTGAGAAGACTATCACCAAAGATCCGTATATTTTTCCAAATTGTTTGATGAAAAAGGGAACACATGAGATCAATTTAAACAGAAAGGCTTTCACTTGCCTGATGATGAAAACGTGAATGGTTTGGGATCTTGAATTCAAACCTTGAGAATGTAGAATGGTAGGGAGCACTTTACCCCCTAACCAGTGTGAGTTCGAATTAGTGGGACCAATGATCCTCGGATTAAAAAAATCTAGCTTGTTTTGCTACTGCTGTATGATGCAATTGTACATCCTGCAATTTTTTTTTCCATTTCTTTGAAGGATCCTAATAAGAAGTCTTATTAGAGTTAGAAATGTGGCAACATCTGCAGAACGTTATGTTTGAGGCTTCAGAAACTTTTCTCACATTATGGTTGGTTGTAAGGAGGAGGGCCCAAAAAGATGTTGGATTGTTCAATTCAAAAGAAAAATTGATTTGCGCACTTAACTAATCTGTGACGTTATTTGTGAGAAGGATAGAGTGTCTCAATGACTTTAAGATAGAATCGGCAATCATGACTCGATGACCAAACTCAACAAATTTGAACATGACAAAATGTTATATTGTTACTGGTCCTATGTTGTAAGTTGACTGGAAGGCATATATTCTCTGTGCAACTTTTTCCGTTAGCCTTTCTAATCCCTTAATCGTGATGTACCCCTTTACCTTTTAATCTGCAATCTCACTTTTATTTTTTTTATAAATGTGGTACCAAATTTCGGAAAACAGCAGATCTTATCATATTCAGAAATACGAACATTTTATTAACTCTGGTATAACGATGTATTCAACACACCTCACCTCAAATCCAGAAAACCTTTGCGTTATGGACAACCAAAACGACTTACGGTTAGCAGGTTCTGAGTTAGCTTAAGTTGAAATATAATAAATCTGGGTTATCTATACAGCCCTATACATACCTAATTCAAGATATAGATTATTATCAGAATTTAAAGAACATGGCCCCTATACAACAATCTGAATACAACTAACTTATGAATATTATGCCTCTATTCTCAGGCAATGTCCGGTGCCAGGCAACCAGCAGTCCAAATGACTTGCATACCCGAACAGCATCTTTTCAACCAGTAGTCTTGATCCAATTGAAATGTCCAAAGTACGGTAAGCCTCAGAATGAACAACTCCTCAACCTCCCTCTTAAGGCAGCCTGAACAAACTATATCCCAAACTCCTGAGTTTCATATTTCCGGACAAACGTCTCAATCTTCTTTTCATTGAGGCAGACGGCCTCCGCTTGCAGTTTAGATGCCACATCTACTTGCTTATTCGTGTTACTATCACAAGAATGAAGCACCTATCCGAACACGACCTGTCATCACTCAGATATCTCCAACAATCAGTTTCTCAATACCAATCAACAGCTGCTCCAGGAGGACAGAGCACAAAGTCTCCAGCCTGGCTCAATTTAGTCGGTGCCACCTAAGCTGCCCCGGGAACCGGTCTGGCCACCACATAGGACGCACTTGAAGCCTAAGTGGTGCCAATGGGGCAAACTACCACCATGCCAACGCTAACAAATACTCGCATTTAACAGAAGCATGATGTTTCATAATTTACGCCTGCAGTAGCTCAGGATTAGTGACTTGAACATTGGTGCCTATCCTAGGGATTTAACCCCCTCCTCCTTTCAGGTTCATAGCTAGTCTGACGCGGAGCCCAACCACTGAAAAACAGCATACTTTATACTGCATCAGTTATTGTAATATTCAAGATCCAAGGAGACTTCTAAAACAGGAGATTCAAGAATATCTGTCCTGAATATCAGCAAAAAGTTTCCATTGCAATAACGTCGAAGGCACATCATCAGCATTACAGCTGCCATAAATCTCTCTTCCCAGCTGAAACTGATTGAGCTGTGATTACGCTACAGCGAGAGCAGAGAAAGCCAACAAGGTCTCTGTTGCTCCATCTCACATTGTTCCCCAGCCTGGAAATTGAATAACCTCTAATATTAGCATAATAACAGGCACCAAGAAGGTATAACCTTTTCAAGGTAATGCAACAACAATTTTTCATGCTATTCAAGCCAGATTATCCTCTTCAATCCGTTGCAGAAGCTCCTCGTAAACCTTCAAGGATTTGGCAGTAAACCTTTCCATGGCCTCCAAAATATGTCTCAGACCAAGCTGAAGACTACTATTTTTGCTTGTTTCACTCTGGTACACGACATGCCTATTTAGTGAGAGACCACTTTCATCCCCAGAAACGAGTACTATTCTTTTGCCCAGTGCATGAATCTCCTTTTGTATCTTCTGGTCCTCTCTCTCCAGGTTCTTCACTTTTCTCTCCATGTCCTTGTTCACCATCATCCTTTGCCGCACTTCCAGTTTATCTCGCTCCCAGAGCTGAAGGACATTAGTTGCAAAATCTCGCATACAGTCAATGACCTCTTTCTCAGAAACTCCTTCAATGGTTTGTGACCACTGATTACAAATGACAAAAATTGGGGGAGCACCAATCCTTCCGGGAGAGAAGGGAACTCTTCCATCGGGTGTTTCTTCAGGCACATACAGAAGACATTTCATGAGCCAAGAGTTTAGAGCTCTCACATAACCTTTCTGTGCATTCACCCAGCAAGAGAATCTCAAAGTCCAGTGCAAAAGCTCCTGTTCAAGCTCCAGAGTGGCTTCGAGATGTGCATCACTGAAGTGTTTGTGAGATGCAATGGCATCTAATCGTTTGGCTTCTCCAATAGCCTGGCATTGGCTACGATGACACTCAAGCATGCCTTTCCACATTTTACTTAACCTACATAGAGAATCCACACGAGAAACTTACATTAGATAACTAATTGTCCTAGAATGAGATAAAAGTTCAGCGGAAAAATCTGAGACTGGTCCGACAGTACTAGAAATAGGCACTATATCAAGATAAATCCCCAAAAGTTAATCGCGCAGCTGTGTCTGATTGATGCATTTGCAACTCCAGAAGTTGGATCCAGTTTTAGCGAAAGCAAGAATCCCCTTTAGGAGTATCACAAGCAGCTAAACATTTACATTCACCCTTAACTTTCTAATAAAGACAATCTATAATGGCATTTGAAGGCTGAATATGTCGGTCATTGCTGCCACATCCTAATAAACAAGCCAATTCTTTTATTTATATTTTTGAATGAAGTGCGCTATAATACTTACATAAAGCTGGGAACACCAAAAACCTCCCTTATACAAGTGGTATTTCGAAAAGTAAACCTACAAAAAGACATGATTCTCTATGAAAGAAATCTTCAATACCAGTTGAAACTCATGGGGTGCACCCAAAGAAACTAGGATTAAGAAGATATTTCTCAAATGTACAAAATCATTGTCTACCCCCTCAAAGCTAGGAATAAACAAGCCAATTTGAATTGCACAAAGAGCAGTTTTAGGCAGTTACCATATGCTTGTAGCACGCTTAATAGAAGTACTTGACAAACTCATCACAAGTAATTCTTTAAAAGCTTTCATCTTTACGGGAGGATACTGGAAACAAGAACCTCGCATTTGGATCCAAATCAATTTTTTGAAATCATTCATGGAGATCAATATACAAACTTTAGATGATGCAGTAGCTTGGAGGCATACAATGATGTCATTACAAAAACCTAGCAGTACAAATCAGAAACAATTCTTCTCTTCCATGTAGTGCATTTACACAATCTAATGATAGGCAAACCAGATAGAGAATTCTTTAAAATCTCATTAAACAAAAGGTATCCGTTTTACCCGGAAGACTTGGAAAAAAGACGTACCCCTGAATAAATTCATTCAGTTGCGGCCATAACTCTTCATCCCTAATCTTGTTTATCTTCTCAGAGATCTTGTCAACAACCTGAATCGCGATTCTAATTTTTGTGGAAAGACTTCTAACCAATTGCCTTGTCATGTCAACCTTGTGAGCCTCAGCACCCTTTTGATCTAATCGCTTTAGCTTTTCAGATTTTCTTTCATGAAGTACCCTTATCTTCTCCTCGGACTGCACCAGAATAAGCAAGGTAAGTACACACTGTCAGTATACAGTATATGTTTAAGGCAATATGAATTACACCTAGCACTATAGTTGTGCATATGTTTAACGCAATATGAATTACACGTAGCACTACAGCGACCTTTGTCTTGTGGTAGAGGGTGCGATCGAAGGGGAGCAATTTATAAATTCCAATTGCAACAGAAGGAAAAAAAAATACTCAAAGGACTCTTTAAGGCCGGCCAAAAATGACAAGGAACGTTATCCATCACAAACCGGGGGAATAGCAGGTGCATGCTACAAAATCTGTAAGAGAATCAAATCACCCAGAAAGAGGAAATACAAGCAACACTAGACACAGAAGAACGTATAGTAACAACCATAACTGAAGTTCGCAACTTCTCTTAAAGTGAGACCAACATGACTACAGATGAAGATTAAACATTAGCAAACAACAGTAGTGATAACAAGTACAGATGTATGGCATTAGCATATCTCTGGAATCTGGATTTTCAAAGGTATTTTGAGATTGTCCACAAAGATTCTAATGTACCACATCCCAAGTATCCACTTAATTACCACTTGCAAGACACACCAAAACACAGAAAGAGACAATAATCACAGATGGGGAAGAAACGATTTTAAATCCTCTAATTAATTGAGCTATTCAGAGAGCAAGCAAAACAGACCGGTAAACTCTGCCCTCCAAAAGAAGATGTCGTCCAAAGCATCATAAAGCAAACAATGAAAAGAAATAGAGTGAACCTACAAAAGAAAACAATACCTTAACCTCCTGATACAGCTTCTTCTCCCAGAGGTGCAGCTTATTTAACGTTGAAGAAAGGTTCCTGTACCTTGAAGTAACATCTCCTTCCACATCTGAAGCAGCAGGATCAGCGATCTGAATCTCAGCACTCTTTGAAGTAGAAGTTTGTGACGAGACTACAGATAACGAAGGAGTAATTGCATGCAACATCTTGGAAGAAACTGTCTCCACAAATTCCCATGAAATATAAGTTAAAATCAACTGAAACAACCTCAAACATCAACCAAATCAACTTACTACCATGTCCAGTACACTTTGACATAGCAAGACTTAGCTTTTATTCATAAACAATCCAATATTATCATCTGCAAGGCTCAAGAGCATAATGACAAACTCTTTTGCGGAGAATAGGATAAAAAATTGTAACTTGATAAAAAAACAACTATGCCTCAATCCCACACAAGTTGGGATCAGTTATATGAATCCTCACTATCCTCACCGATCATGCTACTCCTAATTAAACTCATCTCAAGCCAATATTATATGCAAATACACACTATAAGTTCTCTATATTTTGTAAATATATATGTTTTAAGGCTAAACCCCCCTACTATAAAGCATAGGACCTACGGTAAAAGTGCTAACATGTCTAAAAATCATAACGTGACATCACAATTGAATACCTCGATACGTGGAAGGCATAATAACCAAAACTTAAGATCACACTGAAGTACCTTGATAGGAGGCATGCTTACGATTGTGGGGAAGCTTTCCAGCCTCGAGTATCTTGGCAAGCTCATTCCCAGATTCAGAAGCTCGCTCAAATTTAACTTGTATCTCTTTCACAACATCAGAATCGTCCTTAAATGCACGAGCTCTAACATTTCCACCATGTCCCCCTGACTTACTTCTGTCCTCATCTACCACTTTCTTATCCACAACGTGCACCTCATACTCCACCTCCTGCTCATTCTCAACTGACCCACTTGGCCTCCCACGGTATAACGACTCTGTATCAGTTTGCTTCTCCCCTTCCTCCTCTGCCACTGCCTTTGAATAGTTCTCTCCGCCACCTCCTCCATCGCCGTCGACAAACTTCTGATGTCCATGAACTTCCTTAACAACTTCATGCTCAAAAATCTCGTCTTCCAAATCAGGAATACCCTCTTCTTCCCTCACCTCTCTCGAGTCTCGGCTTGGCGTATAAGGTGTAGGGTAATTATTATTCTCAAAAGTCTCGAAAGGGTTCAGAAAATCCCAAGGTGAACTCCTCGGTGGAGATGGCGGAGGCGGTGGCGGTTTCGAAGTCGAAGGCCCAGCTCTAGACGGCCCCAGCGGCGGAGATGAAACACCGTACGGCCTTTGCATCGACGAGGGAAAAAAACTGTCACCGTAATTGGGATACTCCGGGTAATTGTAGTTAGAATTAGGGTTGTTGCTATTCGGATAAGGATAAGGGTAATAGGAAGAGGAGCCTTCATCCATACGAACAGTCTCGGAACTCATCGGCCGTTGTTGATAGGTCACCGATGGCGTCGCTATGCATCACATGAAATTCATATGCATATACACCCCACCACCCCCTCCAACTTGATACGGTGCACCATACCCACCACCTGCACCAACCTGATATGGTGCTCCGAACCCGCCACCAGCTCCGACTTGATACGGTGCTCCGAACCCGCCACCCGCTCCGACTTGATACGGTGCTCCGGACCCGCCACCCGCTCCGACTTGATACGGTGCTCCGAACCCCCCTAGGGTTTCGTGATCAGCATAAGCGAACTGATTATTAACGTGAGTAGGGGTTTCCGTATGGCGGTGATGCAAAGACTCTGAACCGGAGTCATCATCTTCCGAACCAGACTCAGAATGGAAATGAAGATGTGAACCGGAACTAGAGTGAGAATCGTGATGTTTGTGAATTGCCTTTTTTGCTGGTGGGGAAGAAGAAGAAGAAGGTTCTGGAAGGTCTACTCCAGCTTTGCGGTGAGAAGGGAGATTGAGAACAGGAGAAAGAGGACTATCGGAGGAAGACGCAGTAGAAAGATCGAGATCATGTTGGAAGAACCGGTGAAGAGAAACGCCGACGGCTTTTAAAGAGTGAAGATAAGCTACATGGGCTTCAGCAAAAGCGTAACGGTGGTGAATAGCTTCGTCTAGAAAGGCGCAACGTTCACGGCAGAGTGCCACCGCCGGTAAGTCATCATGCTTTGAGGTTGCGCACCCCATAATTTCAAATAATAAAATTGGGATTTAGTGATTATTGCCCATGGAATAAAAAAAGGGGGGATTTATTTTAGGAAATAAAGAAAGAGAAGGCATGGTGAAGGATAGAGTGGGAGAAACAGAGAAGGATGGATCAACGAATGGACGGTAAAGAGAAAGAGCAAGAAGCATCCACCCACCCACCCAGTCACACCCACCCCACCCCCCACCCCCCTTAATTTGAGGGACAAAGATGGAATCTTTGCCAGCAGTGATTTCGTCTGTTTATAGGCACCAGCAAGATAATATAAGAAGGAAATAAAGAGGAAAGTATTTGCTGTTGCTTTTCCTTTTCAACAATTTAGCGAGATTAATAATGCTTATTTTAGGTGATAAAATGTCACTTAGCATGTTATCTGAATTTTTAACCTACTCCAGATAAAGATAAAGTAGCTTACTAACAAAAGGACATTTCTCTCATAATAATGGGTTAGTGATTGGACGAAACGCAACACGTAAGTGGTGTAAATCGGGACAGGGGGTGAAATACAGAAGAAATGACAAGTGTCGGTGAAGATTGCAAATACTAGATAAATATTACTACTTCCTCCAGTTCTTTTCATTTCATACAATAATATTTGACAGAGCAGCAGAGTTAAAAATAATAAGAAAGATTTTTGATGCATCCTAACCTTAAAATCTGTGAGTCTAAACACATTTTGATATTTTTATGATATAAAAGCATATTATCACAGATAAAATGAAAAGTTTAAAATATAAAAGATTTAAATATAAAAAGTGATATAATATTTTTAAAACATACTGATCAAAAAGAATCACTAGAGATATGTAATTCAATTGCGGAGGTTGTAGTTGCTTTGTCCTCTTGTCAGATTGGACTAGTCTTATTTCTAATTTAGTTTGGCAAGTCATACTTCCAGTTTAGTTTGGTCAAAATCAACTACGAGTCTAATGCGGTTGGCACTTTCTTGAAAGAAAATTGCATGTGAAGACGTCTACCTTTGGAAAAGTAGAAGAAAAGAAAACGTACTAAAATCGTGTTTGTAAACTACAGGTAATAGAACATTCTTGTTTACAAGAATTACTAAAAAATGAACCAAACACAAAGATAAGTCCAAGTCAATATAATCAGCTCACTAATTTCGTATATCAAATGACCCCTTATTTCATTATATCGATATTTTAAAGCTTCACGACTAAGATAGTCTGAAAATAGAAAAATAAATTTGTCAAAAGTAGATGTCTTTTACCGTATCAGTGTCGTCACTTAATATAAAATTATGATGTCTTTTACTTTCATAAATTAGTATATACATGTCTTTATTTGTATATGACATATAATGATTGATCATTGTCAAGTTCAGGTTATTTAAAATGGTAAATATTCTAGTTTGCGCGAGAGTATATTTACTGATTTTTTAAAAAAAAATTGTCATCAAACACATCTAATACCTTATCACGTAAGTATAGAGAATTGTTTAATAGCTCAGCGCTTATTAGTGATTATTTAGTACAAGTGCCCTATTGCCACTACAAAAAGCTAATTGTGTTTGGTACAAAAAGGGGACATTTTTTTAGATGAACTCATATTCTCAGTCTTTGATCATAAAAAATTAATTTTCAATGAAAGTATTTTCTATATATGGGCGGGAAAAAATTCTTTACAAATATGTCAACTCTTATTCCATATTGCAAGCTGCAACAGCACTTAAACAGTATTTATTAATCTTTCGCACTCAAAAATTTCATCAATTTTTCAATGTAATACCATAGTTAACATTTTTATAATTCTTTTTAAGACATTATCTCTGAAAAAAATATTTTTTTACGTACCAAACAAACACACAATAGGAGGTGGTTATGGGCTAATTAATTATGACAGTAGAAACGTAGTTCTGAGCTTGTTACCATAGTGTTTCTTTTTCTAATTATCAAAAACTAAACTATTCATTTTTGGTGTGTAATAGTCACATAAATTTGGTAGTTTTACAATTGATGAAACTAGTACCTTCCTGGGAAATAATCTTAATGTTCAAGGATGCGCTAGCAAGAGATCGAACGTTGAGGACCAAATCGAAATTTTGGCAAAAGTTTTGGACTAAATCTGCATTTTTCCCCTTAATTTGAATATACATGAATGACCTAGTAATGATTGGATTAAATGTGATAGTGAAATGCTATAAAGTTGTTTCTTTATTTCAGGACTCATCAGTCATCACTCATTTCCTCATTCAAAAACATCTCCACAATCACTGCACCAGATCTGTTACCCATTTTTCTTTTTGCCATTTTATTGCATTGATGCCAAATCTGACCCCTTTCTCAGTCTTCATACTTTTTTGCTGTCCCAACTACCAAAGCTCTACTATGCTAAAAGGAATTAGTATTATTATTAGCTTAGATAATTGTAACAATACTTGTAGCAGGCACAAATTGTTGTTGTGAAAATTTGAATACCATTCAAATAATTTGAGTGTGGAAATACTATATCCTTTAACGTTATGACTTTTGAGGATGAAAACTCATAACTTGTCTAGTCATTCGATGAAAATTAAATGGGCCGTGGAATGCCATAATGGGAAGTCGTTCATTTTACTTTTTCCCTTCATGCTTCAATATAAAAGTGATTTGACGACGTGCATGGAATTTGCATTTGGCCCTACTAAATATGCAATAAAATTGCTAAAAGCAAAAGGATATTATATATACCTACAAAAAAAAAGGCTTGTCCAACCAGTAATAGGGGTGTTTATCGGGCGAATAATTACGCTTAACGGTTCGGCTTAACGGTTATCGGATAATAAATGTAGTAATCTGCTAGTCATCCAATAGGACAACGAGCGGATTGGTATCGGATTAACAATTATCGGACAGTTATCAGACAGCTTATCGGCTAAACCAAATAGAAATTTTTGAACAACCATTCAATCAATACCAAACAGTTAATACCATCTAAGATCAGTATTTTTGAATTGAAAATTCTTCAAGACTACTCATACTATCATACACGTATTAACCAAATTTTTAATACCATCAAGACTACTTATACAGACATACACGTATTAATCATTCAAATTTTGATTTTTTGACTTCTCAGTTCAAGAGAGAGATGAGACTAACGACTTCTCTGCCTCTGGTGGCTGCAGACAATTGAGAATTAGAAAATAAAAATTAGTGATTTAGCTATGTAGGGTTTCAATAGTACTTTATGTACATAGGGGTAAATGTGTAAATATAAAAATTCTTAACGGGTTAACGGTTTACCCGATGAGAAAATTGAGTAATCCGCCCTGTATACGGCCAAAACCAGTTAGTCCTTCGTACGCACTAGTCGAGATGGTAATACAACGGATCGAAGAGCGTCTTTATAATATCAGGTTAAGGTCCGAAGTCAGGTAACCAAGCTTTATTGTTCCAGGGACTGATCAAAGTCGAGCTCGAATCCAAATCGAACTGTGATACGAAACGAAGTTATCAAGCTTAAGAGTCAGAGATCGACCAACACCGACCATGAATCGATACCGGGCTCCGAGTCAGAATCGAGCTCGAATCAAGATAGAGAACCCGAGTCGATATCGAGCTCGAGTCAATATCGAGCCCATAGACAAGAGTCGTTGCAACCGCACTAGGGGAGAGAATCTCGGCGAGAATTAAGAAAAAACTGATTTATCATGGGTTTTTCACTATATATTTTTAGTTATATCTAAAGTAGGATCCCTCCACTATAAAAGGGATGATTATTGTTTCTGTAAGGGCCATCAAGACATTGTAACAAAAATATTGTTTCTCATATTGAAAGAGTAATCTTTTGAGCTTCATCATTTCATCTTATTTGCTCATTCATTATCCACCTTTCAACTGTGTTTATCTTTTACCCTTTATGGTCTAGATTGGATATTTTCATTTCACTTTACGATTTGTGTCAAATTACATTACATACCCTTAGAACTACATACAAAATCAACTCTATCCGATTTTCGGGTAAACAATTGGCACCCACCGTGGGGCTAAAGATAACAATGGTTATTTGATACTAATCTGCAAAACACTCCATTTTACGCTTGTTTTCGGAAGTGTCTTTGATTTCGGATTAGCAACTACGAGCTATCAATTAAATGGCCTTACCTATAAACAACGAAGCTGGTCTCCAAGGTGAGAACAACAACTTGTCACCCAGTACCAAAAGGTCGATTGTCGACGCCGTTGGAGCTCGACTTTTGTTACAACCCATGTTTTCGTACGTACGAGTACGTCGTAAGTCAATTGATGTAAGCTCAGAAATGAAATCATATTTTAAAAGTATATAAAGTAAGATAATCATGTTACCTCTGAGGTTACAAATATTTAAGATCATGAACAACAAGTACAAAGAGGGTTGGACGGTTCAGAAGCTAAAGCAATTGAAGAAAATAATGTTTCGTCGAAAGTCGACAAGTTGGGAATGTTATAACATGTACCTTTGGGGTGAGACTAGGGTGCTTAACATGATAAGGAGATTATGTTATGATTTATATTAGTCGTATGACATCCGTGTGTTATGTTTTGAAGTCAAGCGAGTTGTGGAACAAAAGTCGATGAAAGTCATCACAAGTTACATTCATAAGTTTTACTGAAACTTTGGGTCCAATGTAACTGCAATTTTCTCCCAATATACTTAGAGTTATGGGGTGTTCTACCCATCAAATTAAAGATCTATAAGTCTATTTTCCAACGCATTAAACCGTTTGTCAATACGACATCGAAGTAAAGAGATATGGTCATTGTTACGATATTGCGCAAGCTGATAGGTGACAAGTAGGTGTGCCACCTACTTGCTTAAATGAGAGCCCAAAAATGGGCCATTTCAGGTCGTCCAAAGAGGCCTTTTAAAGGCCTATTTTCTTCATATATTAGACTTAAAATAGAGCATAATAACTAGACATAAGCTCTGCAAAGAATCCTCCCAAATATTTCCCACAAACCCTAATTGATTTTCTCTCCCTTTCAAGTTCTAATTGGAGGTAAAACCTAGAGTTTGAAGAACCAAGATAGGAGCTGAGTTATCCAACAAATAAGGTGAGTTTACTGATCTCTTTCATCCATTTTTTTCTGCTGTAAATTCATGGTAAGTCGTTCTATACTTGTAAGAACTCACGGGACGGTGATCGGAAGCCGTGAGTTCGAGTTATTCACTTGTAGCGGACTGTTTTATGGACTATTTTGTGTTGCTGTTGGGCTGCGTGTTTTACTACTGTTTTGTGGAGTTTTGGAGGAGGAAGGGGGTGTAGAAACACCATATAAATGTAGGGTGGTTGGCTGGTCGTTCGTCATAACATTTCCGAGTCGTTTGACACTACTACGGTGGTCGTTTTGTGTATGAAGAGATTGGGGTGTGTTGGGCTATTTTGTAGTATTTGATGGCGTATATAGGGCTAAAAAATGGTATATAAATATATGTTGTTATTGTTCTGTTCTTGTATTGTTGGTGTTATCTTGAATTTGGAGGAAGTAAGGATTATAGGGGAGATGCTGCCCGTTTTAATACAAAATAAATTTGTCGTTCGTTGTGCGATAGTTGTACCTTTCGTAACTTAACGATAGTATTATTATCATTCTTGTAGATTAAGGTGCAAAGAGGTGAGTTCAACTTGGTGATTGGAAAAATTGTGATAAGGTATATTAAGGCTAAACCTTTCTTCATTTTGGCATGATCTCGTAACTACATGAGTTTGATGACGAAGCATAAAGAGAAGTTTGTATTCCTGAATTTATTCACATTATCCTACTCTCAGAAGTTATAATATTCTCCCTTATCGAGACTTCATATTCAGTTTAGTATTGGCTTATTTCAGCCAATAGAGCATAAAGTGTATATATATATATACAGTGTTACAGTATTTTTACCACCATCGAGCTATAATCGGTGGGCAGGCCCCTATTGGGCAACCTCTGATCAGATGGTAAGTTATATACAGAGCCTACTGTGGCCGAGCGCCTATGAGCGAGCCCAGAATGGCCGAGATACAGAGCCTAGTATGGCCGAGCACCTATGAGCGAGCCTACTACGGCAGGGCAGTTACACATACCGAGCCTTATAGGGTCGGACAACTATTTTACATACTATATGGAGAGAGTTGAGCCAGTATCAACAGGTAAGCATATCTTCATATTATTTTTGACTCCCAGTTACATTCAGTTATTATATCATCAATTCAGTTTTAGCTTTCAATTATTCTGTTGCCTTGCATACTCAGTACATTATTTGTACTGACGTCCCTTTGCTGGGGACGCTGCATTTCATGCGTGCAGGTTCAGACAGACAGACGGGTAGACCTCCTCAGTAGGTGTTTCCCGAGTTCAGCCTGATCGGTAAGCTCCACATCTTTCGGAGTTACCAGGTCTAGACCTTGGAGTCTGTTTTATATATACAGGTTTGATGGGTAGGTCGAGGCCCTGTCCCGACTATGATACAGTTCAACTATCTCTAGAGGCTTGTAGACAAGTCCTGTATAGTTTGTATATCAGTAGATATTCATGGCGGCCTCGTCAGCCTGCACATTTATATATAGATATATATATATATATATATATTTAAATATATATGAGTTTTTGGGTATGTTTACCCCTCAGATGAGAGAGACGATATTTTCAGATGATTCAGAATATGGCCTCATCGACCTAGGTTGAGGGTTACCCCTCTAGAGTTCATAGTTACAGAGTGGTACGCTCGGGTCGAGTATGGTACCGGGTGCTAGCCACGTCTCTTCAGGTTTGGGGCATGACAAACTTGGTATCAGAGCAGTTCTATCCTAGGGAGTCTACAAGCCGTGTCTAGTAGAGTCTTGTTTATCGGTGTGTTGTGCACCACACTTATAAGTAGGAGGCTACAAGGCATTTAGGAGTCTGTTACCCTTCATTCAAATCCAAATCGTGTTATAGAGCTGAGTCATAAGAGTTCGAGCCAAAGCTTATGTTTGCTAATGATATAGCGATGCTTTCAATTAGAATAATTATAGCTAGCTAAAGGTCTAATACAACAACAGGTAAACGCATTAGTAGAGAGAGAATTCTTGACTACGTGGCCCTGTTTGAGACCCTATTAGATTGTTCTTACCATATGTGCGAATTTCCCATTTACCCTAAGACAGGAATATCTAATATACCCCGTGAATAGCAGGCCATGGGAGTATCATAAGGTAAAACTATATGTTTCAACATGTAACAGAAGCATGGTGAAGAAGGGTACGAGGTAGCTAGTTAATTAAGACTGTCCGAATTTCCACGTCAGGCAAAGAAATAAAAGAATTCTAAGTTACCTTCAACAAAAATAGAGGTATGTACAATTGGCCACACACATCTCGGTTATGCCCTATGGGAGCTAACATATATAGTTTAAGAGAAGGATGGGATATCAAGATCCAGCTTGGGTTAGAGTAACCCGAAATGGTGGATTGAGCCAGGGGAGCTAAAAGTGAAACAATGTTTTGTTGAAGTTTTCAGAATAATGCGATAAACAGAAGTATTAGCAAGAGAATAAGAAGAGAGAAATGAAGTATTATGAGTAAGATGTGATAAATGGGTGATAATGGTAAATCAAAATATGATATGATGATAGAGTCTATAGTCAAGTGAAAAAAAAAGAGTATAGGCCAAAAGTCATATTCTAATTTCGAGAAATGAGTTGGTGCGTCCAACGTGATTACCAAGACAAAACAATTTAGACCCCCGGAGTAATAGAAATTAGCATGGGCTAGTGAACAAGATAAACTGAATATCAATTAGGGATCGAATGAGGTGATGATAGTCGACATCAAGTGAATTTCAAAGATCGCATTCCGGCAATGATACAATAGACAACAGGAGAATAACCTTTAAAGGTCACTCAGGAAGACGCTTCTCTAAAGCAAGAACTTTGAGCAAAGTTAATCTTAAGGGACTAAGTGTTCCAGTTACACTAGGTATCTTATACCGTCGTGTGTAAGATATTTAATTATCCTTGTTACATAAGAGTTACTGCAAGGCAAGTAAGAGTCAATAAAGACGTGAAAATATGTCGAAGATGAAGAGGTAAAATATTTATAAGTAAGTTTTCATAGCATTACATGTTAATACTCCCCTAAAGGGGGGAAGATGGTGTAATATGGTATTAAGTCAGAGTTAAGTGGTTTAGGTAACTATGGAATAGTAAAGGAAGAATGCAGTAAATGGTGAAAGGAATGATATTGCATTTATTCAGATCCTACAGACATGATACGAGTCCAGAACATTATGCAAGCACGACACCGAGGGGAGGCAGTAAGGGTTCCCACACTAGATGTTATTGATAAATAAGAGCGAATGAACACTTGATGCATTAGGAGCCAGTGCAAAAGTTAAGTTAAGGTAGAAGACATAACCCAAGAGTGGTTACCCAGAAGGTAAATATGAGCATGGACTGACGAGTAGTTAGTAGTTCATTCAGGAATTCAGGAAGAGCCTAGTCATGGCTAGACAAGAGGTTCAGATAAATCAGTAGATTATGCAAGATAAACGAAGTGAAACCCAGCATAGGAAATTCGATGTCGTATCTATAAAGCCAGATTAAAAAAAAAAGTACTAGTCTCATAAGGAGTAAGTATGAAGCTCCCACCAGATTGTGTACGCACTAGAGCTGCAAATTTATAGTAGAGCTTCAAGTTGTGGATGTGAATTCTACCTATGTGGAAGAGAGGTTATGAAAGAGACAGAAGATACAATGCGAGATTAAAAGCTAAGTAAGGTAAAGGTTAAGACAGTACGAGATGCACAAGTGTAGGAGGTTGTGAATAGTCCATACATCAGATAGAGGGCTAAAAGCACCGTGATTCAGTATCCACAAATGATAGTGGTGTTGTCAGTGGCATATCTTCTAGCCTATAGTTTCCAAGTACCGAGAGGTCTGGTTAAGAGATTAAAGAAGAGTTAGAGACGGTTTGATGTCTCGCTTGAAGTTCCAGAATAACATAATGAAATGTATGATGCTAGAAAGTTAAAGGAAGGTTGTGAGTACTATAAATAAATATGTGTAGGTCACAAGATAAAGTATGGTAGAGCAACAGGGTTTTAGGCGGACATGAGTAAGGATAAGCAGAGGTAATTGAGAAGCTGACAAGAATAGGTAAGGCCTCAGAATTAAGCCCATCAAAATAAGAGAGCTGATGGTTTCCGTAAGTTATAAAAAACAAACTCAATATAGCCTGAATGAACTTAGAGGAGTCTAAGACTATAAGCAATTTGAAGAGATGAAATGTTGCCCTGGTAGTAGAATAAGGGTATAATTGTGATAGATAAGAGGATAACGTTAAGGCCATTGATTGGTTAATGATTCAAAAAGAAGGGATTTCATGAATTGCATGAGATTAGAATACCCCTCATAAGATGAATCACGTTGGGATGCGATGAAATACGGTTATTGAAGTATAGTATCGCCCCTAGGTGGATCGAGCAAATAACTTCAGATGTTCTCTGATGAGACGTGATCCCTAAGGACAATGTATTACCTAAGAGGTTTCAATTTATCAGTGGTAGATTATAGATCAACATTAAGATGAATCAACAATAGGCAGATAAAAGTTCCAAAGTATGAGATGATATTAGGCCATCATTCTTAAGATGAACAGTAATGAGGAAGAACTAAAGGACTTAGATTTATACATATAGGATAAGCAGCGAGAGGGTAACCTGGAGTTGGGTAGCAAACCTCGACAATAATAAAATGAAGTAAGTGTGATGGTGTAGTATAACCTACCTAGATGTAGTAAAGCCATAAGGATATATTTATAAGGCTACGAACAAGATATCGCAATAGTCGTAAGTTTGACAAAGTACCGAGCAAAGAACTTAACTACACCTATATATACCGGGAGGAACAACTTGTCATAGTTCTATATATGTTCCCAAAGTGAGGCCTAGAGATTGGCTAAAAGCTGGAGGAAAAGGAACAGAAGAGTCGCATAGGCGCACATACAAGGACAAAGTCGTACAGGCTGCATGACAGAATATCGCAATAATTACGAGGTTGGAAGGATTCAGACCAAAAGTCGTGGTGTCAGAAAGAGGCCTAAAGTGGGGAATGCCCTGGCCTATGGATTTATTCATAGAAATGTTGCCTAGATGGAAAGGCCAGCAATAAAGTATTTATGAGAGCTATAGGTTATGAGACTGATAAGTGCACCAGTCAACATTCGAGGACGAATGTTCCAAAGGGGGGAATGATGTTACAACCCATATTTTCATACGTACGAGTACGTCGTAAGTCAATTGATGTAAGCTCAGAAATGAAATCATATTTTAAAAGTATATAAAGTAAGATAATCATGTTACCTCTGAGGTTACAAATATTTAAGATCATGAACAACAAGTACAAAGAGGGTTGGACGGTTCAGAAGCTAAAGCAATTGAAGAAAATAATGTTTCGTCGAAAGTCGACAAGTTGGGAATGTTATAACATGTACCTTTGGGGTGAGACTAGGGTGCTTAACATGATAAGGAGATTATGTTATGATTTATATTAGTCGTATGACATCCGTGTGTTATGTTTTGAAGTCAAGCGAGTTGTGGAACAAAAGTCGATGAAAGTCATCACAAGTTACATTCATAAGTTTTACTGAAACTTTGGGTCCAATGTAACTGCAATTTTCTCCCAATATACTTAGAGTTATGGGGTGTTCTACCAATCAAATTAACGATCTATGAGTCTATTTTCCAACGCATTAAACCGTTTGTCAATACGACATCGAAGTAAAGAGATATGGTCATTGTTACGATATTGCGCAAGCTGCTAGGTGACAAGTAGGTGTGCCACCTACTTGCTTAAATGAGAGCCCAAAAATAGGCCATTTCAGGTCGTCCAAAGAGGCCTTCTAAAGGCCTATTTTCTTCATATATTAGACTTAAAATAGAGCATAATAACCAGACATAAGCTCTGCAAAGAATCCTCCCAAATATTTCCCACAAACCCTAATTGATTTTCTCTCCCTTTCAAGTTCTAATTGGAGGTAAAACCTAGAGTTTGAAGAACCAAGATAGGAGCTGAGTTATCCAACAAATAAGGTGAGTTTACTGATCTCTTTCATCCATTTTCTTCTGCTGTAAATTCATGGTAAGTCGTTCTATACTTGTAAGAACTCACGGGACGGTGATCGGAAGCCGTGAGTTCGAGTTATTCACTTGTAGCGGACTGTTTTATGGACTATTTTGTGTTGCTGTTGGGCTGCGTGTTTTACTACTGTTTTTTGGAGTTTTGGAGGAGGAAGGGGGTGTAGAAACACCATATAAATGTAGGGTGGTTGGCTGGTCGTTCGTCATAACATTTCCGAGTCGTTTGACACTACTACGGTGGTCGTTTTGTGTATGAAGAGATTGGGGTGTGTTGGGCTATTTTGTAGTATTTGATGGCGTATATAGGGCTAAAAAATGGTATATATATGTTGTTATTGTTCTGTTCTTGTATTGTTGGTGTTATCTTGAATTTGGAGGAAGTAAGGATTATAGGGGAGATGCTGCCCGTTTTAATACAAAATAAGTTTGTTGTTCGTTGTGCGATAGTTGTACCTTTCGTAACTTAACGATAGTATTATTATCATTCTTGTAGATTAAGGTGCGAAGAGGTGAGTTCAACTTGGTGATTGAAAAAATTGTGATAAGGTATTTTAAGGCTAAACCTTTCTTCATTTTGGCATGATCTTGTAACTACATGAGTTTGATGATGAAGCATAAAGAGAAGTTTGTATTCCTGAATTTATTCACATTATCCTAGTCTCAGAAGTTATAGTATTCTCCCTTATCGAGACTTCATATTCAGTTTAGTATTGGCTTATTTCAGCCAATAGAGCATAAAGTGTATATATATACAGTGTTACAGTATTTTTACCACCATCGAGCTATAATCGGTGGGCAGACCCCTATTGGGCAACCTTTGATCAGATGGTAAGTTATATACAGAGCCTACTGTGGCCGAGCGCCTATGAGCGAGCCCAGAATGGCCGAGATACAGAGCCTAGTATGGACGAGCACCTATGAGCGAGCCTACTACGGCAGGGCAGTTACACATACCGTGCCTTATAGGACCGGACAACTATTTTACATACTATATGGAGAGAGTTGAGCCAGTATCAACAGGTAAGCATATCTTCATATTATTTTTGACTCCCAGTTACATTCAGTTATTATAGCATCAGTTCAGTTTTAGCTTTCAATTATTCTGTTGCCTTGCATACTCAGTACATTATTTGTACTAACGTCCCTTTGCTGGGGACGCTGCATTTCATGCGTGCAGGTTCAGACAGACAGACGGGTAGACCTCCTCAGTAGGTGTTTCCCGAGTTCAGCCTGATCGGTAAGCTCCACGTCTTTCGGAGTTACCAGGTCTAGACCTTGGAGTCTGTTTTATATATACAGGTTTGATGGGTAGGTCGAGGCCCTGTCCCGACCATGATACAGTTCAACTATCTCTAGAGGCTTGTAGACAAGTCCTGTATAGTTTGTATATCAGTAGATATTCATGGCGGCCTCGTCAGCCTGCACATTTATATATAGATATATATATTTAAATATATATGAGTTTTTGGGTATGTTTACCCCTCAGATGAGAGAGACGATATTTTCAGATGATTCAGAATATGGCCTCATCGACCTAGGTTGAGGGTTACCCCTCTAGAGTTCATAGTTACAGAGTGGTACGCTCGGGTCGAGTATGGTACCGGGTGCCGGCCACGTCTCTTCAGTTTTGGGGCGTGACAGAGTCGAAGTGCCATTAGACGTTAATTCGCATGTAGCCATTGAGGCAAACCTACATTTTGAACCTGAAAATAGCATTCATGGTTGCACCCGATCTGCGGCTCGAGACACCCATAACGTCGAGGAAAACGACATCAGCTTGCGTATGATTTTCGAAATGTTGCAAGCTCAACAGGCAGCAATAGCTCAGTTGCAGAGTCAAACCCAGATACCGAGCAGGCCGGAGCCCCCACCCCGAGAATTCACCCACATAACGGAACCAGCTATAGTAAGGTAAAATGAGCAAGAGTCCGGGACTAATCCCGAAATTGCTAAGATGTTCGAAGAACTGGCCAAATGAATAGAATCAGGAGAAAGGAGGATCAAAGCAAACGACAAAAAGATGGAAACGTATAACTCTAGGGTTGATCAGATCCGGGGCCACCACTGATATTGAAGGGCTTAGATTCCAAAAAATTCGTACAAAAGCCTTTCCCCCCAAGCGCGGCTCCTAAACCGATCCCAAAGAATTTTCGCATGCCCGAGATTCCTAAATATAACGGAACTACCGACCCCAACGAACATGTCATCTCTTATACATGTGCCATCAAAGGGAACGACCTAGAGGACGATGAAATCGAATCCGTATTATTAAAGAAATTCGGTGAAACCCTGTCAAAGGGAGCAATGATATGGTATCATAATTTACCATCTAATTCTATCGATTCTTTTGCTATGCTTGCAAATTCCTTTATTAAAAGCGCACGCCGGGCCATAAAGGTCGAAACCAGGAAGTCGGACCTATTTAAGGTAAGACAAAAGGATAACGAGATGCTAAGGGAGTTCGTATCTCGTTTTCAAATGGAACGAATAGATCTCCCACCAGTCACAGACAATTGGGCTATTCAGGCTTTCACTCAAGATTTGAACGAACGAAGTTCGACGGGTTCACGGCGGTTGAAGCATAACCTGATCGAGTACCCAGCTATTACTTGTGCCGACGTGCATAATCGGTAAAAGTCAAAAATTAGAGTCAAAGACGATCAGTTGGGTTCTAAACCCACTGCTAGAAGGGATATCAATTGAGAACAAGGTCCGATCAGGGACCGATACCGACCATATAGTGGAAACCACAGGATCAATGAATCGAGACGTAACCCCAGACTAGGCAATAAAAGAAGTGATCGAGGTCAAGGGTCTCGGGGGCTGATGAATAGAAATGGGATCGACAGGACTACCGGACCTAAGGAAGCACTACGATAATCAGAATATAACTTTAGCATCGATGCATCCGCCATCGTGTCGGCAATCAGACGCATCAAAGACACTAAGTGGCCTCGACCCATGCAGACCGATCCTGCCCAGAGGAATCCCAATAAAATGTGCGAATATCACGGCACCCATGGCCACAGAACGGAAGATTGCAGGCAACTAAGAGAGGAGGTAGCTCGGTTATTCAATAAAGGGCACCTTCGAGAATATTTAAGCGACAGGGCCAAAAACCATTTCAAAAATAGGGATTTTGGTAAACAAAACGAATAGGAAGAACCACAACACATCATCCACATTATCATCGGTGGCGTCGATACCCCTCAGGGGTTGGTGCTTAAGCGCACTAAGACATCGGTTATGAGAGAAAAGCGACCTCGAACTCAGGATTACGCACCCATAGGATCCTTGTCCTTTAATGATGAAGATGCAGAAGGAGTCATGCAACCTCACAACGATGCACTGGTAATATCCGTACTTATGAATAAAACTAAAGTTAAGCATGTGTTAATTGATCCAGGTAGCTCGGCCAACATTATTAGATCGAAGGTTGTAGAACAGCTCGGTCTACAGGAGCAGGTCATACCCGCAACCCTGGTTCTAAACGGATTCAATATGGCATGTGAAACCACCAAAGGCGAGATAATTCTGCAGATAAACATAGTCGGGACCATCCAAGAAATGAAGTTCCACGTAATCGAAGGCGACATGAGGTACAACGCCCTTTTTGGAAGGCCCTGGATCCACAATATAAGAGTTGTACCTTCTACCCTCCATCAGGTTCTTAAATTCCCAACATCAGAGGGAGTCAAAATAGTGTACGGAGAACAACCGGCCGCGAGAGAAATATTTGCCGTCGAAGAAGAAATTCTGATATTCTCACCTTCATCAACAAAGGGGTCAGACTCAAAGGGGGAACGAGATGCCAAATAGCAATCACAGACATCAACTTCAACCCAACCAGAAAATCAGAAGATTGACGAAGATGGTGATCAAAGTATCCCTCGATCCTTCGTGGTCCCCGATGATTCCGACGCTACCCAATCAATGATTGAAGAACTGGAACAAGTCATACTAATCGAACATTTGCCCGAATGAAAGGTATACCTGGGAACGGGACTAACCCCCGAACTCAGGAAAAAGGCTTATTCAATTTCTTATCGATAACATAGATTATTTTGCTTGGTCCCATTTAGATATAACAGGGATCCCACCGGATATAACGATGCATCGTCTAAGCCTGGACCCTAGGTTCAAACCGGTGAAGCAAAAGAGAAGACCCTAGTCCGAGGTAAAGCACGCATTCATAAAGGACGAGGTAACTAAACTTCTTAAAATAGGGTCCATTCGGGAGGTGAAATACCCCGAATGGTTAGCCAATGTAGTTGTAGTCCCTAAAAAAGGAAACAAACTTAGAATGTGTGTAGATTATAAGGATTTAAACAAGGTGTGCCCCAAAAATTCTTTTCCACTGTCTAACATCGATCGCATGATCGATGCCATGGCTGGCCACGAGGTCCTTACTTTTCTCGATACCTATTCCGGGTATAATCAAATCCAAATGAACCCGGAAGACTGGGAAAAAACTTCATTTGTCACCAAGTATGGAATATATTGTTATAATGTGATACCCTTCGGGCTCAAAAATGTAGGAGCTACTTACCAACGCCTAGTAAATAAAATGTTCAAGCAACAAATAGGTAAATCAATGAAAGTTTATATTGATGACATGCTAGTTAAGTCCCTACGCATAGAGGACCATTTGGCTCATTTACAGGAAACATTCGAGATTTTAAGGAAATACAACATGAAGCTCAACCTCGAGAAATGTGCTTTCGGGGTCGATTTTGGCTTCATGGTATCGAATCAGGGGATCGAGATCAACCCCAATAAAATCAAGGCCATCGAATACATTGCCATCGTGGATAGTGTAAAAGTCGTGCAGAGGCTAACAGAATGGATTTGATGCCTTAGGCCGATTCATTTCAAGGTCGTCAGATCGAAGTCACATATTTTTCTCTCTACTCAAAAAGAAGAACAATTTTGCCTGGACCCCGGAATGCCAACATGTACTAGAGGAATTGAAGGGATACCTATCGAGCCCACCACTGCTTCACACTCCAAAAGCAGACAAGAAACTTTGCTTGTACTTGGCAGTATCGGAAATCGCGGTAAGTGGTGTCCTAGTTCAAGAAGATCAAGGTACGCAATTTCCCATTTATTATGTAAGGCGAACCTTAGGGGAAGCAGAAACTAGATATCCACACTTAGAGAAATTGGCACTTGCACTGATAAGCGCCTCTAGAAAGTTAAGACCATACTTTCAATGTCACCCCATATGCGTATTGACCACTTACCCACTTCGTAATATTTTGCACAAGCCCGAACTATCGGGCCGATTGGCCAAATGGGTCGTCGAACTCAGTGGGTACGATATCGAATATCAACCCCGGACGGCCATCAAGTCTCAAATTTTAGCGAACATCGTGGCCGATTTCACGCCAACCCTCGTACCTGAAGTTGAAAAGGAACTCTTGTTAAAATCGGGTACACCATCGGGGGTATGGATCCTTTTCACAAACGGGGCTTCGAATGTGAAGGGGTCCGGGCTAGGCATCATTTTAAAGCCGCCTACGGGTAGCACTATTAGGCAATCTATCAAAACTACTAGGTTGACTAACAACGAGGCCGAGTATGAGGCCATGATTGCAGGTCTCGAGCTAGCTAAAAGCTTGGGAGCAGAAGTCATTGAAGACAAGTGTGACTCTTTACTGGTGGTAAATCAAGTAAACAAACCTTCGAAGTTCGAGAGGATAGAATGCAAAGGTATTTGGACAAACTACAGGTAACTTTGCACTATTTCAAAGAATGGATTTTACAGCGTGTACCTCGAGAACAAAACAGTGAGGCCGATGCCCTTGCAAATCTGGGATCATCGGTCGAGGAAGATGAGATCAGCTCAGGGACTGTCGTTCAACTCTCGAGATCTATGATCGAGGAAGGTCATGTCGAGATAAATTCTACAAGCTTAACCTGGGATTGGAAGAATAAGTATATTGAATACTTGGAGAACGGAAAGCTCCCATTGGACCCTAAAAATTTGAGGGCCATACGAACCAAAGCTGCTCGATTCACATTGACTGCAGACGGAACATTATACTGAAGGACATTCGATGGACCGTTGGCAGGATGCTTAGGTCCAGGAGACATCGACTACATCCTACGTGAGATTCATGAGGGTACTTGTGGAAATCATTCTGGTACCGATTCATTAGTCCGAAAAATAACCAGAGCAGGATATTATTGGATCGATATGAACAAAGATGCAAATGAGTTTGTTCAAAAATGTGATAAATGTCAAAGGTTTGCACTGATGATCCATCAGCCCGGAGAGCAACTTCACTCAATCCTATCCCTGGCCATTCACAAAATGGGAGATGGATATCATCGGCCCTCTGCCATCGGCCCCAGGTAAAGCCAAGTTTATTTTATTTATGACTGACTATTTCTTTAAATGGGTTGAAGTACAGGCGTTCGAGAAAGTAAGAGAGAAAGAGGTTATAGACTTCATCTGGGATCATATCATATGTCGATTTGGGATACCCGCCGAAATAGTATGTGACAATGGGAAATAATTTATCGGCAGCAAAGTGACAAAATTCCTCGAAGACTACAAAAAATGGATATTATCGACACCGTATCACCTAGTGGGAACGGACAGGCCGAATCAACGAACAAGACTATCATTCAAAACCTAAAGAAAAGGTTGAACGACGCTAAGGGAAAATGGAGAGAAATCCTACCCGAAGTTCTTTGGGAATATCGAACAACATCAAAATCCAGTACGGGGGCAACCCCGTTCTCCTTAGTGTATGGCTCCGAAGCCTTCATTCCGGTCGAAGTCGGGGAACCCAGTGCCAGGTTTCGATATACAACAGAAGAATTAAATTACGAAGCTATGAATACTTGCCTCGAATTATTGGACCACATTACTTTGAGTTCGAGCAAGCACTCATTCGACTACTAAGACTATGGGCTACTCTTATTTTGAGTTCGAGAAATCACTCACTCGACCATTAAGCCTATGGGCTACAATACTTCGAGTTCGAGTTCGAGTTCGAGCAATCACTCACTCGACTATTAAGCCAAAGGGCTATCTTACTTCGAGTTCGAGCAATCACTCACTCGACCACTAAGCCTATGGGCTACTGTTATTTTGAGTTCGAGAAATCACTCACTCAACCATTAAGCCTACAGGCTACGTTACTTCGAGTTCGAATCACTCACTCGACTACTAAACCTGCAGGCTACTCTTATTTTGAGTTCGAGAAATCACTCACTCAACCATTAAGCCTACATGCTATGTTACTTCGAGTTCGAATCACTCACTCGACTACTAAGCCTACAGGCTACTCTTATTTTGAGTTCGAAAAATCACTCATTCAACCATTAAGCCTACGGGCTACATTACTTCGAGTTCGAGCAAGCACTCATTTGACTACTAAGACTACGGGCTACTCTTATTTTGAGTTCGAGAAATCACTCACTCAACTATTAAGCCTACAGGCTACGTTACTTCAAGTTCGAATCACTCACTCGACTACTAAGCCTACGGGCTACTCTTATTTTGAGTTCGAGAAATCACTCACTAAACCATTAAGCCTACGAGCTATATTACTTCGAGTTCGAGCAAGTACTCATTCGACTACTAAACTTACGGGCTACTCTTATTTTGAGTTCGAGAAATCACTAACTCAACCATTAAGCCTACGGGCTACATTACTTCGAGTTCGAATCACTCACTTGACTACTAAGCCTACATGCTACTTTTATTTTGAGTTCGAGAAATCACTCACTCAACCATCAAGCCAACGGGCTACTTTACTTCGAGTTTGAGCAAACACTCACTCAACTATAAAGCCTAAGGGCCACTCGTACTTCGAGTTTGAGAGAGCACTCGCTCAGTTATAAAGACTTCAAAATCCGAGTTCGAACAAAATTGCCTTAAGCCTCAAACTTATGAACATTTTCATAAGGCATGAGTAAAACAAAATCTTCACAAGGCAAAAAATAAAACAGAGACAAGTTGAGAAAGGAAAAGACCTTTATATATATGATAATATTTACAAACGTCAGATCGGGACCTTACACGAAGATCAAAATAAGAAAAACCTTAATTATCTCTGGGGACAGTCTTTTCTTCATCAGGCTCCTCCCCACTCTCAGATCCGTTCATGCTCCCATCATCATCATCGTCATCATCATCATCGGAGGACAAGTCCCCAGCATCGCCTTCAAGGTCTTTGGCCTTTGTTATCTCTTCAGTAAGATCGAAGCCTCGAGCATGGATCTTCTCGAGGGTTTCCCTCCAAGATTGGCATTTGGCAAATTCTACAATCCGATGTGCTCGAGTTCGAGCGGTCTCGATTGTCTCTCTCGCATATACCTGAGCGGCTTCAGCATCGGCCCGATAAACGGCTACAAATGCATCTGCATCGTCTTTTGTCTTTTCGGCCTTGGCAAGTTCAGAAGCCAACCGAGCCTTGAGCTCCTCTATTTTCCTAGCTTGAACCGAGCTTTTCTCCTTCAGACCTTGAAGTTGACCTTCGGTCAATGATAGTTAGGCTCGACCAGCCTCTTTCTCTGCAGCAAAGCGGTCCATACTTTCTTTCCACTTCAAGGACTCCGCCTTTATCACATCGACCTCCTCACGGAGTTTCCCGATCATGTCAAGCTTCTGCTGCAGCTGTGAGACCGAAAAATTAGCCATCGTTCTGGTATCGAGCCCATAGGCTTTTAATAGTATCATTACCTGCTCGGACAGATCGGTCTGATCTTGATGAGCCTTGGCCAACTCAGCCCGGAGGTCCTTGATTTTCTCTCCCCTTTGCCCTAAGAGGAGTTTAAGGGCGTTCCTCTCCTCCGTGACCCGTTGGAGTCGGCCCCGTATCGATGCAACTCAGCTCGAGACCGAGAACATGCCTCTCGATGAACTGATACGGCCTACGAAGAAAGAAGAAATGAAGTTAGAAAAGAAAAACAAACCTAAAGATAATACCAACAAAGTAAGTTAAGGCTTACCCGATTATAAGCCTGCTGCACTCCGTGGAAAAGACCCGATGCATCACTAGTGCCGACAACCTCCTCGACACCGGTAAACAGATCACGAAAAGGATCTTCTCCCTCATGAGATCCATCTACCTCGAGGGCCCCTAAAGCTTGGGCTTCCCGAATCGTCCCTTCGGAAAAAGAAGGGAAAGTGGGCAAGTCTTCGAAAAATACCGCCCCAAGTGAGTCACTTGGGGCGTTCTCTTTGATTCGAAGAGATTCAGGGGAGGCGCCCTCCATACATATCCACCATCCATAAACTTTGATGGGAGGTGCCCTCGATCCCTAACGACTCGGGGACTTTGCCCGAATCTTTCTCCGACATACCCTCAGTTCGAGGCGGAGCCTTATAAACCACCATCGATCCAGCTGCCTGTGGGGCATCGATAGTTTTCTTCACTCGGGCCACCAGTACGGTCCCATCGTCTTCTTCTTCTTCTTCTTACTTGTCTTCATCTCTTAGACACAGAACTGATTCTAAGGTCAAAGGGGTGGTATTCTTCCTCGACTTGCGAGCCGACCTCGCCTTCGCTTTCGGATTTTCGGGAGTAGAGGTCCTTTTTCTCTTATTGTCCTTCGCCAGTTTAGAAACTGGGGCCAAATCTTCTTCCTCGCCAGACAGGGGCCTCAAAACCGCATCTCTGCCCAGGCCTACACACAAGAAAATTGGTTAAGTATATGGAAGACATTTCGTTCGAACTATCAAAGATATAAGAAGGAAGCTTACCATGATTTTTGGTCTCCCATCGACCCTTTGCCAAATCACGCCATGAACGTTCGACATATGTAGAGGTCGAAGCCAGGTCCCGTACCCAGCTCTGAAGGTCAGGAACTGCACCGGGCATCTAAGGAACCGCTGCATCACAAAAAGAGATATCAGCAAGAAAGAAACAAAGAGGCAAGATGATAGGAAATAACAACAGAATTACACTTATGCTTCATGTTCCATTCTTCGGGGAATGGCATCTTTTCGGCTGGAATCAAGTCCGAAGTCTTCACTCGAACAAACCTCCCATCCAGCCTCGATCCTTGTCCTCGTCTATGCTCGAGAACAACACTTTGGTAACCCGGCGCTGAAGTTATATTAGCCTACCTCGAAAGAGGCGGGGGCTATACAATCTAATAAGACGATCGAGGGTGAAAGGCATCCCCTCGATTTTGTTCGCAAAAAAACGGATCAGAATAACGATCCGCCAAAAGAAAGGATAGATCTGGCCTAGGGTTATTTGGTATTGACGGAAAAAATCGAGGATAACAGGGTCGAAAGGTCCTAACGTGAAAGGGTAAGTATACACATTTAGGAACCCTTCCACGTAAGTGGTAATATCTTCGTCGGGAGCCGGAATTATCACTTATTTTTCTCCCAGTTGCAATCTTTCTTTAACTGTGCAAGGTGCTTTTTGGTTATAGAGCACATATACCTCGATACCGGCTCACACTGACCAGGAACAAACGAGCCTTTATCGACCTTAAAATCGGAGGTAAGAAGACACGACCCGGGAACATACTCCTCAAGCGGTGGCTCCACCGGTGTTTTGTCGGCGGCAGGCTGTGAAGAAGAAGCTTCTTCTTTTTTAGGGACGGTTTTTGATGTTTTCACCATTTTTTGGATTTAAAAGAAGGAAATAACGAAGATATGGTTTTTCAAAGAAAGATTTTGCAGTAAATATCGCAAAAGAAAATTTTTTGCGCTTACAGATGAATTCAGAAGGAAGAGCTTAGAAAATTTGGAGATTGGAGATGTTAAAGTGATTAATGGTGAAAATGGGGGGGGATAATTATAGGCTGAGCAATGGTGGTTCAATATCGATAATGGACGACCATCGTCTGACGGGATAGCTATCACGTATGACATGATCGGGCTTGATACAAACGTCAGTGTATATCGAATCGTACCGTTGGAAAATTATATCGTTCCTCGCTACATCCTTTCCGAGAAACGAGGGAACTATCTGTATATGGCCAAAACTGGTTAGTGCTTCGTACGCACTGGTCGAGATGGTAATACAACAAATCGAAGAACGTCTTTATAATATCAGGTTGAGGTCCGAAGTCAAGTCACCGAGCTTATTATTTCAGAGACCGATCAAAGTCGAGCTCGATATCATTATCGAGCTCAAATACAAATCGAACTGTGATACGAAATGAAGTTATCGAGCTTAAGAGTCAGAGATCGACCAACACCAATCCCGAATCGATACCGGGCTCCGAGTCAGAATCGATCTCGAATCAAGATAGAGAGCCCGAGTCGATATCGAGCTCGAGTTAATAACGAGCCCATAGACAAGAGCCGTTGCAAAAACATTAGGGGAGAGAATCCCGGCGGGAATTAGGGAAAATCTGATTTATCATGGGTTTTCCACTATGTATTTTTAGTTATATCTAAAGTAAGATCTCTCCACTATAAAAGGATGATTATTGTTTCTGTAGGGGCCATCAAGACATTGTAACAAAAAATACTGTTTCTCATATTGAAAGAGTAATCTTTTGAGCTTCATCATTTCATCTTATTTGCTCATTCATTATCCACCTTTCAACTGTATTTATCTTTCACTCTTTACGGTATAGATTGGATATTTCCATTTCTCTTTACGATTTGTGTCAAGTTACATCACATACCCTTAGAACTACATATAAAATTAACTCTATCCGATTTTCGAGTAAACACGCCCCCAAATTGTTAAGCCGTTAATTATAAAATCTCAATCCGTTCACCATCCATTAGCCCGATAATCCGATACCAATAAGTCAATAAGCCTTCGATTTGGTTCGGTTAACAATTTCGGTTCGGTTTTGAACCGCCCTAACTTGTAATATATTTGATAAGAATTTTGATTCTGCTCCTAAAATAGTAAACAGGAATGGACGATTTAAGTTGGGCAAATTAAAGGGGGATGAACGAAGAAATTGTCCAAAAGATAAGTTATAGGAGTATATATATTTCTTCATAATAAACATATCATTCTTTTACTCATCCCAGGGCATGAACTATTAATTTAATTAAAATAATTAATTGCGATTTGATTTAGGAATATTAAGATTCCAAGAGATGACCATGGACGCACGTGGTCAAAGGTCTTTTATATGTCGAAATGTACAGTATTCGGCCTTTTGAATTGACTCATGGGTTTTAATTATATGCTCAGTCATTCCATGTGGAATTAACGTACATATTTTGTGTTTTTGTAATTGAAGTATTATAAGTATTTTATTTTAATAGAATAAAAATGTATTTGAATGACCTAAGCCTTAAAAACGAACTGGTTCCCTCTTTAGAAAATATAAAGAATATTCAACAATAATCTTCTTTTACTTTTATATTGAAAGTTATGGTTTTGTCGTTGAATAGTTTATCCTGATGAAGTTAGTTTTGCTCATTCAATATAGACAGACAGATGTTAGTTTTGCTCATTCAATATAGACAGACAGATGTAGGATTTTCTGCAATTTTCTCGTCAATATGAAAGAAATATAGAACCCATAAAATCCCTGACAATAGTTGGTCAAAGGGCAGTCTAAATTAGAAAAAACAAAGTAACTTTGAGGATGAGACGATATTAATAATCCAAGAATCCAATTTAGGATGATAAATTATAAGTAGAAAAATTGATGTAATAGTATGGCCAGAGGCAGTCTAATTTAGAAAAAGAAATAACTTTGAGGATGAAACTGTTAATAATCCAAGACTCCAAATTTAGGATGGTAAATCAGCTGAAATTTTGATACACGAGTTATTTTTTGTCTCTTGAATAAACAACTAAATCCTGTCATGATTACCAAAGATTAATGTCCCTATGTTCTTAATTACAAATAATAAAGTCATATTTAGTAGGAAGCGCTTTATCCAAAGTGAATTTTTTCTGGTGAAAAACTAGAATAAAAAAAAAAATAGATTAGGTATGGTTTGTATGCACAAAATGTATAAACCGATTGTTTGAAGTTGTAATAAATTGAAAATTCATTCAACTTGATTTTCTTTTTCACTTTTACTTTGATTTTCTTTTCTTGTTTTACTCAATTCCTAATCAACCCTAAACTATATATATAGAGAGGAGGATAATATTAAATTGGAATTAGTTCTGTCTTCTTTTTCCTTGTTTAACTTGAATTCATGAAGCTTGACTTTCCTTCTTCGTCGTTTTTTTTTTTTGGTTGTAATTTTCACGTTTTTGGTTCTCTTCTTTCACTCAATCTCTAATCAACTTTTATCCATATAGAAAGCTGGGGGACTTTATCGAATCGGAATTATGTCTTCCTTCTTTGTTTTCGTGGTGAGGTGGGGGTGCGGGACAGAATCTGCGGCAGATCTAAATTGATTAAATTTTGTGTAATAAAATCAAAATTATGATTAGGTTATTCCAATCTAGAGTACTAGTCATTTGCGCTATACCAGAAAGTAAGGAGCGTATTACTATTACGTAGTACGTGGATTCTTAATGATAGATTACTAACGCAGGAAAAGGACTTTGATAGAGATATAATGGCAGGGTACAATAATCACATCATTATAAGTTGAAAGAAAGGAGATTGCCGGGGTCCTCCACTTCCAAATATTTGTACATCCAAATGTATGCATGTGATAGAGTTGTACCTAGCAATAGCATAGTGTATATAACTTGTACGGTTAATATCCTTTTTCTTTTACTTCTATAGTACTATATGTTTCTCGTGGAGTAAGATTAAAGCAGGTGTTGCTGTAAAAGTAACAAAATAAAGCAGGGCTTCATCAAAAGAGAGTACTGCCCTGTACTTGACAAAGGGCGGAACTATCGTACCGTTTGGTTTATGGTTTGGGTTTTGGCCTAAACTTTTTATTTATATTAAAAAATTAACTTAATATATATTAATAATTTACGTAAAATCCAATAAGTTATCTTTCCTATATTTTAGAATCCTTAAATTCAAAATTCTGACTCCGTATCTATAAATACAATGTGACAACGAAAAAAAGAACGGAAAAAACACGAAAATAAGTGCAGTGAAAAGTTAGATACCAGAAGTGGGATTTATTGAAGTCGTAAAAATAAAGAGATCATGCACAGAATATTCATACATGCTGTCAATTCTTTATGAGTGTCTTTAATTTGGTACCAAAAAGTGTTTAAAAAAGAAAAAGATAGAGAGACTCTTTGTTTTGAGCAAGTTCCCTGTAATGAGGATCTGCTTTTTACCTATCAAGTCCAAGCAATCACTTAAATAGTGGGAAATTTAATCATTTTGCTTTCTTATAGGAATATGAGAAAGTTGAAATACTGCCTTCTGAGCCTCTGCGTGCACTATATATGTTGAGTCTCACTGGTTTTAATTTTTTTACTACTACACTAGTGCTCCTACGATATAATTGAGAAAGTAGCTCGTTTTATATATTAAAAAAAAACTTGAAAATTAATTAACTTAATTTGACTATACTTTATAGTATTAGCTAGTGTATGTCCCCACTAGCTAATTAAAGTGATCCTCCATGTTAACAATAGCCATGTGCATGTGCTTCACTTCTGTATGTTTTCGGCATTTGCATGTAATTTGAAGTAGTTGAAAAACTAGTAGTAACACTTTCCAGCTCGCTACTATTTCTATTCATGTGTTGCATTATTGGAATATTGCTATTCGGTTATGAAGCATCATTGTTAAGTCAGCTGTTATTATCATTTACCAAAGACCCAGAAGTTGCTTTCCCCAATTCTTACTTTTGTGGAGTCCAGAATCAAAATGCGATTTCTTTGGACTCAAAGAACCAAAATATATGAGGAAAACTTAAGGATCATAATATGTATAGCGTGGTATTTCACCGCGCTATACCTTAACAGCACATTTGTCCGTTAAGATATAGCGCGGTGAAATACCGCGCTATACTTGAACTCAAATGGGCGGAAAGCTATAGCGCACATATGTACTGCGCTATACGATAGCGCTCTATATATGTGCGCTATACCTACACAAATAAGCCGGCCATCTTCTTCCCCAAACAAAATAGACCCCCCCCCCCAATTAAAAACTCCCAACAACGGAAGCGGTCCCCCATTGTCAACGAAAAAAGCTCGAGTAGAGCCCACCGGTCCCACAAAAAGTATAGATTCTCGGTCCCACATCCTAGCTAAGGCGTTATCTCGTAGTGGGTTGCTCATTTCGGCTCCAAATCACCAAATCTTCAACTTTTCAAAAACCTTAAATCCGAGGTATTCCGACTTAGTTTTTGTTAAAACTCATGTATAAAAAATGCCTATTAATTATTTTTTACTATGCTCTATGTTATTTCGTGATTGTTTTGCGATTTAATTAATATGTTATTTTTTTATCCGGATTATATTATTAGTGTGCTAAAAAAATTAATAAAATAGAGAAATTGTTATTAATTGTTAGAAAAAATATTAATTAGTTAATTTTTACTGTGGTATATATTTTTTCGTTATTGTTTTGTTATTAAACAATAACAAAAGGTTGTGAGAGGTTGTTTTGTCGTACAAGAGTGGGTTGCCCTAGTGGTAAGCACCCTCCACTTCCAACCAAGAGGTTGTGAATTCGAGTCACCCCAAAAGCAAGGTGGGGAGTTCTTGGAGGGAGGGAGCCGAGGGTCTATCGGAAACAGACTCTCTACCCCAGGGTAGGGGTAAGGTCTGCGTACACACTACCCTCCCCAGACCCCACTAGTGAGATTATACTGGGTTGTTATTATTGTTATTGTTGTTGTTTTGTTATTAAATTAATTTGTTATTTTTATCCGATTTAGATTATTTATTTGCTAAAAGACTAGTAAAATTGATAAATTATTATTTTAGGTATAATTAACCTTACTTAGATGGTATTGTTGTACATATATGAATATGTGACCTTATTTACCAAATTTTGTGCCCTAATGTAGTGCTCGTATTTGTAATGTAGTGCCCTTTTAGCGTTGTAAAATGTAGTGCCTTTTAGCGTAGTATCTTTGTAGTTATTGAAATTAATCATTTAATTATCTGTTAAACCCAAAAATATCTGAATAAAGCTGATAGTTCAAGCACAAACTCTCTCGAATTCTAGTCAACAAACGTAAGAAAATAACATTAGAAAACAACAATATTTGTCAAACTAAGTAATGTTATATGAATATTTAATAATTAAATCCTATATAGTTATGAAAATTAATTATTTAATTTTATTATAGTCCAAAATAGTTGAGTGACAAACAAACATATAAAATAATAAACTAACATATAAAATAACAGACCTGTTGAGTGATAAATTGGAAAAATTTTCTTATCATGAACACAAGAACATTGGATACCTTGTGCAACTAGGCCTCAAATATCGAGTCTGGAATCAAAATGTGGTTCATTTGGACTCACACTAACTATTGTTATATGAATATTTAATAATTAAATCATGTATAGTTATGAAAATTAATTATTTAATTTTATTATAGTCAAAAATAGGTGAGTAACAAACAAACATATAAAATAATAAACTAACATATAAAATAAGAAACAAACATATTAAATAGTAAACTAACATATAAAATATTAAAGATGTTAAGCAATGAAAAAAAAAATACTTTAATAATATTGTTCAATTTACAGTAGTCGTCATGGAGGTTCCGCTTGTGCATCCCGGACCTGCCTCGCTAGAGCTACTGTTGCTACAGGCCGAACATAGGTCTTCGTACATATGGGAGGGGCAGTTATTGGCCCAGATGTTCCGTGCTAGACGAGTAGATGATAGGTGGGACTTTCTTAGGGCCCATCATCTTCATCCCCGTATAGTCAGACACCTTCAGGATACGGGTTTATATATGATTATTGAGATCGGTCGGTTGTAGCTGGATTGGTCGTTGATCACGGCTTTGATAGAGCGGTGACGACCGGAGAGGCACACATTTTATTTACTCATCGGCGAGGCGACTATCACGCTTCAGGACATGGAGGTTCTGTTTGGGCTGCCGGTTGATGGACATCCTGTAGCTTTACCGCATGCTCTCAGAGATTATACGGGATTGCAGTACCTGGAGATGTTGCAGCGACTCACCGGTTTACAGCCAACGGAGGAGGCTACATTGGTTGGGGCTAGTCGTCTGCAGTTGACGCCCGTTCGGCTGTATCTGGAGACGATGCATGCAGACATTACGGATGATACACCGGATCTTCATATTAACCGGTACACGAGATTGTTGATGCTGTTTATGTTTGGAGAGGTATTGTTCCCGAACACTTCGGGAAACCTAGTCAACTTGAGATTTCTTCATGTGATAGATGGACCATTTACCACAGGAGCATAATCTTATGGCTTCATTGACGGTGTGTGTATTATTCCCCCGGTTGTGATGGATAGCGGTGCGAACTTCAAAAATATTTCGCTTGTTGCAATACTGCAAAAATGAATGCAACTGTGCAAAAATGAATGCCACTGTGCAAAAATGAATGCCACTGTCTTACATAGTAACGTTGGTAGGCATACGGTTCCGGTCATGCACGCTAATTCTGTACAGAACTTAAAATACCGCCATGACGATCAGATATTAGACAAATACCTAAACATTGTTTGACAACGTGCTCCTTCAAGTGGTTCAAAAATAATATCCACGCCTCTTGGCTTTCATTGGCAAAAATAGTAAATGCTAGGGAAAATATACTTCCATTAGCATCTACTGCAACGACGATCAACAACTTAATATCATACTTTCCATAGACATGGGTGCCGTCTATGGATATTACCGGCCGACAATGTACAAAACTATCAATGGTTGGTTTAAATGCCCAGAACACATATATGAATATATGTTCTGGTATTCCTAGACTCCGCTCAAGCTTCTATTCAACAACAGTCCCGGGGTTAAAGTATTGCAATGCGGCCATGTACCTGGGTAGAGATGAAAGGACTTATCCCAGTTACCATAAACAATTTCAAGGGCACGTTTGCGCCTGAGAAATGCCTTTTTTTGGTAATGGTACACCCATATACTTAGTGGACAGATGTTATACACTCATTGATCTTGTACCTTATGGACACTTCAATGTGTGGAATCAAGACAAGAGAAATCAAGTCAACATTCAAGTTATAATTATTCCCACTGAATGTGTCCATTTTATAATTGTGGGTGCCAATGTATTTACCCACAACCCACATATTTATTTTCAGCTTCCTCGCACGCAGCATCCAATTACAACCCGTAAACCATCTACGACAAATAACCTTGTATACATCTGGAGATGACTCATGAACCACGATTTTACGACACTCTTTTATGTTGTACATTCGCACCGCCTTGCTTAGGCGCGCTTTATCAGCAAAAAACATGCCCTTTGACAGCACCGTTTCTCTAGATTCATCCCACATTGCTGTCCGAATTTCGTCAAGATCCCTTGTGAGGGCATCTACATCCGGCATACTTGGCAAATGATCAAGGTAGGGAATCTCCCTTGAATGAAACGACACATGGGACTCGTACACTCTTGGTCTAACGGGAGGTGGAGAATGCTCCCTCGTCAAATCAGGTTCAGCATTCTGTTCCTCCTCACCATCACATTCATCAGTGAAGGGTGTATCATCTCCAGACTCATCAGCATTGTTGTCATAATCACTATTCTCTTCCTGACTCTGCGCATCTGCCAGATCTCGATTAAATATGTCGTCTTCGGGCAATTGAGTAAGGATAGGACCTTCAAGTTGCTCGTTTTTACTGCACAACCAATAAAATAATGAGTTTCTCAAATTGATCCAAACTTTACATATAGCTTTATCACTTCACTTACAAATAATAATGTGTTGATATCCCATGATGGACATTATCGTGTTGATGATGACTCCTGGATGGACCACTATGATCCAACACACCAAAACTAGGCATATTCCAACTGGGTGGTGGTTCATAACTTGTAAAATTCATATGTGGCCGGTACCCCATGTGGAATATATGAGTACAACAATAACAATAACAATCCAGTAAAATCTCACTAATGGGGTCTAGGGAGGGTAGTGTGTACGCAGACCTTACCCCTACCCCGAAGGAGTAGAGATGCTGTTTTCGAAAGACCCTCGACTCAAAAAAATAAAAATACAAAAGGGCAAAAAGGAAGATAATATTAGTAGCACAACAACAATCATATGATAAATAGGAACACCATGAAATCCAGAAGAAAGATGCAAAGTAAAGGGAGATAATATTAGTAAATATTAGTATCACCACAACAATCATAAGAAAAATAGGAACACCATAAAATTTAGAAGAAAGATGTAAAGCAAAAGTGATAGCTAGTAAATAGGACCTGCACTGAATGTAGAATATATGAGTGTTGATACAAATTCATTACATAAAAATAAACATCGTTACACAAAGAAAAATTGAAGTTTACCACTCGGCTTGTGGATTATGTAAACTAGGGGAGAAATTATTTTCTCGCTCCTTATTCGCCCGTGGAGATAAGTTTAGATCAGGCTAAACTCTTTCACCCGGAATCTGTTCGGCTAAAATTGCTCCAAAATAACCACCCGATGATTGAGGGATATCCCTAATTTGCGGAACCTCATTATTGCGAACGTATTCAGCCTTAACGTACATTTCCAATATTTTTATCACAAGATATTCCCGATGTTCATCCGGAGTGCTCAAAAAATCTTTTAAAGTTTCATCGTCTTCGATGTTAAACTCAACATAACAAACAACCTCTTGCGGAGTAATAGAATCCAGATATCTTCCGGTTACTTTAATATTCACCGAACGTTTGCTCACACTCATTTTTTTTACATAACAACGATACCAATATATCGTACTCCATTGTAAGTGGCAACTTAACATGACACTGTGGAGAACGACTATAGTGTAATGAGTATTCTCCACCACAACCTCACACTCCAATATAATGAAACCCTAATTCTTCGTTCTTCGGACATTATGACAAAATGCAAAATAACTTAACGAACATATATTTCAGAAGACTTGAAGAATTCTGAATGGATTTTTACAAAATCCCCCTGAAACTCTTTAAATAAGGAAAAATTGATGTATAGCGCCTTAAATATGCGTGCTATACCGAGTTTAATTATTGGTCTTCCAATTAAGTTCAGAAGATTGGCAGTGGGCCCAACTTTTACTTATAGCGCGGTATTTCACCGCGTTATACCCTGTTGAATTATTGGCGTGTCAGTTAATACCAGAAGAATGATTAGTGGGCCCAAAGTTCAAATATAGCGCGATATTTCACCGTGCTATACCTTAACGGACAAACGTGCCGTTAAGGTATAGCGCAGTGAAGTACCGCGCTATATATATTATGATCCCCAAGTTCTTTTCCCACATATTTTGATTCTTTGAGTTCAAAAGAACCACATTTTGATTCAGGACTCTACTTTTGTGCATACATGAAATAATAATATCCTTGAATCCTTCGGTCATCAAGCTAATGTAAGTCAAACAGCCAGTCAATTTCGAATTAATTCAAAAATATATAAGATTGAGTTCTGAGACAAAAGTCATATATTTAACTTTGTCCTTGTGTGCTCTTTTCTCTAAGTTTAGTCTGGACATTTTCTCATAATGTAAACAGCAGGTGATGGTAATTAGTATTTACCCTATTTAATCAGTCTAAAACATTGAAACAAAATTTTAAAAATCTGAGGAAGTTATTCTTCGAGTATTATATACATTAGTATTAGCTAGCCTTAGACCACGCACAACCATCATAATAATATAAGAATTTTTAGTGAACATGCATGATGCAAGCCAAGCTGCATAATTTGCAAAATTTTCAGCTAATCTTTAATTAGAGAGTTATGACCAAACTGGTCAATCATCATGAAACTAGTATCTAAAAAATGGATTATTTTTTCTTTAAAATTGTTCTAGGATAGTTCATAACTACAATTTTCAGATTAAAATAACAATAGAAATAACCTAGATATGAACATCGTACTTGATAGCTTAACAAGTCAAAATTGTGGTAGTCAATCGGGAAATTAATTTAAATATTGAGATTTACTATTGAAATTTCAAATTATTTCACCAGCTAAAAGTCGTAGTTCAAAAGTATGTTTCCTAGTATAGGTGAAATTTCCAATTAGCATACTCGAGTTCTCATGGACCCATTTGCAAATTTTCAAAGGGGCGATGTTTAGGTAAGGCTAAAGTATTCCTGGAGGGTATTATTGGAAACTTGTAAAGCCCCGAAAATTTTTTGCTAAGTATTATGTTCTCTCTCAAGCTCTAAGTGGGTCACAAAGATGTGTGAAAAGTTATGAAGGCATAAAATACATAAATCTTATGTTTAGAATGCTGAATGGATAGTTATAAGAGGAGAGGGGTCAGTTAGAATCCATTGGAGTTGTTTAAGGGATGAAAATGACCTTAGCCGTATATGACCTAAGTTTCAATGAGCATATCTATCAATATATAATGAATTGAGATTTGAGTTATATATCAAAAGAAAGCCCTTGAAGTCTAGTTTCTAACACTTCAAACCGTTCATCATTTCGATATTCCTAAAAAAGGTTATAGGCATTTTACTAAAGACTCTTCTGTCAGAAAAATGAGCTGCGTTTTGGGCTCCCAGGGGTGCGCCAGGCGCGAATTAGAATGCCAAATTCAGAAGTAATTTTATTTGGGGCATTTTGGGTGGTGCTAACCGTAACGCTGAAGGCGTGAAATTGAAATAAAAGGGACGGGAGAGAGAAAATAGTCACAATCTTTTAAGATTAAACCTCCTGATGTGTGGCTATAATTCATGATTTAGCACACTATTCGCCTTGCATTTTATATGCTTTAATGATAAATTACACTTTATTTGCTCGTAATGCAGTCCATTTTATGTGTAGGTGAATTGGAGATGAAAGTAGAGCAAAAGGGATACTTAAAAGTCGAAAGCATGCTCGGGAGCAGTTGAAAAGGAGAAGTTGGCGAAGCCAGGCCTAGATCATGCCTTATACCTGGTGACACCAGGCTTGTAGCAGGCGAGAGACCTGGCGAGGAGGGGCAGAAGGCGAGATTGACCAGGCTTTATACCTGGCGACGCCAGGCCTGGGGCGAAGTTCACCGGGCGTCAGGCCTCGCGAGGCCAGGTCTGGGCGTGCACAATCCGAGTTTTGAAGACTTATTTCATCTCCGGGTTTGACTAGGACTTTGCCTACACGTTTAGGTCTTTTCCTACACATATAAATAGACCTAGAAACGCCACTTCGGAGTACTTTTGCAATCGAAGGCAAGAATAGCTTGTAGAATCAACCGTTGGGAGTTAGAAGCATCGATTTCGACATCCTTTCATATTTACTTTGTACTTTAATAATGCAAAATATTTGGGATATTGTTGCTATGAGTATGAGTAGCTAAACTCCTAATCTAGGGTTTTGATGGAACCTATTGAAGGAAAATTTTCTTGTTACGTTAATATAAATTTGCCGTAGTATTTTCTCTATTTGTTCAACTATATTATTCGTGTGGTTGATTGAAGGGCCCTCAATTAGCTGTGCTTATTTAGTATGTATTACTCGGGAGAGAGTGCATATTTAAGTAGTTGTTGAATAACATCACTCCTAACATATATGAGGGATCAATACAAAGGATTTAAAGGTGGGATTAGGGATAACGAAACCTTGGTGCGATCTGAGTGAGCCGTACTTAATGCCAGCTAGTGTAATTCGGGAGAATATGTCTAGTAAATTATGGTAATTACTCGGGAGAGAGTTACGACAGTCATAGTGCTCATGATCGATAGAGAAGACTTAGGCGAATTTATAGAAAATATAGCGAAAAAGATTCCGACAATAGGGAAAATCACAACCTTAGATCATTTCAATTCTTGTTTACAAACTGTTCGTAGTTAGTCATTTGTTATTGCATTTTTATTACGTAATATTTAGTTAATAAACATCCAAATTATTATTTCAATATTTCTAAAGATTGATTGCGTGAATATGTGTGGGTCTAGCAGCTGTGGTTGATAGGTTAATTCCCTATAGGATTCGACTCCGGACTTATTAGCCGGAATATATTTGCGACGACCGCTTGTCCTTTTTATAAGGCATAGTTGAGCGTGATCAAATTTTAGCGCCGTTGCTGGGGAGTTAATGGTGTTATTAATTACAGCTAAAAGAAGTGCTAGAATTCTTAGTGTAGTCAATTTTCTTCATTCTAAATCAAATACATTAAAATTCTAACGTTTGTAGTCTTGGGTATTACAGGTGCATGCCTAGAAACTCCTCAAGAACTGGTGAACTGCTCGAAGCGTTATCAGATCCTGAGAAAGTTTTCAAGGCACTAAATCGTGCAAACAAGAAAAACAAACAACAACAAAACTTATCGGAACAAATCGAACCAGACATGGATGGCGGAATAGAAAATCCAATCAACAACAGAAACAATGCGAATGAACCAAACAATAAGGGTGTGGTGACTTTTGTACCAGAAGCAGTATTATATGATTGGGCGCAACCCACCGCCGACAATTTGACAACTACAATTGCAGTCCAAACAACATGCTACATTTGTTGCAGAACAAGGGACTATTCTCAGGGTCACACATTGAAGATCCTCAGCAGCATCTGAAGAATTTCCTGTCAATATGTGTCGCGTAAAGGCAACCTAATGTGACACCGGACGCAATAAAGATGTTATTGTTCCCATTCTCGGTGACAGGAGAAGCTCAGACTTGACTTAAGTCAATTTTGAACAAATTCTACCCACCCAATAAAACTGCCCAATAGATTGATGATATATTGAGTTACAGGCAGAGACCAACATAATCACTACAAGAAATGTGGGATAGGTTCAAGGTTATGCTGGTTAAGTGTCCACATCATGGCATTCCAGATCAGATGTTGGGGCAGATATTTTACATGGGACTGGCTGACGGCTTAAAGGCCAATGTTGATGCTTTAGCAGGTGGAGCATTTTTGAGTAAAACATTCGAAGAATGCAAGATCCTACTTGATAAGATGTCCCAAAACTCAGGATGGATAACAAGAGCCTCTACGATCACTCCGGTAGTTCACTCAGTGGCTTTGGACCCAAACAACTCCATAGCTGAGAATATGGCCATTCTCATGACACAAATAAGTATCCTCACCAAGAAGATTAATGAATTAGGCCAGAAGCAGCAGGTTCACATAGTTGACACAACTAATGGGGGCTTATGTACACCATGCATTAACCAACCATATGTTTGCTCGTGGAGTGCGGAAGGTGACAACCAGCACTATCAGGAAGATATGAATTATGTAGCCAACTATGGGGGACAGAGGCAAGGTGGTCAGAATTGGGGTCAAAAGAATCAATAATATAGACCAGTGCAGCAGCAGTACAATAACAACAACAATCCTGGAGCTATGCGACCACTGGGTCAAGTTGTGCCTTACCAAAGGCAACATGGTTACAACTATCAAAATCAGCAGTTGACTTATCAACAATCTCAACAATAACAGATTATGAGACAATATGATGATTTTACTGAACTTAAGGGAATGCTGGACAACAACAACAGAATGTTGCAACAACTGATTGGGTCCACAGGAAAAATGCAACAGAGAGTAGATTCATATGAATCTGCGATAAAGGTTATTTAGATTCAATTAGGACAGATTTTTATGGCTCTAAATAATCGTCCCCAAGGGACGTTACCTGCAGACACACAAGTCAATCCAAAAGAACAGGGCCCGAAATAGCTTATGACAGTGAGTCTACGAAATGGTAGAGGCCTAAATTTGGAGCAAGAGATGGCTCACGAAAGCTGACCTACTAAAACACTTATGCCAGTACCCATTGAGATAGATGATTCAACAGGGTTGACAGAGGTGATGGTACAACATGCACAAGAGAGCACAAGCAAAGAAAAAGAGGCTGCGAAGGAGACTGAGATAGCACAAGAAACGTCAGTAGAAGCAGTGCCTGAGCAAGATAAAACTCAAATCACAGGAAAGAAGTGACCTCCAGCACCCTTCCCCCAGAGATTGGCCAAATATCAAAAAGATGAGCAGTATAAGAAATTCTTGGAGATGTTGAAAAAAAATCAGGTTAATATTCCATTGATTGACGCCTTAAAGGAAATGCCTGGTTATGCATAAATGATAAAGGACTTGATATCTCATAAGTTCGACTTTCAAGACTTGGCCACGGTTACACTGACTCAAACATGTAGTGTTATTGTGACGAGACCTATAGCTGAGAAGTTATCAGATCCAGGGAGTTTCACAATCCCATGCACAATAGGCAACTATGCGTTTGCTAAGGCACTTTGTGATTTGGGGGCAAGCATAAACTTGATGCCCTTGGATATATACAAAAGGTTAGGCATTGGAAGAGCTAGACCCACCTCAATGTTACTACAGATGGCCGACCGGACAGTGAAGAGGCCCTCTGGTATCCTTGATGATGTATCAGTACAGGTTGGGAAGTTTGTGTTCCCAGCAGATTTTGTCATTCTAGATTGTCGGGTTGACGAGGAAATTCCTATAATTTTGGGAAGACCATTCTTAGCCACTGGGAGAGCTTTAATCGAATGTGAGACTGGAGAGCTCAAAATGAGACTAAATGATGAAGAAATAACATTCAACATGGAGAAATCTATGCGGTGACCAAGTGAATTTGCTAACTGATCTCTAATAGAAGCCGTGGATGTAATTTTGGAGGAGGACGATGAAACCTTGAATGCTAAAGACCCTCTAGCAACTTGTCTCATGAACTTAGATGAAGTAAATAGAGAGGATTTGGCGGAATGGGTGCTGGCTCTTGAAGGCCAAAGGTTTTGGAAAAGAGAGCTCGAATTTGAGCCTCTACACTTAGAAGAAAGAAAAATTCCTCCAGCTAAGCCATCGATAGAAGAGCCACCAAAGTTGGAGCTGAAGCCGTTACCACCTCACCTTATGTATGCTTTCCTGGGACCTAACTCAACTTTACTTGTTATTATCTCATCTGGTTTGTTAGATGTGCAGAAAGTACAACTTTTGCAGGTATTGAGTGAGTGCAAAACTGCAATTGGTTAGACCATCGCATACATTAAGGGTATCAGCCCGGCCTTCTATATGCATAAGATTCTACTGGAAGATGGCCACAAACCTTCCAGGGAACATCAAAGAAGGCTGAATCCCAACATGAAGGAAGTTGTGAAAAAGGAGGTGATAAAGTGGTTAGATGCGGGAATCATTTTTCCCATCTCCGACAATAACTGGATCATCCCAGTCCAATGTGTGCCTAAGAAAGGTGGGATAACTGTAGTGCAAAACGAGAACAATGAGTTGATATCAACAAGAATAGTCACGGGATGGCGAATTTGTATGGACTACAAAAGATTGAACAATGCCACCCGAAAAGATCATTTTTCCTTGCCGTTCATTGATCAAATGCTAGATAGATTGGCGGGGAAGTCCAAATTTTGCTTTCTATATGGATACTCGGGGTATAATCAAATCTCCATTGCCCCAAAAGATAGAGAGAAAACATCATTCACCTGTCCATATGGCGTCTACGCCTTTTGGAGGATGCCGTTCGGCCTATGCAATGCACCCGCCACATTTCAAAGGTGCATGATGGCCATCTTCACTGATATGGTTGAGGACATCATGGAGGTATTTATGGATGATTTCTCGGTGGTGGGAGACTCATTCGATGATTGCCTAAGGAATTTGAAAAGAGTGCTGAAAAGATGTGTCGAGACGAATCTGGTACTCAAATGGGAAAAGTGCCATTTCATGGTACAGTAAGGTTTAGTCTTGGGGCACTTAGTGTCGAGAAAGGTCATTGAGGTAGATCGTGCCAAGGTTGATGTGATCGAAAATCTTCCACCACCGACGTCTGTCAAAAGCAATAAGAAGTTTCCTGGGCCGCACCGGCTTCTATAGAAGATTTATAAAAGATTTTTCCAAACTTGCTAATACCTTGTGTAAATTGCTTGAAACATATCACCCTTTTGTGTTTTTTGATGATTGCAGGGTAGCTTTTGAGGAATTGAAGAAGAGGCTGGTGACAACACCCATCATAGTTGCACCTGAATGGGAGCAACCATTTGAGCTGATGTGTGACGCAAGCGACTATGCTGTGGGAGCAGTGCTTGGACAGCGCAAAGACAAAGTCATGCATCAAATATACTACGCTAGTAGAACTTTAAGTGGTGCCCAACTAAATTACACGGTGACCGAGAAGGAGATGCTAGCAGTGGTGTTCGCATTTGACAAATTCAGGTCATACCTGATAGGCTCTAAGGTAATTGTTTATACTGACCACGCTGCTCTCAGGTACTTAATTGATAAGAAGGATTCAAAGCCGCGCCTGATTCGATGGGTGCTACTACTGCAAGAATTTGACTTGGAAATCTGTGACCGAAAGGGAAATGAGAACCAAGTGGATGATCACTTGTCCAGATAGGAAGGAGCTGAGAAGAAGGTTGACGTGGAAGAGATTGTGGAGACCTTCCCAGATGAACAACTACTAGCCACGAGTCTTGAGGTAGCACCATGGTATGCAGACATTGAAAACTACCTGGCAAGCGGTATTGTCCCCTATGACCTTTCTTCTGTTCAAAAGAAAAAGTTCTTTCGCGACTGTCGCATGTATTATTCGGATGAGCCTTATCTGTTCAGGATTTGTGTTGATAGTATGATCCGGATGTGTATCCAGAGATAGACCAATCTTCTATTTTGCAGGCGTGTCACGCGTCACCATATGGTGGCCATTTCGGGGGAGTAAGGACAACTGCGAAAGTCTTGGAGTCGGGCTTCTACTGGACGACATTGTTCAAAGATGAACACTTATGGGTGAAAGGTTGTAATGAATGCTAATGAACCGGGAATATTTCCCGCTGACTTGAGATGCCTATGAACCCAATTCAGGAGGTAGAAGTGTTTGATGTATGGGGAATCGATTTCATGGGGCCTTTCGTCAGCTCATATGGCAACAAGTACATACTCGTAGTTGTGGACTACGTGTCCAAATGGGTGGAAGCTGCAGCGCTCCCTACAAATGATGCAAATGGGGTAATTGGTTTTTTGAGAAAGAATATATTCACCCGATTTGGCACTCCAAGGGCAATAATCAGTGATGGAGGAACTCACTTCTGTAATCGAGCCTTCGCAAAGTTGTTAGAAAAGTATGATGTACACCACAAGGTCGCCACCCCATACCATCCACAAACGAGTAGGCAAGTGGAAGTTTCAAATCGAGAGATAAAGAGCGTTTTAACAATGACTGTGAATGCTACAAGAACGGATTGGGCGAGAAAGCTAGATGATGCACTCTGGGCTTATCGTACCGCTTTCAAAACTCCGATTGGCATGTCGCCATATAAATTGGTATTTGGGAAGGCGTGTCACTTACCAGTAGAGTTGGAGCATAGAGATTTGTGGGCATTGAGGCAGCTTAACCTTGATATAGAAGCTACGGGTACAAGTAGAGTCACAGAGTTGCACGAGCTTGATGAGTTTCGTTACCACGATTTTGAGAGCACAAGATTATACAAAGAGAGAATGAAAATGATGCATGATAAAAATATTCTTGAGCGGAGTTTTAAGCCCGGAGATATGGTATTGCTATACAATTCAAGATTGAGGTTATTTTCGGGTAAATTAAAGTCAAGATGGTCAGGACCATTTAGTGTGGTAGAGATTCACCTTACCGGAGCCGTAGAGATTGCTGCAGCAGATGACTCTCGCACGTTTAGGGTCAATGGGCACAAGTTAAAACATTATTTGGGCATGGAAGATGCGAAAGTAGTGTCGGTGACTCATTTGCTCGATCCACCAAGGTTAAGCGAGCCTTAAGTGCAATTATCTGTGTCGTGCCACGACGTTAAATCAGGAGCTTCATGGGAGGCAACCCATTGTAATGTTGTAATGTTGTATTCGTCGTGCCGCAACATTAACTGAGGCGCTCGTTAGGAGGCAACCCAATTCGTAGTTGATTTTTAGTGTAGTTAGAATTTTTCTTTTCATTTTTAGGTACTAACAAGTTTGCAAGTGATTTTGGGCGAGACGAGCAGAGCTTTAAGCGTCAGATGAAGGATACCAAGCGCCATAGCTCACGCCGCGAGGGGTAAAGCCAGGAACACCTGGCGCTGTGCCTGGCGTCGCCTAGGCTAAGGCTAGGTGCACCATGCACTAAGCCTGGCGCCGCATGGGGTAAGGCCAGGTAAGTATTTTTCTTCAGCTTATTTTAATTTTTGTCCCTTATTTCTTTTAACCCCTCCCTTCTTGGACTCTAACTTAAACGCAAAAACTAACATAGAATAAAACCTTAACCTAAATCACTACACTCCTCACAAAACACTCACACACGTACACTGCCATCCATCCCCATCCCAACCCCATTGAAGTCAAGTTTTTTTCCTCCATTTATTGGAAACAACAGTTCAAAGGAAAATCCCACATCTTACAACATCTCATGGATGATTTTTTATCTCCTTTCTTTATCATTTCAAGTTGGATGAAGGTATGAGATTATCCACAAAAATTTGGGGTTGTTCTTCATTGTAATATTGTGTTTCTGTGTCACAACCCCATGAACCCCATAGGAATGGTGTTGTTATTGTGTAAACAAGTGGTAGTAAGAAACTCCCAAGCCGATTTGGGAGGGTGAGGCAATCCCTCACCTCTACAAGAACTCCTATGGCACTAGTGCATGCTAAGTGTTTGCTATAATGCCTCAATGGCATTCCTTGTCCCCATTGGAGCCGATTCTCCGGGATTAATAGACTAGTGTTGTGTAGTTGGGCACCACGTTAATATCTTAAGTGTGGGGTGGCTCACGGGTAGCCCATATGTTATTGTTTGAATCTAATGTAAGAAAATACGAGGTGAAGTCTGAGTAACCTCGGAAAGTTGGGCGAGACTAGGTGTGTAATGTATAATACAGTTTTAACTGCTTAATGATTACTTGTGTAGGAACAAAGATGCCTCAGAGAAAAGACACAGGCAAAGGAAAGGCTACTTCCACTGCTCTGGCTAAATCAAAGGCGACCTCCGCACCTCCCCCAAAGAAGAGAAAAGGGGGAGAAACTACCTCCAATCTAAGTTGAGCACAAGCTGTGGCAGCTGTACCAGCCATGCGTCAACAACCACAAGGCCAACGAGAGTTTGGCATCAACAGCATACCACCACATACTAAGGATTGGTACAGGCGCTGTAGGCCTAAACATGTACACCCGGAAGCAGCTATCCATGAACGCAGCTTGAAAGCAAAGTATTAGGCAATTTGGAGGGGCATTTTAGGATTTGGGGTTGAGCTATGTATTCAATAACACATGGGACATTAATCTCAATCTAGTCCGAGAATTCTATGCAGGGTTTGATCCGTAGAATACTGAACAACTGGTACCGATTCGTGGGCGATTGATAGATTTTTCAGCCACGTCCATATGTTACTTTTTAGGCGCTCCAGATGTTCCCGTGGAGCCATTGGACCACTTCATTCACCGGCCTACATATAGAGAGCTGAGACACACGCTTTGTGGTGTCGATTCTACGGCAGCATGGGCCCGGGATAAGAAAACTAATCAGCACAAAAGGTTCCCCAAGAAGAAGATGAGGGCGTAGGCTCAAGTGTGGTTTAAACTGATAAATGCACGGCTCCTACCGTGCTATCATGACACGCTCATTAGCTGTGAGAGGACCTGTGCGCTCTACTTCCTCATGACAGGTCAAAGGGTGAATGTGGGTCATCTGATCCGCTACGAGATGTCTTTAGTTAGAACTAGTAAAAAGGTCGATCAAATGCCATTTGCCAATTTTCTAATTCAGTACTTAAGACACGAGGAGGTTGAGGAGGAGCCAGAGTTTGACCACACCATCGATCAGCCCCTACGACAAACGAACATCACTTGTCTCCGGCTGAAAGAAGAGACTGCCATGACATCTTTGACAGGTGCCGAGCGCAATGATTGGGATGATAGTTTTATGGCCCATCTCTATGGGATGATGGATTTGCAGCTAAGGGTAAGGGGTTGGCCAGCCACATCTGAGGAGAGGACCTAATTGGAGCAGCGGTACCCGCTCAATGCTCATGCCCAACAGCTGGTTAGGATAGGTGATGGCTACAGACTCCCCGATGATGAGGATATCAACACTCCTGAGCAGTCTGAGGCCGAGCCGGAGCAGTCAGATGATGAGTACGATGATGATGATGAGGAGGAAGCACATGATGAATAGTGGAGAGCTTCAGAGGATGAGGACGCAATTTGATCAGGGAGTTTCCTTGTGCCCTACTCATTTTTCTTGTTTTGTCAATTTGTGCATGCACTGAGGATAATGCATAATCTAAGTGTGGGGTGGGGATTTCTAAGAAATTACTTATAGTTGCTTGTTTTTGTTGTTTTAGTAAGTGTCGTTTTCGTTAGATAATTGTTTTAGTTATTTGTTTTAAGAATTTGTTTTAGTGATTTGGGTTTAGTGATTTGTTTTTGTTATTTGTTTTAGTTATAATTTTTTTTTTTTAATAATAACTGGACTCTTCCCGACGATGGATCTCCTAGACAGGTTTATTAAGGGAAGTAAGTCTAGAGAAAAATAACAAAAAGATTTTTTTTAGGTAGTGTAGTAATTTCCCTTGGTTTTTCTTTGGGCCGCGGTTCTTTTCCAAGGGCTTTTAGTTGAACCGGGTATAGTTAGTTTTAATTTTTAGGAGTAGGAACCACAGAGCTATGCATTTAGTTGTAGCAATATCTCTTAGCTTTGTTATGCCTTGAGAATAGTTAGTACTATGGTTGTGACGCTTAGGCTCGGTTTTTGACTCTAGCATAAGTACCTTAAATCGTAGATTCCTAATTTTGCTTAACTACTTTGACTAGAGTGTCGCGATAAAACCAATCCTGAGTGAGCTATGTGCCATGTCTGTGTGAGTTTTGTATGTATTTTGTGCATTGCATTTGATGTCTAGAACTTGCCCTGTGTGTGCGCAAAGCGAAATAGTAGTCTTGTTCAGTCTGAAAAGTGATATAGGCGTTTCTTTGTTAAGCCATATATATATATAGTTTACCCACCTAAATGTTATGTATCGTAGTTAACCCCTTTGAGCCTATAATCCTATTTCTTTAGTAACCACATTACAAGTCGTACCCCTTTATTTGAATCGACCATATATTTGAACCTTGTCACCTCTCATGAGCACTTGAATTGTGATGAATTATGAAAAAGTTAAAGTGTGGGGTGGTGGATTGGCTTTTGAGTGGAATAATCGAAATAAGGAGAAAGGTGCACCGTTTGAAAAAAAAATGTCAATAAAAGCCACTTGGATTAAGAGAAAAGAAGAAAAAAATATATAAATAGTTGTATTGTAAGAAAAATAATTTATTGATGATGGTGGCTAGTGATATACCGGTGCTTAAAGAAGTATGGGCTAATATAAAGTGAAGTTAAGGTGGAGTTTTGGTTTGACATAAATATGGGTTTGGATGTTAAAGTATATATATTAAAGTGCTTAAGAGAGGTGTAGTCACTTATATCCAAATGTATCCTACCCGACCCGCAGCCTACAGTACAACCAATCAAAGTCCTATTTGATCTTAGACTGAATAAGCTCGATTAACAGAGTATTACACTACGGGCAAGCATATGGTGCATCATTTGTAGCATATGAATATTATTTATGGGAGCGAGTGAATTTTTCCTATCTTGAGTTCCTACGTTCTTAAAATTCATTGTGTGTGGAACTGAGCTCTTTGTTGGGTGAGGGCACGTGATTCATAAAGGAAAGGTAATGTCATTGACCTCCATGTTAGAGTAAGTAAGTGAATTGTGAATAAGTCATGGTATTTGTGAGTCAAATCTTGAGGCGAGGATATTACACCTTGGTGCTTAGACTATTTTAAATATTCCTGGTGCAATGAGTTAAGGGAATTGCTTAGTGAGGTTGTGTCTGTAAGTGTGGTATGATTGCTCGAGGACGAGCAATGTTTAAGTATGGTGTATATGGTGTATTGATGTGTGACTATAATTCATGATTTAACACACTATTCGCATTGCATTTTATATGCTGTAATGATAAATTACACTTTATTTGCTCGTAATGAAGTCCATTTTATGTGTAGGTAAATTGGAGATGAAAGTAGAGCAAAAGGGATACTTAAAAGTTGAAAGCGTGCCCAGTAGCAGTTGAAAAGGAGAAGCTGGCAAAGCCAGGCCTACACCAGGCATTATACCTGGCGAGGAGGGGCAGAAGGCGAGAATGACCAGGCTTTATACCTGGCGATGCCAGGCCTGGGGCGAGGTTCACCAGGCGTTAGGCCTCGCGAGGCCAGGTATGGGCGTGTACAGTCCGAGTTTTGAAGACTTATTTCATCTCCAGGTTTGACTAGGACTTTGCCTACACGTTTAGGTCTTTTCCTATACATATAAATAGACCTAAAAATGCCACTTCGGAGTAATTTTGCAGCCGGAAGCAAGAATATCTTGTAGAATCAACCGTTGGGAGTTAGAAGCATCGATTTTTACATCCTTTCATCTTTACTTTGTACTTTAATTATGCAAAATATTTGGGATATTGTTAGTATGAGTATGAGTAGCTAAACTCCTAATCTGAGATTTTGATGGAACCTATTGAAGGATGATTTTCTTGTTACGTTAATATAAATTTGCCGTAGTATTTTCTCTATTTGTTCAACTATATTATTCGTGTGGTTGATTAAAGGGCCCTCAATTAGTTGTGCCTATTTAGTATGTATTACTCGGGAGAGACTACATATTTAGGTAGTTGTTGAACAACATCACTCCTAACGTATATGAGGGATCAATACGAAGGGTTTAAAGGTGGGATTAGGGATAACGAAACCTTGATGCGATCTGAGTAAACCGTACTTAATGCCAGCTAGCGTAATTCAGGAGAATATGTCTAGTAAATTATGGTAATTACTCGGGAGAGAGTTACGACAGTCATAGTGCTCATGATCGATAGAGAAGACTTAGGCGAATTTATAGAAAACGTAGCGGAAAAGATTCCGACAATAGGAAAAATCACAACCTTAGATTATTCCAATTCTTGTTTACAAACCGTTCGTAGTTAGTCATTTGTTATTGCATTTTCATTACGTAATATTTAGTTAATAAATATCTAAATTATTATTTAAATATTTCTGAAGATTGATTGCGTGAATTTGTGCGGGTCTAGCAGCTGTGGTTGATAGGTTAATTCCCTGTGGGATTCGACTCTGGACTTATTAGCCAGAATATATTTGCGACGATCGCTTGTCCTTTTTATAAGGCATAATTAGGCGTGATCACCTCCCCTCTCATCCTTCAGTCATCAAGCTAATGTAAGTCAACAATCGGTCAATTTTGAATTAATTCAAAATATAAGATTGAATTCTGAGACAAAAGTCATATATTTAACTTTGTCCATGTGTGCTCTTTTCTCTAAGTTTAGTCTGGACATTTTCTGATAATGTAAACACCAGGTGATGGTAATTAGTATTTACCCTATTTAATCATCTAAAACATCGAAACAAAATTAAAAAAATCTGAGGAAGTTGTTCTTCGAGTGTTATATACATTAGTATTAGCTAGCCTTAGGCCACGCACAACCACCATAATAATATAAGAATTTTTAGTGAACATGCATGATGCACGCCAATCTGCATAATTTGCAAAATGTTCAGCTAATCTTTAATAGAGAGTTATGACCAAACTGGTCAATCATCATGAAACGAGTATCTAGAAAATGGATTATTTTTTCTTTAAAATTGTTCTAGGAGTAGTTCAACAACAACAACAACCCAGTATAATCCCACTAGTGGGGTCTGGGGAGGGTAGTGTGTACGCAGACCTTACCCCTATCCTGGGTAGAGAGGCTGTTTCCGATATACTCTCGGCTCTCTCCCTACAAGAACTCTCCACCTTGCTCTTGGGGTGACTCGAACTCCCTCCCTCCCTCTTGTTCTAGGAGTAGTTCATCTCCACAATTTTCAGATTAAAATAACAATAGAGATAACCTAGATATGAATATCGTTCTTGATAGTTTGAGAACCTAGATATGAACATCGTACTTGATAGTTTGACATGTCAAAATTGTGGTATTCGGGAAATTAATTTAATTATTGAGATTTAGTATTGAAATTTCAAATTGTATTTGGTGTCAAATACTCTTAGTGGCTTTGTAGATAGAGGTTCATTTTGTACAGTATGTCAGAGGCCTTGACGGCCCATATGTATTCATATTTTAAGAAAGATTGTTCACTGATACAGTGCTTTCCCACTTATAGTTATACATTACGAGTTATGGCCGTTTGGCCCATTTGCAAATGACAATACGATAAGAGAGATATGTAACGTTGGTACTCGGTTGAGTAAGGCACCGAGTGCTCGCCGCGGCCCATCGGTTTGGGTCGTGACAAAAGTGGTATCAGAGCAGTTCTGTCCTAGGGAGTCTACAAGCCGTGTCTAGTAGAGTCTTGTTTATGGGTGTGTTGTGCACCACACTTATAAGCAGGAGGCTACATTACTCTAGATCGTGTGGTAGAGCTCAGTTTTAAGAACTCAATTTCCTAAACTCTATCTTATTCATAATACGATGATGCCTACATCCAGAAAGACAGTTGGTAAGAGATATAGTTGTGGAAGAGTTGAGTCAGAGGAACTCGATTTTGCATCATACTTTTGATGAGTAAATGTGAAGTCTTCATCAGATCTTGTGTGTATTAAGACGTGTAAGCTTCTTGATAAGGAGCCTTAAGGCAAGAATGTCTATCCATTCTTGCGGTAAAAAGGAATAAGAGAATCGGAAGGTAGACATAATTTTCAGCAAATAAAAGAAGCAAGATGAAAAACGGTACGAGGTACCCAGTTAATGAAGGTTAACAATAATTATTATTCAAGTAGAGAAATATAAGCATTCTGAGTTACTTTCAACAGTAACAGAGATATATACAATTGAGCACACCCATTTCAGTTATGCGCTATGGGGGCTGACAGGTGTTAGAGTATCAGGATTCGACTAGGGTTAGAGTATCCCAAAATGGTAAATGGATGGTTTGTGTTTGTTGACATTTTCGAAGGATATTGCAAATGTGGTAATAGATCTCCTTGTGAGACACCCAGAGTGTGCACTTTAAAATGGTACAACTAGATATGAATATTACAAAGATAGGCACTAGAAGCCTGAAAGGGATAAATATTATCTTAGTGTGACTCCCGTCCCTAGTAGAGAGAGAATGTTAGGCAATCCGAAGAGCCAGTGGATGGAGCAAGGGGAGCTAAAAGTAAATGTCACGACCCAAACCGATGGGCTGCGATGGGCACACGGTACCTTACTCAACCGAGTACCAACGTAACGTATCTTTCTTATTACTTCATCATATACACGTGACATACGGGCCTAATAGGCCAACATGATCATTTATAAATTCAAAACATAGGCCGACAAGGCTGTACAATCTTTCACATACACGACATATGTCTACAAGCCTCTAAGAGTGCATAATTGTCATAAAGGTCGGGACAGAGCCCCGCCATACCAAACCATACACATCTAAATCATACTGACCAAACAAGCAACTCCAGAGAAAATGGAATGCACCAATATTTTTTGCTGAGCTGATTGCCTATTTGGAGGACTCTCAACCTGTCTATCGTGACCTGGGGGCATGAAACGCAGCGTCCTCAGGCAAAAGGGACGTCAGTAAAAATAATATACCGAGTATGTAGAGAATGATAATCAGTAAATAATAGACATGAGAAAAACATGGAGTAAAAGACTCGACATGTACGCCTGCATAACTCTGTGAATCATTTTTTTTATAATGTCATGCATATGCGTATAAATGTCATACCATGCATATGTATATGTGTTCATAACATCATCAAGCCTCTGAGGGCATCCCATCATATCATCTCGGCCACTGTGGGTAAATCATCAACGTATACCAGCTGATCAGGTGGTGGTGCATATATAACGCCGTAACCTTTTCCCATATTCCATATACATATAATATACATATATACGCGTATATAACGCCATCTGTTCATGGGTCAATGTATATGTATAAATGCATGAAATGCATAAGAAATACGTTAATAATATTTTCTTGGAATGTCATAAAAATAATATGCCTTAAGAAATACGTTAATAAAATTTTCTCGGAATGTCATAAAAATAATATGCCTGTTGGATAAATTTTATCAAATACGTATTTTTCTGAGATCCATGAACAGAAGATATAATACTAATTCACATGGGGAATCAAGAATATAGACACCCCTAATATTTCTATGAATAGAGCCATTTATGAAAATTGTGCATTTGCTCATTTCGTATGGATCATACCAAAAGGAAAGAAGGATAGCCTTAACATACCTGGAGTAGGGAAAAATCCGTATGATATTCTTGGAAAAGGTTGCATCGTACTCCCTAAAATCGCAAAATCCCGTTGCTATTATGCTAAGAAGTTTCGTGTGAATCTCTTGCTGAAGCTAGTTACGTTACTATGAAGATAAATATATCTCTCTTTTGTGAATTGTATCCAAATCTCACGACTTTTGTTGAATCAGAGAGGTATTTCATGGCTTTTGTTGAAGTACTCACGTTGCCTTCTCCATATTTTTGTGAATTGAGTCTTTTATGGCTTTAGCCAAGATTCCCTCTAAAGTGCCACCTAGCCTCACAAATAGTTAGTCACCTTAGGCTTTAATTAAAGCTTCTCACATGCTGCCACCTAGCCTCACAAATAGTTAGTCACCTTAGGCTTAATTAAAGCTTCCCACGTTTTTGGCTTTATCCAAAAGCCTTAATTAATCACCCACCAATCCTTAATTAACTAGTTAATCTCTCATTAATTAATAATTAATCAATTACCCGCATAATTAAGAATTATCTCAAATTACCTAATATACTACTCCTTTTTAATACACTTTATACATCATACTATCATGGCTATATGGTATCTTGTATGGCACTAATCCATAAATACCGGGTATTATAACTCGGACCGTATTTTATCCCAAATTGTCAAACTTCGAGGAATTTTATTTTCTTCGATTTGCTTACCCTCTCTCCTTCATGAATATTCTCATCACTTGTTTGGAATAGCATAATACTTATAATCCCAAAATAATCTCGTTCCCGAGCTTACGTCGATTAACTTACAGGGAAATATTGGTGTACAAAAAGAATACGGGATGTAATATCTCATTTCCGAGCTCTCATCAATTTATTTATGGCGTGATTTCATATACGAAAATGTGGGGTATAACAGTAAAAGAATATCTTGTTCGAGTTTTCAGAATAAAGCGATAGACGTAAATGTTAGCGGGAAATAAGAAAAGAGTTAATGAAGCATTATGAGTAAGATATGATACATGAAAGACAACTGTAGATCAAAAGATGACAGTATTATATAGTCTATAGTCAAGTGAAGGAAAAGATGAGAGGTGACAGGCCTTGAGACAACAAAAGAGTATAGGCCACAAAGTCATATCCTCGTTTTGAGAAATAAGTTTGTGACTCCAACTCAATTACCAGAAGGAAAAGTTAGACCCCCGAGTAATAGAAATTAGTATGGGCTAGTGAACAAGATAAACTAAACATGAATTAGGGACTGAATGATTTGATAATGGTCAACATCATAAGAATTTTAGATTTCGTTTCGGCGATAATAGAATGAACAACAAAAGAAGATTCATGAGAAATTCAGAGAATGGTCATTCGGGAAGACGCTTCCCTAAAGCAAGCAATGTGAGAAAATTTCAGTTTAAGGGACTGTGTGTGCCAGTTATACTAAGTGTCACCCTCGCGAGTAAGGAAATTCATTATCCTTGGTACAGAAGGATTTTCGCGAGGCGAGTAAGGGTCATCGATGATGTGAAAAGACGCCAAGGATGAAGAGGTAAAACATCTATACGTAGATCATCGTAGCACTAAATCACAGTACTCCCCAAAAGGGGGGAATATGGAGTGATGTGGCATTAAGTCATAATTAAGTGATTCTAGTGACTGTGGAATGGTAAAGGAAGAATGCGATAAAAATAAAAAAGGAATGAGATTGCACTTATCCAAATCCTACAGATATACTACGATTCCAGAATATTATGCAAGCACGACGTCAAGGAAAGGAAGTAAGGGTTCCTGCTTGGAATATTATTGATAAATAAGGAGCCAGTGCAAGAGGTAAGTTAGACAAAGGAAATAACCCAAGAGAGATTACGCGGAATATTGATATGAGAATGGGCCAACGAGTAGTTAGCAGTTGATTCAAGAGGAGCCTAGTTATGGCTAGACAGGAGGTTACAGACGAATCAGCAGATCATGCAAGATAAACATAGTAAAACCCAATATAGTGAATTCAGCCTCGCAGTAATGTCATTGTACTACTTAAGATATATTCAGATAGGAGTCGAGATAGTTAAAGATACCGTATGAATGTTACAGAAATAAAAGAGAGTGCCACTGGGAAGACAGTCAAAATATCAGTGCAGAAGAAACCCTACAAGCACAAGAGCATGGAGGTAAGTAACTACAAATAATTATAAGCAAGGAAGGACATCAAAAGGTCCGTAATAAGCTCATAAGAGTCAGAGGGTCCTCCCTAAGTACTATAATGAAAGACTAGTTGAGGAAGTAAGGGAGAAGGCTTCAACCTAAGCTCAGTGACCCAAAGAGGGAATGTTCTTATAATAACAGTCTCACAACAACATCATATGCACTCCATAAGAAAGTGGCACCTACCGTGGCTAATGAACGAGAAGTAAAATCAAAAGTAGGATTCAAGATCATATGAGTTGTACGAAAATTCCGGCATGCATGGGAACTAAGATTAGCTAACAACAAGGGGGCAGAAAGACCAGGAAAAGTAATAGCTTACGTTTAAAGGAAGCTGAGAAGGAACGAAAGGAATTATTCCATTAATGATCCAGAGTTAGTTACGTTATGAACGCACTTAAGAGTTCGGAGTATTATCTATACATCATATATATATTGACAAGCATACAGCCATAGAAGATTCCGGTATAAGTTAAAAGAAAGAATTGAGCCAAGGTCATAGACAAAGGATTTAATTGTTAGGAGATAGTATCATGGATATTCCATAGCGTCCATGAAGGGCTAAAGTAATAACTAATACCATGAGCCGTAGATTGGAAGATAGCTTAAGCCTATATAAAAATTGATCGGAGGGAAGAGGAAACTAAAGAGTTACATCAACTAAGTAAATCGGGAGTGTGATTATTAGACCCAGAAAATCATAGACCTCGTGATTGAGAATATTGCAGGATCACTCTTGATATCAGAGATACAAGGCGGATAGTACAACAACCATATTCTATAACGGCCCTACGATAAAGCCAGTTAGAAAAGTACCAGCCTCATAAGAAGTCAGTACGAAGCTCCCACCGGATTGTGGATACACCAGAGGTGCAAGTATTATAATAGAGCTTCAAGTTATGGATGTGAATTATACCTATGTAGAAGGGAGGTCATGAAAGAAATAGAAGATACGATGTAATATTTTAAGGTAGTAAGGTAAAGTTGAACAACGTATGAATTACGTAAATGCAGAAGGTTATGAATAATCCATACTTCGGATAAAAGGCTAGAAGCGCGGGGATTCAGTATCCAGGAATAATAGCGGCATCGTCAGTAGCATATCTTACATCCTATGGTTTCTAGGTACCGAGAGATTTAGCCAAGAGAGTAAAGAAGAGTTAGAGACGATGTGATGTCTCGCTTGATGTTCCAGAATAGCATAAGGAAATCTATGGTGCAAGAAAGTTGAAGAAAGGTTGCGAGTAGTATAAAAAGATATGTATAGGTCGCAAGCTAAAGTGGAAGTATAGTATTGCCCCTAGGTGGATCAGTCTAATTACTCCAGATATCCCCGATGAGACGTGAGCCCTAGCGACAGTGTTATAAAAGAGATCAAGTTATCAGTGGTAGATTATAGATCAACGTTAAGGTGAATCGACAATTGATGGATAAAGTTCCAATGTATGAGAGGAGATAAGCATTCCATCCTTCAGATGAACAATAATAAGGAAGCATTGAAGGACTTGGATTTATACATCTATGATAAGAAGCGAGAGAGTAACCTGGAAGTGGGTAGCAGACCTCAGTAACGATAAATAGAAGTAAGAGTTATGGTATAGTATGACTTACCTAGATGCAGTAAAGTCATATGAATGGATAACCGGGTCTATGAAATAAGATATAGCAATATTCGTAAGTTCAACAAAGTACCGAGCGAAGAACTTCAGCATACCTATAGATACCCAGAGGGACATCTTATTAAGCTTTGTATATGAAGCGAGGCCTAGAGATTGGCTAAAATATAGAGAAAAAAGGAGAGAAGAGTCGCTGCACTTACAAGGTCAGAGTCACACAGGTTGCATGATAAAGGGGGAACAACAGTTAGAATATTGGAATGATTCCGACCACGATTCGTGGTATGAGAAAGAGTCCTAAAGGAGGGAATGCCCTGGCGTTTAGGATTCATTCATAGAACAGTTGCCTAGATGGCAAGAGGAGTACTAAGATATTCGCAAGAGCTATAGGTTATGAGAATGATAAGTGCATCAGTCAACATTTGAGGACGAATATTCCAAAGGGGGGAATGATGTTACACCCCATATTTTCGTACGTGAAAGTATGCCATAAATAAATTGATGAAAGCTCGGAAATGAGATGTTAAATCCCGCATTTTTGTAAGTTAAAAGTTCGTCGTAAGTTAATCGACGTAAGTTCGGGAATGAGATTAGTTTGAGATTATAAGCATTATACTATTTCAAACAAGTGATAAGTAAATTCGTGAAGGTGAGAGGGTAAGCAAATCGAAGAAAATGAGTTTCGTCGAAGTTTGACATTTTGGGATAAAATACGGCCCGAGCTAAAATACCTGGTATTTATAGACTAGTGCCATACCAGATACCACATGACCATGATAGTAAGGTGTATAAGGTGTGTTAAAAGTGAGTAGTATTTTAAATAAGTTGAGATAATTCTTAATTATGTGGGGTATTGTTTAATGGGAAATTAACAAATTATTAAGAAATGGGTGGATAACTTATTATAATCTTTTGAATAACCTTGAAAGCGCGGCAGAAAAATGTGGCAATTAAGATGACTCTTAAAAGTTTTGCAAGATGTCATATTTTGGACAATTAAAGTGGCTTAGTCACCACTTGAAGTGGGCCCACACCCATTCAAACACACTTAAGAGATGTGTGACCAGTTTACTTCATTTGGTCTCTTAGATTTTCAAGAGATTCAAGTAAATAGTTCTTTCCATTAAGAACTCACGTTAGATCATATTGAAGAAAATCATAACATTTTCCTACTTCAATACTAAATAACGCATGATGAAGCACTTAGTAGGCATTGGATTTATGTTACTGTTGTGAGATTTTGCAATTATAAGGGAATACGGTGCAATCTTTCTCAAAAAAACCGGTTCAGGTATGTTAAGGCTATTCCTTCTTTCTTTTTGGCATGATCCAAATAATACAAATGAAACGAGCAAAATACGCAACTTTCACAAATGGCTCATTCACAGAAATACTAGGGGTGTATATATTCTTGATTCCCCATGTGAATTATTATTATATCTTCTATTCATGGGTCTCAAAAAAATACGTATTTGATAAAGTTTATCCGACAGACATATTATTTTTATGACATTTCGAGAAATTTTATTAACGTATTTCTTATACATTTCATGCATTTATACATGTACATTGACCCATGACCAGACAACATTATATACGCGGATATATATGTATATGTGTATATGGAATATGGGAAAAGGTTACGACGTTATATATGCACCACCACCTGATCAACTGGTATACGTTGATGATTTTGCCCACAGTGGACGAGATGTTATGACGGGATTCCCTCAGAGGCTTGATGATGTTATAAACACATATACCTATGCACGACATGACATTCATACGCATATGCATGAAACTATAAGTATTTCATGATTTACAGAGTTATCTAGACTTACAGGTTAAGTCATTTACTCCATATTTCTTCCATGTCTTTTATACATTATTTATGTGTCTTACATACTCGGTACATTATTTGTACTGACGTCCTTTTGTTGGGGATGCTGCATTCATGCCTGCAGGTGTAGACAATCAATTTGACGAGCCCTCATACTAGATGAGGTTAGCATTTAGCGAAGGATCGGTAAGACTCCACGTCATTCGGAGTGTAACTGAGACTATGAGTCATCGTGTTAGAATTTTGCTACAGACTTATGGGTAGGCCGGTACCCTATCCCATTTGATGTCAAATGCTCTTAGAGGCTTTGTAGATAGAGGTTCATTTTGTACAGTATGCCAGATGCATTGACGGCCCATATGTATTCATGTTTTAAGAAAGATGGTTCACTAATACAGTGCTTTCCCACTTATAGTTATACATTACGAGTTATGGCCGTTTGGACCATTTTGCAAATGATAGTACGATAAGAGAGATATGTAACGTTGGTACTCGGTTGAGTAAGGCACCGGGTGCTCGCCGCGGCCCATCGGTTTGGGTTGTAATACTCGGGACCTCCACCAAATATACCAGCAAGTCCTAAAACATCATACGAACTTAGTCGATGACTTAAATCACATCAAATAATACTAAAACCATGAATCATACCCCAATTCAAGCTTAATGAACTTTAAATCTTTCAACTTTCAAACCTCGCGCCGAAACATATCAAATCAATTCGGAATGAACTCAAATTTTACGTACAAGTCATAAATGACATAACAAAGCTATTGCAATTTCCAGAATATGATTCCGACCTCGATATCAAAAAGTCAACTCCCCAGTCAATCTTCCAACATGAAATTCATCTTCTGAACTAATCCTGAAACACATAAAAAAATCAAAAATGATGATTCACACACGTCATAATACATCATATAAAACTATTAAAGACATCAAATAGTAGAAAGGAGAGTAATTACTCAAAACGACAAGTCGGGTTGTTACAATATATATGATATGTTACGTCATGTGATTGTACCTCGTGGGAGTAGGCATAAGTTGTTGCAGCTGGTTGAGGTTGGTACCGTGTGTTGATATGGGAATCAAGTCTTTTGGGAAGGATTGGATGGTGAGAAATTTGGTTCTAAGGTTATCAGTGTGGGTGAAAGGAATTATTTTCAGTTGGGATGGTGTCGTTGGGCCTATGTGGATTGGGGTGACATGGGATCACCCGCCGGTGTATGTATGGTAAGTTCACTCAGTTATTTGATGACTTCGCAATGAATCTTGACACGTTTGAGGATGAATGTTTATTTAAGAGGGGAAGAATGCAATGACCCGATCGGTCATTTTGAGAATTAGCGCTCAGTTCAGTGGCTTAAGGTTTCGAGCATCTACGTATTATGTGTTATGACTTGCGTGCGTAGTCGAGTCCGGATTTCGAATGACTCAGGATTGATTTGGAAGAAGGATTCGTGTTTTAGAAGCTTAAGCGGTAAGAGTTGACCGGAATTTGACTTTTGTGTAGATGACTTAGAAATGGCATTTTGATGGTTCCAATAGTTTTGTATGGTGACTTTTGGACTTAGGCGTGCGTCCGAAGTTGGATTTGGAGATCCGTAGGGTAATTTGACTTTGGTGATATTGGGCTCAGATTGCGGTTTTGAGAGTTGGATTAGCTCCATTATGTCATTTGAGATTTGCATGCAAAATTTGGCATTTTCCGGGTTGATTTAATATGTTTTGGCACGAGTTTTGGGAGTTAGAAGACTTGGAAATTCATAAGTTCGATTCATGGTGCAATTTATAGTTTCGATGTTTGATGTGATTTGAGGCCTCAAGTAGGTCCGTGTTACGTTATGGGACTTATTGGTATATTCGGACGAGGTCCTGAGTGGATCGGATGAGTTTCCGACGTTGATTCGATCGTTGGAGCATTGTTTGGAGCTGCTGGAATTTTTTGTTAACTGTTGTCTTCGCACCTGCGCATGAGGGACCGTAAGTGCGTGCACACAGAAGTGTGAATTGGTGGCAGAAGTGAAATGGACAGGTCTGGGAAGTTGCCACAGATGTGAAGGATATACCGCACCTGCGTGATCGCGGAAGCGTACGAGAAAGGCACATGAGTGAAGAGGCAGCACAGAAGCGCAACACTGGCCGCACCTGCGTTAGCGCAGAAGCAGGGCATTTTCTGCAGGTGCGTTGAGCGGCCTCCAGTGATTCTCCACAAAAGCGAATGTTTTGTTGCAAATGCGATGCCGCAGAAGCGGCTAATGCGTCACAGGTGCGATCGTATAAGTCGAGGGTTTGGCCATTTTCTCCATATTTTGAGTTGCAGACCTCGGATTTCAACGATTCTTCGTGGGATTTTCAGAAAATCTTTGGGGTAAGTGTTCTTCACCCGAAATTGATTATACTTCATGATTTCATCTTTATTTTTATCATTAAATTAGTATTTTGAGTTGAGGAAAATGGGAATTTTTGAAGAAATCTTTCAAAATGTAAAATGATGATTTGAAGGACGAATTGATATCGAAAAGTGATAATTTTGGTATGGTTGAACTCGTATCGGGATGGGTGCTCGGGTTTTATAAATTTTATCGAGTTCCGAGGTGCGGGCCCGGGGTTTGACTTTTGGGTTGACTTTTTGTCATGCCCCAAAATCGAGGAGCGCGACCGGCGCTCAACCGATTGAACCCGACCGAGCAAGCCTGTTAGATTCCTTCTACCCAAACTCATCCATGAATAAGGAGAATATATGTTTTCCTCAATTAAATAATAAAGTGGTCGTGTCTGCAGTTACCAATTTCTTACCATAAGTTTCACCATTTTTAAAGTCTCAAATGGACAAGTAATACAACCACAACATAGCATAGTTTGTCTTTCCCAGTACCAATACACAACCCACACTATGTCTACGGAGCCTCTATAGATAAAGAAGAGTACAATGATAATGCCGGCAACAAGGCCCCGGCTATACCTCAACCATAATACATAAAGAACAAAAGATACATGACCCCGGGATGAAGTGGGGCTCACCAAGTCAGCTGGGAAGAAGGTGTACTGCTATCACTGATCAATGTCTCCTGCTGTGGAACCACCTGCATCCATTTAAAGATGCAGCGCCCCCGGCAAAAGGGACGTTAGCACTGTCGAATAGTACTAGTATGAAAACAAAACACCAATTTAAGAATTTAGAAATACAAGATAATTATGATGAACTAGTGCGGTAATAGAATAATATAGATAACTGTCTCAACCATAGCAAGCTTATTAAAAGCTATCAACAACATTTATAGGATTTAAGATGAGATCCTCTATAACCATCTTCACACAAAGCGGCCCCGCCGCCTCACCCGATGTATGCAGGTGGAGGTGTACGTACAATACCACAACTCAAATCAAGCGGCCCTGCCGCCTCACCTCAATGTATGCGGGTGGATGTATAACCACAGTACCAAGAACCTACACAAAGTGGCTATGCCGCCTCACCCCAATGTATGCGGGTGGAAAATACATCAACGATACCAATACCAACACAAAGCGGCTATGCCACCTCACCCCAATGTATGCGGGTGGTGGTGCCACAACAATACCAAAACCATACACAAAGCGGTCGTACCTCCTCACTCCAATGTAAGCGGGTGGAGGTGCAGTCCCATAATATCATAATCTATACACAAAGCGGTCATGCCGCCTCACCCCAATATATATGTGGGTAGAGGTGTATCACAATCACAATCTCTATACCATAATTCCCACACAAAGCGATCATGCCGCCTTACCCCAATGTATGCGGGTGGAGGTGTTTCACAATCACAATCTCTATACAACTTGGCATAATAACTTTCACATAAATCACGACTAGAAATTATAACATGTGGATACGTAATCCATGGTTTGGGACACATCCTCAATTTATAATGCAATATGATAAGAGCATTTGAAATACGAATTGAACATATATCTTCATCATAAAACTTATCGGAATACTCGATTTATAATCAACATCTCGGAACTTACAAGGATAATGAGAATTCCAATTCTTAAAGAAGAGTTTAGCCAACATACCTCAATTGAGCTTTCTTAAACTCTAAAACGTTCCGGAATTCTTAGCAACTTCAATCTATTTTAGAAATATAACAAATTGAACCACAATTAGGAAGATAATTATGGTTATAGTTCATTTGAGCATTTTATCAAACACTAGGTGTGCATTAAGGTTTCAAGGCCCTTTTATGGAGGATTCTATTATCCCACAACCCAATCTTTACCATTTTTAGCTCAACAATCTTCCTACATCCTTTGATAACACATGCATGTAAAATAACCAATCCTATTGCCCATAAATTATCTTGCTTATTATCCATTTCTACACAAAATTCGAAATTGAGGGTTAGGGTGTAGAATCTTACCTCTAGGATGAAGACCTAGTGAGTTTCCCTTCTTAATCTTCCAAAACTTGGGCAAGAATTGAAGGGCAAATATTGGAGAACACCTTCTCACTCTAGGGCACCCTCCCTCACTCTAAAATGTCAGATAATAGCTCAAAAATGACCCAAAGAGTGTATTTAACGAAATAGGGTCGGGTTTTAAAAACCCAAAAATGGAGCTCTGGAACAAGGTATGCGATCGCATAACCGATATGCAGACTGCATATCGGTCGCATAGTTGGTTACAAAATAGCCAAAATAACTGTCTGTGTATGCGATCACTATGCGGTCCGCATAATTGTTATGCGGTCGCGTAATCCACCGCATAACAGTTATGCGGTCGCATAGTCGACCGCATAATTGCTTCCAATTGGCCCAATTAAATGCCTCACTCTGCTGCCATTATGCGATCCGCAGAGTGATTATGTGGTCGCATATGGACCGCAAAAATGTATTTTTCCACCAAATATTTTTCTTTACTTTCCTCAAACACGTAATCCTAGTCCGACACCATGAAATATTATTTTCTTTGCAAAACTTTACCGGGCTTACCACTTAAGTACTTCAAAATTTTTTGGGGTGTTACATTCTCCCCCGCTTAGGATCATTCGTCCTCGAATGAGGGTAAAAATCCGTCATTAGCATCTTATGCAACTTAGTTTGTTTTATACCACAAACTAGCAACTCCATATTTGACTAACTCCCTATATTTCCAAATATTTCGCTAGAGTTTTCCTTGTAATTAGGCCTATCCACTTGTCAGAGAGCCCCAGAAACACATCCTAACAGCATATACATAATCCAACAACGTAACATAATACAAAACAACACCAACTATGGCCTCACAAGCAATTATATTACCAGAACGGAGCACCCTTAAAACCAAATGTACAAGTCATACATATTTCATAGGAATATCCCTTAGCATTTTCATAAGGCACAACTCATAATTACATGGTTATTCAAATAAATAAGAATACTTTTTCTTCATTTCTTCTTCGGCCTCCCAAGTAGCCTCTTCAACCTGTTGGTTTCTCCATAGCACTTTCACGGATGCAATTTATTTGTTTCTCAACTTTCGGACTTGCCGATCAATAATAGAAACTGGAATCTCTTCATAAGTCAATTCTTCATTTACCTCAATAGTCTCAACCGAAACATTGACTGTCGGGTCTCCAACTACCTTCTTTAACATAGACACATGAAACACCGGGTGTACTAATGACATCTCAGGTGGTAGCTCAAGCTTGTATGCTACCTCACCGATCCTCTGAATGATTTTGTATGGTCTGACATACCTCGGACTCAATTTCCCTTTCTTACCAAATCTCATTACACCCTTCATGGGGAAAACTTTCAAAAATACCTAATCATCTTCTTTGAATTCCAAATCTCTATGACGAACATTCGAATAGGATTTCTGACGAATCTGAGCAGTCTTCAACCGCTCCTTAATGATTTTAACTTTTTCCATAGCCTGATACACGAGGTCTGGCCCTATCAACTCTGCTTCCCCAATTTCAAACCACCCAATGGGAGATCTACATCTCTTACTATATAAAGCCTCGAACGGTGCCATTTGAATGCTAGCATGATGGCTATTGTTATATGCAAATTCTATGAGTGATAAATGATCATCCCAGCTACCTTTGAAGTCTATAACACAAGCGCGCAACATATCCTTAAGAGTTTGAATAGTCCGCTCTGCCTGCCCATCAGTCTGCGGGTGAAAGGCTGTACTAAAATTCACTTGAGTACCCAAACCTTGCTGAAATTTCTTCCAAAAATTAGCAGTGAATTGTGCCCCCCGATCAGAAATGATGGAAACTGGGGTGCCACGCAACCTGACTATTTTTTTGATATACAACTGAGCATACTGCTCCACTATGTCGGTAGACTTAACCGGCAAAAAGTGTGCTGATTTCGTGAGTCGATCCACAATTACCAAAATTGAGTCAAACTTGCACGGAGTGCGCGGTAATCCTACCACAAAGTCCATATTAATCATTTCCCATTTCCACATTAGAATTTCTATATTTTGTGCCAACCCACCAGGCCTTTGGTGTTCGGCCTTCACTTGCTAACAATTCGGACATCTTGCCACAATAGTCTGCCACATTCCTCTTCATATCATTCCACCAATAGACTTCCTTAAGATCTTGATTCATTTTTGTAGAACCTGGATGCATGGAATACCTAGAAGTGTGAGCATCAGTCATAATTCTTTCCCGGAGACCATCCACATTTTGAATACAAAGTCGTCCTTGGTACCGTAGTGTAACATGATCCATGCCAAGAGAAAAGGCCATGGTCTTATGTTTATGAATCCCCTCTTTCAACTATACCAACAATGGATCGTTGTATTGCTTCTCTTTGACTTCCACCACAAGCGATGATTCAGCCCTATTTTGCACAATTACCCCTCCTTCACTAGAGTCCGCAAGACGAACTCCCAAACTAGCCAATCTATGAACTTCCTTGGCTAATGGCCTCTGATATGCCTCAAAGTGAGCCAAACTACCCATAGATTTCTGGCTAAGAGCATCAGCCACAACATTGGCCTTTTCCGGATGATATAGAATATCAATGTCGTAGTTCTTGAGTAACTCAAGCCATCTTCTCTACCTCAGATTCAATTTCTTCTGCTTGAAAATATATTAAAGTCTCTTATGGTCCGTGAATATATCAACATGGAACCCAGATAAATAATGACGCCAAATTTTCAATGCCAATAGCACTGCCGCAAGTTCTAAATCATGTGTTGGATAGTTCTTCTCATGATTATTTAGTTGCCTAGAAGCATAAGCTATCACCTTCCCATGTTGCATTAATACACACCCAAGCCCGATTCTTGAAGCATCACAATATACCACAAATCCATCTATACCCTATGGTAGAGTCAACACCGGTGCCGTAGTTAATCTTGCTTTCAATTCCTGAAAACTCTTTTCACAAGCATCTGACCATTAGAACTTAATTGCCTTCTGCGTCAATTTAGTCAATGGAGAGGCAAGAGTAGAAAACCCCTCCACAAACTTTCTGTAATATCCAGCTAAGCCTAAGAAACTACGAATCTCTGTTGGAGTTGTAGGACTCGGGCAATTCTTCATAGCCGCAATTTTCTGAGGATCTACCTTAATCCCCTCACTAGAGACAACATGACCCAAGAATATGACTGATTCAAACCAAAATTCACACTTTGAAAACTTTGCACGTAAGCCTAGTCCGACACCATGAAACATTATTTTCTTTGCAAAACTTTACCGGGCTTACCACTCAAGTACTTCAAAATATTTCGGGGTGTTACACTTTTAGTCCTTTTTAAATATTGAAGCTTTATTATCCGGAACTATTTTCTATGAGTTTAATTTATGAATTGAAGTAATTTTTACTAGATTTGAGGCATCAGAAGGTTGTTTCACTCGAGGAAGTCACTTTAGAGTAACAGTCTAGCTTCTTTGAGGTAAGTATCTTGCCTAACTTTGTGTGAGGGAACTACCACTTAGGATGTGAGTCTTTGGTGCTATTTTTGTCATGTGAAGTCCGTGTACGCGAGGTGACGAATACGTACTCGGGATTATTTGTGAAAATTTGACCGTTTAGGGATCTTAGGTTTTTATGTTCATTAGATATGAAGTTATTTTGTTATGATCAATCCCTCATTTACTAGTTTCATCTCTAAGTGTCTTTATTTGAAATTCATTGCGTCATGTTCCACCCTTATTGCCGGTTAAACTCTTATGTGTCTTAACTGAAGTTGTTGCTTCTTTTATTGCTATGCTATCTTTTCTGTAATTGCCTATCATTAGTTGAAGTTATTATTATCTTTTCCATAATCTGCTTATCCTTAATTGAGTTTGTTGAATCTCTTCTGTAATTGCTCAACCCTAATTGAAGTTTTGTTATCCCTTATCATTGTTGACTTACCCTTAATTGGAGTCATTGATTCACATTATCCCTCTTATAGTTGTTGTTGTTGAATTGTACTTATGTGGAATCATTGCTACACAATAGATCTTCCTTGTTGAGCTATTGCTATATTGTACCATTATTTCCTGTTGTGTCTTTCCTTGCGAGCTCTTTCTTCCGTCTCTTTGTGTTCTGGAGTTCCTGTGTTGTTGTTGTTGTTGCTGTTGTTGTTGTTGCTGCTGTTGCTGCTGCTGTTATTTTTGTTGTTGTTGTTGCTGGTGTTGCTGCTATTATTGTTGTTGTTGTTGTTGTTGTTGTTGTTGCTGTTGTTGTTGCTGTTATTGTTGATGTTGTTGTTGTTGTTATTGTTGTTGCTATTGTTGTTGTTGTTGTTGTTGTTGTTGTTGTTGTTGTTGTTGTTGTTGTTGTTGTTGTTGTTGTTGTTGTTGTTGTTGTTGTTCTTGTTGCTGTTGTTAATGTTGTTGTTGTTGTTGTTGTTGTTGTTGTTGTTGTTGTTGTTGTTGTTGTTATTGTTGTTGTTGTTGTTGTTGTTGTATTCAGAGTTGTGTTTGCACGAGGTTTCTGTCGTGCGGTTGTTATTGTGGCACGGGGTTTCTGCAGTGCAGTTGTTATTGTGGCACAAGGTTTCTGCCGTGCGGTTGTTATTGTGGCACGAGATTTATGCCGTGTGGTTGTTATTGTGGCACAAGGTTTCTATTGTGCGGTTGTTATTGTGGCACGAAATTTCTGTCGTGTGGTAGTTATTGTGGCACGAGGTTTCTGTCGTGCGGTCGTTATTGTTGTACGAGGTTTCTTCCGTGCAGTTGTTATTGTTTGTACGAGGTTTATGCCATGCCGTTGTGATTCATATTACGATTTGAGACTACGAGGCGGTACTTCGGGAAAGCTCTGTTGTCATTTCCCCTTTTCTGTGTACTTTTCTTTGATTGTTGATTTCCTTAGCATACTGCTAGTTGTTTTCCTCCGTGTTGCTCTATTTGCTCAGTTCTATGTAGTTAATCTTGTTGTGTTTGTCGTTACTGTATATTTTGTGGTGATCATTTCTTATGTGTCATTCCTTATCTCCACTCTTAATTGTGGACTTGAATTGTGGTAGAACACTTGCACAAACATACACGTAGATGAATCAACCATATCGGTTTAAGGAGTTGAGTCGTGGCGTTATTGACCATTACATATACTCTTGTCTATTGCCTTATGTGTGAGAGTTTCCCTCTTGGCACGTGTGTCGTCCGTGCAGTTATGGAATGAAATATGAATATAAGGTGCCAAGTGATTAGGGTTCAAGAATTGAGACCCGTGAGTTGTGATTATGTAATTCGGTACCTCGTGGAAATGCTTGAACAAATCTGGTGTGAGAGCGGTTGTTCTTATTGAGTTGTTGCTATTTTTCTTTTATTTGGTTTCACTGACTTAGACTGTGTTCAGTTTACTCTACAACATTATTATCGACTGCTTCCTGTTAAATATTATTGTTATTAGTGTATCATTGCAAGTATTAATCTGTGTCCTTATCTTGCTTAGCTTTATATTAATATTATTTCCTCTGTTATTTCACCTTCACATTTGTTCAGGTTGTTTATTCCGGTAGGTGTCTTAATTGTCCCTCGTTACTACCTCATCTAGGTTAGTCTTGATACTTATTGGGTACCGTTGTGGTGTACTCATACTACGCTTCTGCATATTTTTGTGCAGATCCAGGTGCCACAATTATTGTTGATTATTACCTGGCGGGTCGAGCTGTGGAGACTCAAGGTAAACATGCCGTCGCGTTCGCATGCTTCGGAGACTCAAGGTAAACGTTCTTCGTTTGATGATTGATTTTTTCTATTAATTCAGTAAGCGTTAGGCTTACCTAGTCTTAGCGACTAGGTGTCGTCACCACATCCTACAGAGGAAAACTGGGGTCGTGACAATAATGAAACGTTAATTCCAACTTATAGAGTTGTATTTTCTTGGGCCTCTGAATTTTCAAATGATTCATTTATTATTTCTTTCCTTAGCTCCTGTAAAACTAGTTTACTTCTAGAAATATAGTTTATTAAATAATTCTATTATAGAGAACTGTTATTTGTGCTAATAGTTACCTTCTTTTCTCTAGAAAAATAAAATAAACCTCCTTTCATTTCCTTGGATATTCAATAAACATGCATACATTCGTCTTTGATTTCATCTCATCCATTTCCCTTTCAGTATATATTGTGGGCAATTTCATATCCGAATTTTTCGCAGAATAAACTTACATTAAGTCCACAGTTCTATGGGTGTCCAAGATACTGAACTAGAAGGAACTAAAATCAGAATGAAATTTGTAGTTTTTAAAGCATATCCCATATCGAAAAAAGAAATAAATCTGAATAACTCATCATTAATCTAAACATCTACATAAGAGTCTTATTTCTTCTCTCTACTACACCACTCTATTATTGAGTACCCAATGTAGATAATTGAGATATACTCCCTTATTCTGATAAGTGTACCATAAGAGGTAGAATATTTATCAAACTCAATAATGCAAGAGTTCGAAAATAAGCTAGATATCCATCTCTTATTTTGCCTAAAACCCAAAATTAAATTCCTTCTAGCAAAAGGTGCATATATTGCATCATTTGAGTTAATGTCTTATCATGACCAAAGAAACCTTTTTGACAAGTCATACGACAAACTTCATGAAGTCATTGTGGAGTTGAGATATATAACATTAAATAGATCATAATAAGTCAATTAACACTGAATAATAAAATTCAGACTGCATTCAATATATATATATATATATATATATATATATATATATATATATATATATATATATATATATATATATATATATTGAATGCATCTTGAATAGCAAATTTCGATGGGAAAGAAATTATTCATGCAAAGTATATTGTATAATGTAGGAATTATACAATCCTAAAAGAAACAGAACCAACTCAGATGGAGAGTAAACTGTTATTTTTTCAGTCAATTGTAAATAACCATTTAATATGAAAATTTCAAACACACTACACACATGTATTCATGCACCTTGAATAGTAAATTCTGATGGGAAAAGAACTACTCATGCAACATATATATGCAATGCTAGATTATTCATTCTAATAAATTAAAACAGATCCAACTCAGATGGAGAGTATACTGTTAATTTAAACCAAGTGAACATCATAATTAATAGCTCTAGTTTCATTCATCCAACATGTATACTCAAATGGAGAGTAAGTACATGATATCAATAACTAGTATTTCACCTAATGAGCTTGTAATAAATTAATCCGATAGGCAGGAAGACCTAAAGTCGACACATAAATTTACACTCACTTGAAATTAATAGTGGAAAACCATAGAAACATATTCCTATCATCACTTAAATATGGTTACATTATAATTACAAAATTGATTCAACATGTAAACTCAGATGGAGAGTCAATACAGATTATCAATAACTGGTAATTATACTCTGTGAGTTCATAATAAATTTATCTGATATGAAGGACGACCTAAAGTCGACGCGTACATTTATTATCTCACTATAAATTGATAGTGGAGACCATAGGGGTTAATTTTTATCACCATTTAATCACAACCATGTATTTTCTTTGAAAACTAAGTTTCAAAATTCAAAAAAATTACCGATTAAGAATTTAAAATATGACATACATTCCAACCATATATCAATTTATGTTGAATAAACATGCGTCATCATGTTCCAGATTTAACAAAAATAAGATTGACATAAAAGGAATGCCTTTTCATATCAAAATCATATTTTTAATCCCGCAAACCACTAAAAAACACATCTAAACGATCCCAATCTACCGCAATATGACGTAATTCACTGCAATGCAGTGGGTATGTCTTATCAGGTCATTTTTAATGGGGCCATCAAATTTCAGGTCAATTGGAGATGATGATCACCATATTCGAATAAATCTTTTTAGGCGAATTTAAGATTCAATCAATGTGATTTACATTCTTTCCATATATCATATTAAGTTAAATCATCATGTGTAATCATGTTCCATATTTAACACAAATAAAACTGATATATAAACAATAGTTTTTCATATTTAAAGCTTATTTAATTTAATAAACTGCTTAAAACCCCATTTAAATGATCTCGAAATACCAGAAAACAACGTGATTCACTGCATTCAGTGAATGTTTCTCACTAAGTCGTTTTCGATGGACCTACCAAATTTAAGGTCAATTGGAGTTCGTCAAAATCATGACCTCCAAATCTATGACTAAATTCATAGAATAATACATTTTATCTTTTATTTGGGTAAGATACACAAAATTTCCTCTTGCAACAAATTATCTTCTTGATTTATATATATGAGAATCAAGGTGAAATACTTAATATCACTTCTCATGAATATAGTGTTACTAGTATCTAATGGTAAATCTTTTTTCAATAGATAAACTTCACCGCTAGCATACACTTTCAAAGACAATTTTCACATGGTATATTGAGCACCTTTTTAATGACTCAAATAAATAAGACTATTTTAGTAGATCATATTTATTAATCATAACTCTCAATCCATGTACTGACATAATCACATAGTACAAAACTATTAAGAATTTTCAATGATCTTAAATAAATAAATCACCTTGGTGATAACTATTTATTTAATCATAAATTCTTAACATATGTATGATTTCATCTCTTATGTATAAAGTGTTAAGAATTTCTAATGATTTCAAATAAATATGCTACTTCTTAGCAACCATTTATTAATCATAAATTTTTTATTTATACATATGAATATGATATACAGTGTGAGCCTACGATTATTGTGATTCATGATCCAACACTTAATCCAACAATCCAGTGAATCAAGGACCAAGACTATGCTCAATATATCAATGATCTCTTTAATGCACAGCAAAATAAAATAACTCGAAATTAAGAAAAATATATAATAAGCTGTCCAATCACCAAGAAATCATCAAAGGAAACAAGTAACCTAGAGTTTAACAAAAGAAAACTATGCCTTCACAGCTTTTGCCGCCTCCAATTACTTTCCTTAAGCCTATACCCTATTTTTAATTTTAAATTACATCACAAAACAAGTTTGTTTCCGACTCGTATATGTCACGACCCAAAATCTAACCGTCGTGATGACGCTTATCGTGAAACTAGGCAAGCCACAACTCAACATCTCAATACAGAAAAATCTTTAAACATAAAGACGGAAGCAATTTAATAATTTAGGAAAGCCTCTTTGAAAACATAAATATCTAAAATACGATACAATCCATCGCAAAACCGGGGTGTCACTGAGTACATGAGCGTTTAAATCATAATACAGTCCACTACAGTGTCTAGAGAAATAAACAGAAAATATAACTAGTGATATAGAAGGAGAGTCAAGGCCTGCGAATGCCGTGCAACTACCTTGGTAGTCTCCGAACTCTGAAGTCTCAATCAGCAATTGCCGCCGTGACCAAACACGCCTGGATCTGCACACGAGGAGCAGGGAGTAACGTGAGTACATCCAACTCAGTAAGTAACAAGTCCAAACTTTGGACTGAAAGGTAGTGAAGAACTCAACCGGTACAGATAAAATAGAAATAACTGTACAGAAACGTAGGCATACTTTCAAATTAAATAGGAAACACAAAACAATAAAGTGAAGTAGATCCGAACAGTGTAAAGAATATAACTCTGCTATCTCTACACGCCAATGCACATGCTGTGTGTGATTCACCATACTGTCAGCCTCATGTGCTCACAATGCTCAACCACCCAGTACTGTATATGGCCCAGGGAAGATCTATCCCAGAACATATACATCCCTCACTATAAGTCACCTAGTACCGAGGAAGGCCAATCCATCCTTGTGGAGAAGATCCATCTCCAGGTATCAAGTACTTCGGACAAGATCCATGTCCAGGGAAGATCCATCCCTCAATAATATCAACCGCGCTCACTGGGGGTGTGTTACAGACTCCGGAGGGGCTCCTACAGCCCAAGCGCTATCATAAAATCAGTATAATCACTGCATGTAGCCCGATCCCATAACTGTCACTCATAATCAGGCTCTCAGCCTCACTCAGTCATCAATCTCTCTAGTCTCACTCACGGGCTCACAATATCATGAAAACTAGCCCGAAACAATGATATGATGTATCAATAAATAACAACTGAGACAGAGATATGATATGAAATACATGAACATGACTGAGTATATAATATCAATGAAATTAGTGAGATGACAACAAGAAACGACCACTAGGGGTCCCAATAGTACCGACATAAAGCATAAACATGATATCTAGCATGATTGACATCTCAATTACTTTATCATAAGATGAAAATACGAATATCAACAAAATAGAATCACTATACAGTGCCATGATATCAACCAAGCCACAATTCTCACGGTGCACACTCCCACGCCCGTTACTTGATATGTGCGTCACCTCAATACCAATCGTATAGCACATAGTTCGGGGTTTCGAACCCTTAGAACCGAGTTTGAAAGCGTTACTTACCTCAAACCGAGCATATCCTACTCCGAAATGCCTTTGCCCCTCGAATAAGTCTCCAAACGCCCGGAATCTAGCCACAAGCAGTACGATATAGTTAATATAGGCCAAAGGAATCTATTCCACAAGAAAAATACGGAATTATAAGCCAAAAATCCAAAATAGGCTCAACCCGGCCCCCGAGCCCACGCCTCGAAATCCGACAAAAGTCATAAAATCCGAGAGCCCATTCACTCACGAGTCTAACCATATCAAATTTATCAAAATCCGACACCATTGGTCATCCAAATCCCCAAAATTCACTCTCCAATTCTCAAGCCCTAAACGCCCAAATGTCACTTCAAAATTTCACTAATTAGGTGGGTAAATCAGTGGGGAAACAAGTTTTATGATCCAAAACGAGTACAAGAAGCTTACCTCAATAATCACCTCGAACAACTTCTCCAAAATCGCCTAAGTCCAAGTCCAAAATGTTGAAATATGACTAAAATCGCGAACCCTTGCTTTTAAACCTTCTGCCAAGAAATTTTGCATCAGCGGACCTATTATCGCACCTGCGACGCCGCATCTGCGGTGAAAATTCCACTTATGCGGAAGTCACGTGCACCTCCAGGGCCGGCACCTGCGCTCCAAGAACGCGCATCTGCGGCCCTGGCCTCGCTTCTGCGGAGTCACTCTCTCCCAGCTGCCCCCGCACCTGCGCCCACTTGTCCGCATTTGTGCTATCGCATGTGTGGGAAATTCTTCACACCTGCGACCCCTGTCCTTCATGGCCTTGCCCGCATCTGCGATTCATGCCATGCTTCTGCGTGCTCGCACCTGCGGTGCCCACTCTCCAAGTGTGGTTATACCAGTAGCAACAGCTCTTTAGCTGCTTCATCAACTCAAAAACATCAAGTCCGTTAACCACCCGAAATCTACCCGAGCCCCCCGGGACCTCAACCAAACATGACAACAAGTCATATAACCCGATACGAACTTAGTCGAACCTTCGAATCATTCAAAACAACACCAAAACACCGATTACACCCGGATTCAAGCCTAAAGGACTTCTAAACTTTCGAATTCTATAAACGATGCCGAATCATACCAAACCATGCCCGATTGACCTCAAATTTTGCACACAAGTCGTATTCAACATTACAGACCTTCTCTAACTTCCGAAATCGGAATCCGACCCCGATATCAAAAAGTCAACCCCCCCGGTCAAACTTCCAAAAATTCGACTTTCGCCATTTCAAGCCTAAATCAGCTACAGACCTCAAATTCACAGTCCGGACACATTCCTAAGTCCAAAATCACCCAACGGAACTAACGGAACCGACGGAACTCTGTTTCGGAGTCGTCTTCACACCATTCCAACTACGGTTAAAATCATAAGACTTAAGCTTCTGTTTTAGGGTCTAAGTGTCCCAAAACACTTTGAAACCAAAACAAGACCTCACGGCAAGTCACATAAGCAGAAACAGATACGGGGAATGCAGTAAATAGGGGATCAGAGTTAATACGCTCAAAACGACCGGCTGGGTCGTTACATCCTCCCCCACTTAAACATACGTTAGTCCTCGAACGTGCAAAGAGTTATTTCCAAGCCACCAAATCACTATTCCATCTTACCACACACGTACCCGGGGGTGATCCTATGTCACCCTATCCCATATAGGTCTGATTATACCACATAACTGAAATTTCTTAATTCTACCTAGCCCACAAGCCTTAAAATCCAATTTCCAACATCCGGAATTTCTTATAAGGTCAGAATCCCACAACCTACACACTGTATAAGTCTGAACAAGTTGTACCAAAAGCCGTAACCATAACTCAAATACTCAAAATTCAATTACCACATAGCTCAAATGCTCGAAGAAATGATTTCTAGTCACAGTAGCTGCTCGAAACAACCCCATGCCGGTAATAAACCTCATATCAAACAAGACTCCATTCTAAAACCTTCGTACACCACCAATGATTAAAGAAACACGCAGAGACTCGTAACCATTTATCAGATCTACCAGTCGTGGAGCTCCCTATCCTTCGACAAGAACCATAGCAAATTCCTAAGCCGACTTTTGATATTATCCTTCCAAATATGCCACAATCAAATCTGATAGCACCTATCCTAGATCCGACGACTTCATCTTATCAAATACCAACTACTCTACTCACATGCCACACCAATACTATCTAGAGCCACAACCCGTGTAATCCGTGCACCAATAAGCAACATTCCAAATTTACTCGATCACGAAAATGACTCAAACAAGAGAATCATCCCATAAGCTCGATGGTACCACCCCAACGCAATGCTAAGAACCCATCACACACTGTAGAAACGCAACACACGAATCTAACACAAGGATCATATCTCAACATAACTCTGCCACAATGCGCGACCCCATCCAAACACTGATCCATATGATATAACTCAGCCACCATGCCCAAAATTAATAACCATGCGCAATCCGGCATCAAGTACTCAAAGTGAATTACCATAACCATGGAGAAGCAAATGACACAATGCCACACAAACCCAAAAGAACATAACCAATGTGCAACCACTCATGCATCACCCAAATACCTATCTCGCGCAATTTTCGCTATAAGGCCCCAATAGAACTGCACCATGGGTGCATACAACCAATGAATCACAACCCATCGTAGCATAGAAGAGTAACTCACCGAACATATCAAAACACGAATAAGCTCAACAATAACCGAATGGCACGTCCCTCAATAATAGCAGTATGGAGCCAACCAATTCGACTCGGTGTAGAATACACATCCTAATTGGGCCTACCAATGGACCCCCAAATCAACTCCGGGCACCCACACATGGATAAATAACCCTCCGAAAGCCCACAATGAGTGAATCACAACACATACTATCGTCTATCTAGCTTCGGCCATGACTTCACAATCCACAACCATGGAAACAACCTTCTCTTGAGAACTCCAGTCTCCAAATCCATATAACACATGAATCCCATATTTGATCCCAACTCCACCGCCAGAACGTCTAACATATCTCTCATACACGATCATCCCACGAGGAATACTCCTAAAATTCTTCCGCGCCACATAGCAAAATTGAATATCAGCAGTCGATCAACCAGGAGAGTACTGCAATACCAATGAACATCCGTAATCAAAACACAATGCCCCCTTTCAACCGCGCACCTCTCTCAGGGATTACCGAGCAACTATAACATTCATCTACATATATAACACTGACCATTCTGTCCAGAATTCGTAAACTTGCCTTCAAGAATGAACCGCCACCTTGTATTTATAAATCTTAATCCTGCACAACACACCACGTCTATCATGCCATCATGTGGCAAGCACAAGAATCTCACTATCAATCTTGAGTAACCAGTAATTTACATACCCGGTTAGTTAGAAACCTTCCTCTTGCTTCCTTCCAGGAGGAAATCACAATACACAATACGTTCTCCACACTGGTAGAAATATCCGGTTCAAACCATGGTAGAAACAATTAAGAATACTTTGAAATTCATTTGCACCTAATCAAGCTATCAGAACTAATTTCGTCCAACTCGTCCAAGCCATGCAGGTCACCAAAACCCAAGAATATTGCCACCAGAACATCTGTAAAGTCTCCACATCATAATTACCCAAACGAACCGAGCATGCCATTACCATACTGGTCTAGCCTACTACCCAGTTGTCCTATTTACTTCGAGTTTCTTCTAAATTATCCTCAAGTTGATACTTCTCCTTGTTAGAACTACACGATCCTTATCCAAAGCTCACTACAAGATACCCTAACATAACACAACACCGCAATAAGGCCCGTAAGCCATTGTACTCTTCTTAAGTACATCCATAAATACCGCAACTGTAACGCTCACTCTGAAAATACCTTATGTGAATTTTAAAATTATTCTTCTTACCTTTCTTATACTAAAATATAGAATCCATAATCATACAGAATTACCGCAAATCTCGGCACCATTAAATTTAATTTTAAATTCTAAATTGCACCGCCCAAATGCTGAAAGAGACGTGCCTCATTAGCATAATAATGCTCGAAGGGGTAACCCTGCCTTAACACCACCGATCAAATTCACACTCCGTGCGTACTACATCCTTCAAAATAATAATTTAATCATTTCATGATTTTTCATAAAGTGCAATATAACCCGCATTCAAGAAATTGTCTTACTCAAGTCATCCCCGATATCAACCTCTGCAAGTCATAACCAATCAACAAGTATGCCTCAGCCCAAAAACTAATACCGTACAAAATCGTGCAATCAAATCATAGATAGCAGACTCTCCCACTTGGCTCAAAGCCATATAACAAAACATATGATAACTCAACATACCCAAGATAACATCTAAATTGACCATTCTAAGCAATAAGAGATCTACTCTAGTCTTCAAACTCCCAATAGTCACCACACATGACCAATATACACGGTCCACAATGACAGTATCGCTCATCGGCGTAGACACATGAACAAGTGAAACTAAAGACTCATGGGGCATATTTAGATAATAAGCGAAATACGAGGACACATACGAATAAGTGGAACCAGGGTCAAATAATACAGAGGCATCTCTATGGCAAACTAAGACAATTCCTGTAATCACAACATCCGAAGAAATGGCATCTGGTCTGGAAGGGAGTGCATAGAAACGGGCCTGACCGCCACTTGATCGGCCTCCCCCTCTAGGACGACCCCTAGCTGACTGAGCCCCACCCCGAGGTGGCTGGGCGGGTGGTGAAGTAACCGGTGCCGAAGTCAAAGACTGACTCCTCTGCTGAGATGAACCTCCCAAAATGAGGGGACAATGCCTATTGATATGACCCAAATCTCCGCACTCAAAGCAACCTCTCTCTACAAATGGCGGTAGGGACTGAAGGGGACCCCGAGCACCGGAATAACTGCTAGAAGGTCCTGACACAGATGAACCCTGAGCTGATGGTGCATGAGACGAACTTTGAGCTGGTAGTGCACTGAATGAAGACTGGCCCTGCTGATAGTTATGTGCAACATGGCCAGATGATGTACCAGGGTGAACCGAGCGAGTCATCTGAGCATGTCTGAAAGGACGACCCCTACCGTGGTAGAATTAACCTTAGAAGGAACACCGCTGAATCCACCCTGTCCACGAGGCCTCTTGGCCTCCCGCTCAACCCACTCCTGCCTGCGAACCATCTCAATCTGAAGAGCAATATTGACAACCCTATCAAATGTAGCACCAGACACTCTCTCTCTAGTCATAAGCAATCACAGCTCAAAAGTGAGGCCATCTATGAACCTCCTGATCCTTTCCCTGTCTGTGGGAACCAACCAGATAGCATGACGGGCCAACTCTAAAAATCTCATCTCATACTGCATCACGGATATATCACCCTGACAATGCTGGTCAAACTGCATGCGCAGCTCTTCTCTGCAGGACTGAGGCACGAACTTCTCCAGAAAGAGAACGGAGAACTGCTGCTAGGTAAGTGGCGCTGCACCAACCGGCCTACGCCTCTCATAAGCCTCCCACCAGGTAAAGGCAGCTCCAGTAAACTGAAAAGTAGTGAACGAGACCCCGCTAGTCTCTAGAATACCTGTTATACGGTGGATCCTCTGACATCTGTCCAAGAAACCCTATGCATCCTCTCCCTCGGTACCACTGAAAGATGGAGGCTGGAGTCTCCCAAACCTCTCCAATTGACGCTGCTCATCATCGGGCATGACAAGAACCACATAGTCCTGAGCAGCTGAAACCGGCTAGACTAATGGTGCCCCCGGTGTCTGAAGTCCTTGTACCACCTGCTCTGGTGTGCGGGCGGCAGGAGTCTAAGCACCTACTCCAGCCTGAGAAGTGGTTGCTGCGATCGGAACAGAGACCGCCTGAGCCAGACTGGTGCACACGGTCAGAATCTGAGCTAAGGCCTCCTGAAGGCTTGGAATCACAATGGGCATAGGTGGTGCCTGAGCTGGTCCCACAGGCTCATCCACCACTGGGGCCTACTCCTGAACTGGGGCAACTGGCGGATCTATAGGTGTTGCCCTAACTGCAGTGCGAGATTCACCTCTGCCCCTACCGTGGCCTCTACCATGACCTCGGCCTCTCGCGGTCCTGACTGGTGGTACTGGTGGTTGTTCGTCCTTCCCCGTAGCACGCGTCCTCACCATCTGTGAAAGAATAGAACAACAGAAGTTTATTTACCAGAATCAACAAATTCATACGACAAGAATTCAAGAATGTGAAGTTTCCTAAGTTTTCGACAACCTCTCGAAGATAAGTACAGACGTCTCTGTACAGATCCGCAAGACTCTATTAAACCTACTCATGACTCGATTACACCCGGACTCTATTAAACCTACTCACGTCTCTGTACCAACCTGTCACGACCCAAAATCTAACCATCGTGATGGCGCCTATCGTGGAACTAGGCAAGCCACAACTCAACATCTCAACACAGAAAAATCTTTGAACATAAAGACGGAAGCAATTTAATAATTTAGGAAAGCATGTTTGAAAACAAAAATATCCAAAAATAAGATACAATCCATCCCAAAACCGGGGTGTCACTGAGTACATGAGCGTCTAAATCAGAATACAGTCCACTACAGTATCTAGAGAAATAAACTGAAAATACAACTAGTGATAGAAAAGGAAAGTCAAGGCCTGCGAATGCCGTGCAACTACCTTGGTAGTCTCCGACCTCTGAAGTCTCAATCAGCAACTGCCGCCGTGACCAGAAATGCCTGGATCTGCACACGTGGTGCAGGGAGTAACATGAGTACATCCGACTCAGTAAGTAACAAGTCCAAACTTTGGACTGAAAGGTAGTGACGAACTTAACCGGTACAGATAAAATAAAAATAACTGTACAGAAACGTAGGCATGCTTTCAAATTAAATAGGCAACTCAAAACAATAAAGTGAAGTAGATCCGAACAGTGTAAAGAATATAACTCTGCTATCTCTACATGCCAATGCACATGTTGTGTGTAATGCACCATGCTGTCAGCCTCATGTGCTCACACCCTCGAATGCTGAACCACTCGGTACTGTATATGGCCCATAGGGCCTAGGGAAGATCCATCCCGGAACATATACATCTCTAACTATAAGTCACCCAGTACCAAGGAAGGCCAATACAGCCTTGTGGAGAAGATCTATCTCCAGGTTTCAAGTACTTCGGACAAGATCCATGTCCAGGGGAGATCCATCCCTCAATAATATCAACCGCGCTCACTGGGGGTGTGTTACAGACTCCGGAGGGGCTCCTACAACCCAAGCGCTATCATAAAATCAGTATAATCGCTGTGGCGTGCAGCCCGATCCCATAACTGTCACTCATAATCAGGCTCTCAGCCTCACTCAATCATCAATCTCTCCAGTCTCACTCACGGGCTCACAATATCATGAAAACTATCCCGAAACAATAATATGATGTATCAATAAATAACAACTGAGACGGAGATATGATATGAAATGCATGAACATGACTGAGTACATAATATCAATGAAATCAGTGAGATGACAGCAAGAAATGACCAATAGGGGTCCCAATTATACCGGCATAAAGCCTAAACATGATATCTAACATGATTGACAGCACAATTACTTTATCACAAGATGAAAACACGGATATCAACAAAATAGAGTCACTATACATTGCCATGGAATCAACCAGGCCACAATTTTTACGGTGCACGCCCGTCACTTGGCATGTGCGTCACCTCAATACCAATCGTATAACACATAGTTCGGGGTTTCAAACCCTCAGAACCAAGTTCGAAAGCATTACTTACCTCAAACCGAGCAAGTCCTATTCCGAAATGCCTTTTCCCCTCGAATCAGTCTCCAAACGCCCTGAATCTAGCCATAAGCAATATAGTATAATTAATATAGGCTAAAGGAATCAATTCCTCAAGAAAAATACGAAATTATAAGCCAAAAATCTGAAATAGGCTCGACCCGGCCCCCGGGCCCACGCCTCGAAATCTGACAAAAGTCACAAAACTTGAAAGCCTATTCACTCACAAATCTAACCATACCAAATTTATCAAAATCCGACACCATTTGGTTATCCAAATCCTCAAAATTCACTCTCCAATTCTCAAGCCCTAAACGACCAAATTTCACTTCAAATCTGACTAATTAGGTGGGAAAATCAGTGGAGAAACAAGTTTTATGATCCAAAACGAGTACAAGAAACTTACCTCAATAATCACCTCGAAAATGTTCTCCAAAATCGCCGAAGATCGAGTCCAAGATGTTGAAATAAGACTAAAATCGCGAACCCTTACTTTTAAACCTTCTGCCCAGACTTTTCGCATTTGCGGACCTATTGTCGCACCTGCGGTGAAAATGCCGCTTCTGTGGAAGTCACGTGCAGCTCTAGGGCCCGCATCTGCGCTCTAGGTTCTGCACCTGCGAACGTGCATCTGCGGCCCTGGCCTCGATTCTGCGGAGTCACTCTCTCCTAGTGCTCCTGTACCTGTGCCCACTTGTCCGCATCTGCGCTACCGCAGGTGCGGGAAATTCTTTGCACCTGCGACCCCTGTCCTTCATGGCCTTGCCCGCATCTGCGATTCATGCCACACTTCTGCGTGCTCGCACCTGCGGTGCCCACTCCGCAGGTGCGGTTAGACCAGTAGCAACAACTCTTCAGCTGCTTCATCAACTCAAAAACATCAAGTCAGTTAACCACCCGAAATCTACCCGAGCCCCCCGGAACCTCAACCAAACATGACAACAAGTCATATAACCTGATACGAACTTAGTCGAACCTTCGAATGACTCAAAACAACACCAAAACACTGATTACACCCGGATTCAAGCCTAAAGAACTTCTAAAATTCCGAATTCTACAAACGATGCTGAATCATACCAAACCATGCCCGATTGATCTCAAATTTTGCACACAAGTCGTATTCAACATTACGGACCTACTCCAACTTCTGAAATCGAAATCCGACCCTGATATCAAAATGTCAACCTCCGGTCAAACTTCCTAAAATTCGACTTTTGCCATTTCAAGCCTAAATCAGCTACAAACCTCAAATTCACAGTCCGGACACGCTCCTAAGTCCAAAATCACCCAACAGAGCTAACAGAACCGACAGAACTCCATTCTGGAGTCGTCTTCATACCATTCCGACTACGGTCAAAATCCTAAGACTTAAACTTCCGTTTTAGGGCCTAGGTATCCCAAAACACGCCGAAACCAAAACAAGACCTCCCGTCAAGTCACATAAGCAGAAACAAATACGGAAAATACAGTAAATAGGGGATCGAGACTAATACACTCAAAACGACCGACCGGATCATTACAGTTTAACCAACCCACGAGGAATCTTGAAAAGAAAATTACAATGGGTTACAAAAAATATTCAACTGAAAAGAATCATGTCTACCGCCACCCCTTTCACGTGAACCAAAAGTCTTTAGCAACCTTTTTCACTATTATTTAACAATATATATTTGGATTAGCTAGATCCATCCATATACAAAATATTCGGATCAACACAGCGGTGACGCATCTATTCCAAGACAATTCTTTTCCGATTTTTCTTATGTTCCTATCACATATCAGTTGCTGAAGAACAAAATCATATTTGATCACGTTTTCAATCGTTAAAACGGATTCAGAAAAACAAAGTAATCAAATACATAATCGCACATATGTATTTATATTTCAGGTTATCCAATTAGATGCAAGGAGGCTCTTGTACCAATTGATGGGAAACAGGTATGAACAGCGGAAGCAAATAGGCAGGATCACTTGCATGTAATATAGACAACACATAATCATATATTTTAGTCAAACATAAAATCGATACTTATATCTTAAAGCGTGACCGCGATCGCGAAAAAAGTTTTCAAGTAAGAGCGAAAACCGTCCACGAGATCATCCTCCAGTTCCACAGTCTTCTGCTGTGTGACCCGAATAATGTCCGCAATTAGCGAAATTCGTGTGGGCGAATTTCTATTAGGAAAACCATGTAGTAAAACTATAGCCTCCTTATGAAATAAAACATCTTTATATAGCCACAGGTTTTAAGGCTTAAAATATTTTTCTAAACCTGTTGGGTCTTTCTTTTCCACTAAGAAAATGATTCCATTTAATTCCTAATTATTCGGGAACAGCAGATACCGCAGTATTTAATTAACGAGACTTCCTATTATGGATTTAATTTGAAATATCCGAATTAATACTACCATAATAAATTACGAATTATTCCACCAAAAAATTATAATTGCACTCCTCAGTTAAATTTCTTAAACCTTATTTAACTCCCCATGTTATTATTCAGATACTAATCAAATAAAATAAATTACTGACAATTTAATTCATTGATTATTTTCTTTAGACTTTCGTTTAACTTATTTCATGTGACAGATACAAAATTTACCTGTAGGTTTACACATGAAAACTTATAAGCTTTCATAAATGTGTATCATCAATCTCTAGATTGAGACATGGATGTTAGTATAAACTTTAATTGCATACCAGGATCTTGAACATGATAATCTTACACAAAATCGTACAGAAAACATACCTAAATCGTAAGCCAACATCGTGAAGCGGAAGCATTAATTCAAATTGGTTTCTCGCTCCTTACCATAGCTTTCGTTACCGCCAACTTTAGTGATGGAAAAGAGAAAATAAAATGCGGTAATCCTAATGGGTGGGGAGAGGACCAATTTATAGAGGTTCTCATTTAATCTGGTACGTTCATCAAGTAACCGATCGGACGAATGGAATTTGCTCATTAATTAAATATTAATTATGGGCCTTAAACTTATTGAGCCACCAAAACATAAGAAAATCTTACATTCTCCCACTTGGCCCAATAATCACATAATATTAATATTTAATATAGGAACATTAGTTGCGCTTAAACAAATCTCTTCTATAATGTCCAACATAACTACCACAATACGATAAACTAGTAAATATGAGTTATGGCGGTTATATATAATTTGTCTACATACTCCCTTCCATATACTACAACATTAGTAATTTATCGTATCAGTTTCATAAGCTATAAAATATTACGGTCCACAATAATGTCTCATTGAGACTTATCCTGCAACATCTCAAAACAGAAAATCATTAATGTATATCAGAAACACGTAAATGAGCTCAGAGTGTCAAAAGTCATAAATACATCAATCATAAATACAGCCAAGACCCATTCTATGTACATGTTCCTTAAATGTCTTTGGTTGTAAACTTTTCGTTAACGGATCTGCAATCATGAGATCAGTTCTAATATGCTCAAGTGACACTCTTTGTTTCTGAACTTCCTCCTTGACTGTAAAGTATTTTAATTCCATATGCTTGGCACCTTTGGAGTACTTATCATTCTTGGATAAGAATACTGCTGCAGAATTATCACAGTAAATTTTCAGCGGCTTTATAATGGTGTCGACAACCCCAAGTCCTGAAATAAAGTTTCGTAGCCATAATGCATGAATTGTGCCTTCAAAACATGCCACAAATTCTGCTTCCATCGTGGATGTAGGAATGACAGACTGTTTGGCACTCTTCCACGATATTGCTCCTTCAGCTAATTAGAACAAATAACCAAACGTGAATTTTCTAGTGTCAATACATCTAGCGAAATCTGAATTCGAGTATCCAACAACTTCAAAATGCTTGGATCTCCTATACATGAGCATGTAATCCTTCGTTTCTTTCAGGTACCTCAAAACTTTCTTTGCAGCTTTCCAGTGATCAATTCCTGGGTTACTCTACAAAACTAATATCCGGTCTCGTGCAAGTCTGAGCATACATCAGACTACCAACAATTGAAGAGTAAGGAATTAATTCCATTTCCTTTCGTTCTACATCATTCTTAGAGAATTGCATGAGACTAAATTTGTCCCCTTTTTGAATTGGAACAATTCCTGCTGAACAATTGTTCATATTAAATCTCTCTAGAATTCTTTCGATATAGCCTTTCTGAGACAATCCCAATAATCCTTGTGATCTATCACGGAATATTTCTATTCCTATCACATAGGATGCCTCACCCATATCTTTCATTTCAAAATTTTTAGAGAGAAAATCTTTAGTCTCACACAATATGCCTAAATCATTAGCAGCAAGTAGAATATCATCAACATATAGGACTAAAAATATAAACTTGCTCCCACTGATCTTTTGGTATATACACCGATCAACGGTATTTTCCAAAAATCCAAAAGATGTTATGGTATTATTAAACTTTATATACCATTATCGTGAGGCTTGTTTAAGTCAATATATTGACTTCTTCAGTTTACACACCATTTGACCTTTTTCTTTAGTTTCGAAACCCCTCGGTTGGTCCATATAAACTTCCTCATTGAGTTCTCCATTAAGAAAGGCAGTTTTCACATCCATTTGGTGTAACTCTAAATCATAATGAGCCACCAAAGCCATAATAATTCTTAACGAGTCTTTCTTTAAGACCGGTGAAAAGGTCTCTTTATAATCAATGCCTCCTTTCTGAGTATAACCCTTGGCAACAAGTCTGGATTTGTATCGCTCAATATTGCCATTTGAACCGCGTTTGGTCTTAAAGACCCATCTACACCCGATTCTTTTAGAACTTTCTGGCAATTCAACGAGATCCCAGACTTTATTGTATTCCATGTATTTTAGCTCTTCCTTCATGGAATCAATCCATTTGTCAGACTCATTACTTTCTATGGCTTGTAAAAATGAAACCGGATCCTTATTAAGACCAATGTCAAAATATGATTCTTGCAAATAAATCACGTAATCATCCGAAATAGCCGATTTTCTAACTCTTTGAAATTTTTTTAATGGCATTTCTTGTGGTTCATTTGTGTCAGGTATTTGTGAGTCAGTTTCTTCATGAAGTGTTTCATCCAAATGCTGCTCGGTGATGTCAAAGTGTTCTTCAACAACTGGAATAATATTTGGTATTTGTGTGGAAGTAGGCACATTCGTGGGTAATAGACTATTGACCCTCACCTCTTTTATTTCCATACTTTACTTTTCAACACTCCCACTAACTTCACCATTCTCAATAAATCTTGCATTACCGGTTTCAACAATTCGCGAACTATGGTTTGGACAGTAAAACACATACCCTTTAGATTTCTCTGGGTAACCAATAAAGTAACCACTTACTGTTCGAGAATCTAATTTCTTTTCTTGTGGATTATAAACTCTAACTTCCGTTGGGCAACCCCAAACATGCAGGTGCCTTAAACTAGGTTTCCTTCATGTCTACAGTTCAAAAGGGTTCTTTGGAACTGCCTTACTAGGAACCCTGTTTAATAAATATACATCGGTTTTAAAAGCATACATCCAGAATGATTTGGGTAATGAGGAATTACTCATCATGCTCCTAACCATATCCATAAGTGTTCGATTATGCATTTCTGCAATACCATTTTGTTGAGATGTTCCTAGCATAGTATACTGTGCACATATGCCATGTTCCTCGAGGAACTTTGCAAATAGACCTGGACATTGTCCCGATTCATTATATTTTCCATAATATTTACCACCTATATCTGACCTAATAATTTTTATATTTTTATCTAATTGCCTTTCAACCTCATTAACAAACACATTGAGAGCATCTGTTGCTTGAGATTTTTCTTTCAGCAAATAGATGTATCCATAACGTGAAAAATCATCGATAAAAGTGATACAATATTTCTCTCTACCAAAAGATGGAACATCAAAGGGTCCACAAATATCGGTGTGTATAATTTCATGAAGCTGAATGCTTCTTGTGGAACCTTTCTTACTATGCTTGGTTTGCTTTACCTTAATGCAATCCAAACATATAATAAGATCAGTAAAATTTAGATTCGGAAGAATCTCATTCTTTACTAATCTTTCTAACCTTTCTTTGGATATATGACCCAAACATCTATGCCACAAGTAAGCAGAACTTTCATCTAGTGAACTACGTTTAATTTCAACATTATATTGAACATTAAGAAGGGATTCAGAAAAACCAATATCGAGTTTTAATTTATATAAACCATCACTAAGAAAATCAGAATCATAAAAAATAACATTCTTATATAAATTAAAACATCCATTTCCAAACTTTAAATCAAATCAAGAAATATCAAGTCTTGAAAGAGAAATCAAATTCCTAGAAACTGAAGGTACATAAAGAGTCTGTAATAGATCAAGGTGACGTCCAATCTCCATGATCAAACGATAAGTCTATATGCCTTCAATTGGAGCCTTCATACGATTTTCCATGAACAAGAAATCCTTATTTGGATTTGTAGTTTGGATCGTAAGGAATCCCTGTAACGTAGTAGATACATGAGCAGTTGCACCAGAATCAAGCCACCAAGTATTATTAGGAACTTCTATTAAATTTGATTCGGAACATACAAAAGCACTAATTGTACTTTACTTTTCGAACCAAGCTTTACGTTTCAGGCAATCTTTCTGATAGTGTCCTTCCTTGTTACAGAAACAACACGTATCTGCCTTATGTTCCTTCTTAGCATCCTGTGGAACTTTAGCAGGGGCTTTCTTCTTCTTGAACTTGTTGGGCTTTACTTTAAGTCCTTTACCAACTCCTTGACCCATGAGGTTAATTGAATGACTCCCTTGTTTCTTAAGTCTTGACTCCTCCTGAGTAAGCATACTGGACAATTCACTAACATTCCACTTATCCTTAATAGTATTATAGTTAATTTGAAAAGGTCCATACTCAGGAGGCAACGAGTTCAGAATAAACTGAACCAAGAAGGAATCATCCACTTTCATCCCCAAGGTCTGAAGTCTTGCTGCAATGTTAGTCATCTCGATCATATGGTTTTGCATACTACACGACCCATCAAACTTCATGGTCGTGAGTTCATCCATTAGTGTACCAGCGAGAGACTTATCTGCAGAACGAAAACGTTCTTCCACAAACTTCAGGTATTCCCTGGCACTTTCTGTTTGTGGAATAGTACTCTTAATGTTGTTGGCAATATTCATTCGCATAAACATATGGCTTAGCCTGTTAGAGCGTTCTCATGCTTTATGGAAAGACTTCTCATCCGCACTACTCGAATCAGTAATGGCAGCGGGCTTATCATTCAGCAGAGCCAAGTCAAGATCCATCACACCTAAGTGGAACTAGACTTGTTCACGCCATTCAGAGAAGTTTAATCCGTTGAACACAGTAACAGACGAAGCAAGCGAATGAAAAGGAATAGCTGCAAAATAGATAATACATGCTCATAAATCAATATGGATTCAACAAAACAGTTAAAGCATATCGCAATTCTCCTTTGGGTAAATACTACGACACACTATCATAATTTAAATGACATTTAGTCTTTAATAGGTAATTAAATATTTTTAACCAAATATATATGCCATCTTTAGACGGACAATATATATTTGACTAAGAATATTAATTTACCTCATCATATTTACTATTCATAGAATAATTGATTCACTTATGGGTAAATTCTTAAGTTCTAGAAATAGTGAAAATTAATGGAGATCAATGGAGATCAAACACCTAATATTTAATCCTTAGATGGCACTGAAACTCTAATGGAGATCAAACACCTAATATTTAATCCTTAGATGGCACTGAAACTCTAATGGAGATCAAACACCTAATATTTAATCCTTAGATGGCACTGAAACTCTAAAGGAGATCAAACAGACAACGCCATCGGAGTAACATTAGGCAAATAGGCATGTTAGGGATTCAACATCAAATCTCCTTTTATTTAATTTATAAATATCATGGCTCCAAATTGCTTAAAAGTAGTTACAATCATCAGAATTTTTTTCGTAATCTTAATCAATATAAATTCATTCAATGTTGAATCACATTTGAAAAGGGTAAAGACATAAATAAATATATCTCGGCACTTCAACACCAAACCAACAAATACTAGTATTTTAATTCTTAGTATAGTGTTGTATTATTAATTGCACAAAGAACGTGAAGTCCGAAAACGGACATAAAACGCAAACAGAAAACAATTGTGCATATTAATTTTCTTCCATGGCTACAGTAATCCATAAGGTGGCACACATATTACATATATGTGTTTAATATTACGTTCTTTATCGAAGATTATCAATTCAAATCCTAGGCTCTGATACCACATGTTAGCATAAACTTTAATTGCATACCAGGATTTTGAACATGATAATTTTACACAAAATCGTACAGAAAACATACCTGAATCGTAAGCCAACATCGTGAAGCGGAATCGTTAATTCAAATTGGTTTCTCGTCCGTTGCCCTAGCTTTCGTTACTGCCGACTTTAGTGATGGAAGAGAGAAAATAAAATACGGTAACACTAATGGGTGGGGAGATGACCAATTTATAGAGGTTCTCATTTAATCTGGTACGTCCATCAAGTAACCGATCAAGTACGGCCACCAAGTACGACCACCAAAACGTAAGAAAATCTTACAATGGATTCCTTCAACTAACTATTACTTTGCCAATGTATATCATCGTTGTCCAATTTACCAAGCCTATTGACACACAATAGAAACTCGCCTTTTAATAAATCAAAACAATAAATATTATACACAACTAATAATAATTATATCAAGATTAATAGTATAAGTACGTCTGGTGGCTAGAGAAGTTATTTTATTAAGTTAGTATAAAATACTCATCTCTACTGAGTCCATTCAATACTAAGTGTACTAGCACAAGAAGTCGGAATTAAACCATTCTCATAATCAAGATAAATTATATTTAATCTTGTGCTACAATAATTCGTGATGGTTGTCCAATTCTATCATTAGATTGTGAACATGATCTTTATACTTATAAGAACCGATGATTTAATCTTCCATGTATAAGTTAAACTCTATAAACTAAACCATCTACTATATAAGTAAATGACACAAATAAATATATAATATATTTAAAACTTTATTAAAATTAAATAAATAATTGATCCATAATAAATAATTGATCCAAATCAAAATCCATAGTTAATAGTATATATATCCCAAAAGTTTTAAAGACATGTTACTTGGTCGGTGTAAAGGGAGATGGGATGGGTGATGTTCAAGGAGCATTTTTGCCGATACTTGCTAAAAAGGTGATTGAACTAAGCACCAATATAGATGCTGATGTGAAGACCAGAGCATCCCGCATACTTGAGGAATTGAAAAGGGAGGAGCTTCGTTTTGTCTTGACTCTAGAAAGGGGAGAAAAAACTTCCTGACCAGATGCTGGCAGATGCATTATTAAATGCTCAGGGAACTGAGACTGCACCCTGTCTGTCGGGGAAGGATGCATTCGTATTGTATGACACCTATGGATTTCCAGTGGAGATAACAAACGAAGTTGCTGAAGAACGTGGAATCTGTATAGATATGAATAACTTTGACATAGAAATGGAAAAGCAAAGACAGCTATCTCAGGCTGCACATGATACTGTTAAACTAGGAGTTGAAAATGGTGCAAACCTTGCTGAAGATATTCCTGATACTGAGTTTCTTGGCTACAATACTCTCCATTCCAAGGCAGTGGTTGAGGGTTTGTTGGTAAATGGTATTACTGTAGCACAAGTCTCCAAACGAAGTGAAGTGGAATTTTTGCTGAACATGACTCCATTTTATGCTGAGTCAGAAGGCCAAATTGGAGATAACGGTTTTCTATATATGATGGAGGCTGAAAACGAACAGAAAGCTATTGTAGAGATAAAAGATGTCCAAAAATCTATGGGTAATATATTTGTCCAGAAAGGGACAATTACAGAAGGTATGATAGAGGTCAGCTGAGAAGTAGAAGCTACTGTAGATGAAAACTTGAGGCAACGGGTAAAGGTATTATGTTGTATATTCTAGAAAATGAATGGATAGGCATCATTTTCAGGAAAGAAAAAGCGATTGATGTAAGATTCTGTAGTAGCTGGACTTCCTGAATCATCTGTTTAGCCTTCCCATTGCATTGCAATATTTGCTGATTTAACCATTTGTATCCAGAAAGTTTTTGGTCTAATCCAAGTTTATCAACTCCACTTTTGTGCTTCATTTCAGGTTCACCATACAGCTACTCATTTACTACAATCAGCACTCAAAAGAGTTATAATTGGTCAGGAAACATCTCAAGCAGGATCATTGGTTGCTTTTGATCTTATCAAGACAGGACCAACAACCATCAACTAATTATACTTCATTTTGAAATCATTAAGGTCAATCTTTTGACATCATTCCTAGAAAAAGTAAATGAAAGTTAGATATGTGCTGTTAATGGTTCTCTTTGGTAAATAAAATTTTGTTAATTACTTACCAAATTATTTTTTTGCTCAAAGCTCAGTGAACTAAGAGTTGTCACTTATAAAAGAAATTGTAAAGCCAAAGATGAAAATTGTTCGCATACCTTAGCGACAACTACTCTTACCTCTATCGAATTGAACCACCCTAAAAGAATTTTTAAAATGTCAACTCAGTGAGATATATATTTCGTAATGACAAAGTCTGAATAAGTATCCAATGAAGCAAGTGGTTAAATACACCAAAAGGAAATCCAAAAGTTTACATTAACAACTTTATACTAACTTCTTCCGGAAATTGAAAGAGATTTAATTATAATTTTTTTTAATCATATACTCCCTCCGTTCCCGTTTATGTGAACCTATTTCTTTTTTCGTCCGTTCCTAAAAGAGTGACCCTTTTCTAAATTTGAAAACAATTTAGCTTAAACATACAATTTTACCCTTAATGAGAAGCTTTTATAACCACACAAATACTCTTGGACCCTTTTTGATTTGTTTAGGACCACAGATTCCAAAAGTCTTCATTTTTTTCTTAAACTCCGTGCCTAGTCAAACATGTTCACATAAATTAGAACGGAGGGAGTATCTAATTATAATTCCTCCCTTTACAACAATTGCAGTCCACATTTTTTCGCTTCTATAGGTATTTCTTCTCTCTTTTAAGTCCTTGAAACTAAACTGTAACGACCCGACCGGTTGTTTCGAGAGTTATAACCCCGTTTTCTCCATTTCTACTTTCTTTTATGCTTTTTAGCTATATTATGATATATCGGGTTAGTTGATTCGGGTCCGGAGTGGTTTCGGAATAAATTGAGACACTTAGTCTCTTATTTAGAACCTTAAGTTGGAAAAGTCAACCGGATATTGACTTATGTATAAACGGTCTCGGGTTTGAATTCTGATGGTTCCATTAGTTTCGTTAGGTGATTTTGGACTAAGGAGAGCGTCCGAAATATGATTTGGAAGTCCGTAGTGGAATTATGCTTGAATTGGAGAAAGTTGGAAATTTGGCGATTTCGGTCGGCAGTGAAAAATTTGATATCGCGGTCGGAATGGATATCCGGAAGTTGGAGTAGGTTCGTGGTGTTATTTGTGATGTGTGTGTAAAATTTGAGGTCATTCGGACATGGTTTGGTTAGTTTCGATATCGGTTGTCGAATTTGGAAGTTTAGAAGTTATTGGGCTTGAATCCGAGAGTAATTTGGTATTTTGATATTGTTTTGAGTGATTCAAAGGCTCGACTAAGTTCATATGTTGATATATGACTTGTTGGTATGTTTGGTTGAGGTCCCGAGGGGCTCGAGGTGATTCAGGATGGCTAACGGGAGGTTTGGAATTTGGAAATGCAGCTAAACTGTTGCTGCTGGTGTTTTTCCGAACATGCAGAGGTGGAGCCACAGGTGCGAGGTCGTAGGTGTGCTTGGGGAGCCGCAGATACGGACATAGAGGATCTGGGCTAGAATCGCAGGCGCGTAAGAGTGGTCGTATCTGCAAGCGCGTAGATGCGAGGCTGAGTCGCAGATGCGGAAGTGAAGAGTTGGTTGATTTCCGCAGAAGCGGAGAGGGATGCGCAGGTGCGCAATCGCATGTGCGAGATTTGGCCGCAGATATAGAACCAGGGATTTTAAGTGAGTTCCGCACCTGCGATGAAAATTTCTCAGGTGCGGTATCGCAGAAGTGTAAAAGGGACCGCAGGTGCGGTTTCGCTGGGCAGAAGGTATAAAAAGGGGACTTCGTGATTTTTGCTCATTTCCACCATTTTCAATTCGGACCTTAGAGCTTTTGGAGTGAATGTTTTAAGGGGATTCAAGGGTTTTCACAGAGGTAAGTTACTTGAGCTCTAATACTCCTAGCTATGGTATTTTTCTGTTGTTTTCCCACCTAATTAGTAGGATTTTTGAAGTGAAATAAGGGATTAGGGCTTGGGATTTTGGAGAGTGTAATTTGAGGATTTGAGGGATCAAATGATGTCGAATTTTGAAAAGTTTAGTATGGGTAGACTCGTGAGTGAATGGGCTTTCGAGTTTTTTGACTTTTGTCGGATTTTGAAACGTGAGCCCGGGGGACCGGGTTTGAGTGAATTTCGGGATTTGGCCTATAATTTGGTATTTTCCTTGTGGGATTCATTCCTTTAGCTCATATTGATCGTATTTTATTTCTTGTGGATAGATTCGATTCATTTGGAGGCCGGTTCGAGAAGAAAGAGCATTCCAGAGTAGGAGTTCTACCTTGTTGAGGCAAGTAACAGTTTTAAATCTAGTCTTGAGAGTATGAAACCAGGAGTTCGATATAATGTGAATGTTCGGAGGTAGCACCCATGGTAGGTGACATGCGTGTGGGTGTACGCCGTGAGGGATTGAGACTTGGTCTGTCCCGGGAGACTGTGAAGTCTAATAGCCTTTATTTGTGTTTATATGAATTCCTGTCTACTAGAACTTGACTGTCTTTCATATTAGAAATTATGCTTAGGCTATATTCCTGCTCATGGTAGTTATATTCAATCATAGTGATTCTTGTACATGTTTACCTCAGTCTCTGCTATTTTTCCTGATGATATACTGTAACACTTTGATTTGGGATGTTTTGCCTTTCTTTATTGAGAGCTATGGGACTAGAGAGGTTCATGACTGAGTGAGGCCGAGGGCCTGTTTGTGAGGTATTGTACCTTAGTACGTGAGTTGTCTGTGTGGATTCTGATGTGATATGGTGGCACGTGAGTTATCCGTGCGGGCCTTGATATGATATCATAGCACGTGAGTTGTTCGTGCAGCACGTGAGTTGTCCGTGCAGCACGTGAGTAGTCCGTGCGGATTATAGTGGTTGGGTTGTAGGAGCCCCTTATGAGTCTGAATACCCCCAGTGAGCGTAGGTACCTATTCAGCGTGTTCATTGAGGGTTGTGATTTGAGTATCGAGTTATTGAGGGTTCGAGTGACAGTGTCTGTGAGGTTTCATCCATTTCACTTTGTTGCTGCATTTAGCTGAAAATTGTCTGGCAGGAATTGGTAATTATGCAACTGATCTTATACTCATGTTTACTCTTAACTGTGAAAATTATCAACTGAATTGTTCTGTATAGCTCGTCACTACTTCTCAATTCCTTATTCATTGCTGTTACTTACTGAGTTGGTTGTACTCATACTATATCCTGCACTACATGTGCAGATCCAGGTATGTCTGCGCACGGAGTTTGTTGAGTCCAGGCCCGTTTGAGTTTCTGAGACTGCAAGGTAACTGCCAGCATCCGCAGGACCTTATTATTCCTTCCACATTTCTTTCCATTTGTACTGATATTTAGACATTGGCTGTAATAGTTTTATATACTTAGACACTCATAACTTGGTGACACCTCGATGTTTGGGGTTCGTTTTCTGCACTTTGTTTCAAATTTGAGTTTAACTTTGATTTTATGAAAAAACAATTCTGATATGGAAAACTTTACTTTACTTTTATATTTAGTTTGAAAGTATTTTTGGGAAGGTCGGCTTGCCGAGTACCACCGATAGGCTCCATCACGACACGTTAGGTTTTAGATCATGACATAAACTCCATGCAATTGATTTTAAAAAATTGTAGAAACTCATCACATAAGAGATCTACCCTAATCAGTAGCAGAGCCACCTTGTCATTTGACAATTCTTCCTACGAAAATTACACTTTAGTTAGGTAAAAATAAATAAATAAATAAATATATATATATATATATATATATATATATATAGAGAGAGAGAGAGAGAGAGAGAGAGAGACACACATTATATGTTAAATCCCCTTTATTTCTTTGTGTGTTATACTTTTTTATATTCTAATATCCCTTACTAACACTACTAAAAATCACCTATTTACCGACGTAAATTATCGACTGACGTCTCTCGGTAACAAGGCTTTATCGAAGGAAGTCCGTCGGTAAGTGGTAGGTAGGTAAATCCTTCCTCGGTAAAATAAACCGACAGAATTCCTCGGTAATTACCGATGGACCTCATCGGAAAGCCATCAGTACATTTCTGACAGTAGTTGGTCAAATAATTTTATTTACCGACGGATATCTGTCGGTATATTATGAAATAATATAATATTAATAATATCAATACCGACGGATATCCGTAGGTAAATTAAAAATAATAATTTAATATAACCGACGGATACCATCGGTAAATTTAAAATTTTAATTTAGTAATTTAAAATTAAAAATATGAATAAATTCATATTCCGATGGATATCCGTCGATATTTTCAACAAAATTTGAAAATTTGGTTCAAGTCTACCGACAGACTCCCTCGCCAATTAAGAATTCTGGATTGAAAGTGAATAAGTATTCCGACAGACTCTGTCGGTAAGTCTCTCGGTAAATCTGGTACATTTTTGGCAGGGAGTGCTTATTTTTTGCTGCACCACCTGCCAGCCAGAATATTACAATAGAAAAAGAAATGCAACCACAATAAAACACAAATTAACAACAACAAAACTTTATAAACTATCCAAACATCCAAATTATCCCATCAAACATCAAAACTGTCCAACCAAACTTCAAACTGTAATATTTAAAGTTAGCATCCAACTAAATAACAATCCAACCAAACATAAAATCACTCCTCATCTTCGGATTCCCACTCATCTTCTTCATCATTTATATTATTTTCATCACTTTCATCCTCTTTCATAAATGTGACTTTTTGGTGGAGAGCGGGGCAGGCCGATTAAGTGGTTCACTTGAGCCTTGAGGGACTCAATGTCATTCCTAAGTGCGTCTCTAATCTTCTCTTCATGCTTTATTTTTTCTCGTTCATCCGCATAGTTCCTAGAAAGTCGTTGAATCGTTCGCCGCATCTCCTCAAGGTCCTCATTTTGCACGGTGGATATTCCAATACCTTGTAATCCACAAAAGAGAAGTGAAAAAAATACACGAAGAGTTAGAATAGAATAATTCAGCTCCTAACTACATAAACTTCAACTAGGGAACATCGACTACCATAAATACCATGAAGTAAAAAGTTCGGCTAAGTTTTGAGCAACATATTACTTTCACTAGATATAGGGATACTCTTTATATGTGAAGCCTTTTGAGAAAAATTGTACAGACTTTTTCCAAATTAAAATGGACAATATCACGGATCTTTGAAATTAGTCCTCAAAATTAAATGTACTTTATACCGCTTCTCTTATATTGCCATAGTTTTTCTCTATTATTTGGTAAATGGAAATAGTAGTGAAAGGAAATTAAAGGAGATCGAGAGTAACAATAAACTTGAATGCAAATAAGCTACTGCAATATATTTGCTATTTAATTTAGATGAATGAAAAAGAAAAAACAGTATACTATTAAGTCATTACCATAAAATTATAGAGTAACTAAAAATTTGTATGTGATTGTTTCTCCTTCATATTGGAAGGCATGAAAGCCAAGATCATAAGCAGTGGCATAATGAAAATGGGGAGTAGCAACAACATAAAATGTGGTGGGTGCAGGCAATAGTGGAAGCATCAATGGCAGAAGTAACAAAAGTAGCCTGAAACGGCCCCAAAAATAGCCCTCGAAACACAGCTAACAAAAAAAGAGCTTATTAACCAAAAAGTATATACCTTGTAGTCCACACTCAAGGCGATGATAATTGCGCTCGGAGGAAAGGCCATATGCTTTACCCTCCCTTATACACGCCTCCAACCACGTTCAACCACAATGGGAGAGTTTCTTCCTCCGATGGTATATTTGGTTGGCCTTGCTCATCGGTCGGCTGACTCCTAGCGAGCTCTTCCAATGCTTGTTTATACCGATTCTACATTAAAAGTAAAATTTAGTATATAAACAATCATTATAAAAGAATCTTGATCTTACTTAAGGATACTAGCTAATTAATTATTAATATTAATTAATGATGCAACTAATATATTTTTACTTACTTTAGTTATCAATTTAAGATAATTAAATAATCATTAAGATTTTTTACGTATACCATTAATAAACTTCTACTTAGTGCATAATTAACAATGTATAGGCTAGTGAATTACTAACACTACTTAAAGATATATCCTTAATGCATACACTTCTACTTAGTATAATTATCAATATCTATAAGCTAATTGTAACTATTACACTTCTATACTTAATGTAATTATCAATGAATTGCCTAATAAATTATTAATATTAATTAACGATATTGTTAATATAGTTTTACTTACTTTAGTTGTCAATTTAAGATAATTAAACAATTACCAATATTTGTCAGTATACCATTAATAAACTTCTACATAGTGTGTAATTATCAATGTATAGGCTAGTGCATCACTAACATTACTTAAGGATATATTCTTAGTACACTTCTACTTAGTGTAATTATCAATCTATAAGCTAATTATAACTATTACACTTCTGTTTAGTGTAACTATCAATATATAGGCTAATCAATTATTAACATTACTTAACGATACCACTAATAAACCTCTACTATATATATATATATATAGAGAGAGAGAGAGAGAGAGAGAGAGAGAGAGAGAGCAATTATTAACATTACATAACGATACCACTAATAAACCTTTTCTTACTTTAATTATCAATTTACAGATAAACAAACATTTCTCACAAATAGCATTAATATACTTCCATTTAGTGTATAATTATCAATGTATAGACTAATCAATCACTAACATTACTTATATAAGGATGCCACTAGTTCACTAATACTTACTGCTATTATCAATGTATACAGGCTAATCAATCACCAATATTACTTACAAATATATTATTAATACACTTATACTTCGTGTAATTATCAATCTACAAGCTAAATACAACTAATACACGTTTACTTAGTATATTATCAATGTGTATGATAATCAATTGTTAACGTTACTTAAGAATACCGTTAATACACTTCTACTTACAGTAATTATCAATTTATAACATAAACCATCACTAATATTTCTTACGAAAACGACTAATACACTTCTTCTTAGTGTGTAACTATTAATGTATAGGTTAATCAATGTAGTTAAGGATACTACAAATTTACTTTTACTTTGTGTAATTATAAATTACTAAGCTAATTACCACTAATATATTTTTAAGTAGCAATTACCTCCACTTAGTGTAAATTTCAATAAATAGGCTAATCAACTACTAAGATAGATAATTAAGTAACTACTTACCGTGGGACTTACCGACGGCCTCCCTCGGTATGGTGTAATAAAAAATACAAAATAATTATGTATAAGATTATATACTTAAGTTATCGACGGAAGTCCATCGGTACTGTAAGAACAAAATTCAAAATATTATGTAAATGCAATAACGATTGAGTAGCACTATAATCTTTATTTTTTTTTTAATTTTTTTTTAAAAGCACCGAGAGACACCGTCGGTATCTAAAAAAATAATTCAAAAACATAAATACAAAATGTTCCGAGGGAGTCCGTCGGTAAAGTACCAACGTAGTGCATCGGTACAACCAATTAAATTTTGACCGGTTAAAGTATCATTATTTACCGAGAGTTGTCCGTCGGTTATTTTTTAAAAAAATTAGAAATTAAAAAGTTCAAAAATACCGAGGGACTCCGTCGGAAAGTCCCTCGGAATAGCGACAGAAAAAAGTCCATCGGTCATGCTGCGTTGGTAAACAACTATTTTTTAGTAGTGTAAAATTACTAATTTTGCCGCAAACGCTGTCATTAATAATGAAAATAAGTTTTTCAAAAATTACGATTCACGAAGGGTAAAAATTCATTAATAAATAAAGTTAGAGAAGGTAGAACCTGATTTTATTTCGACTTGCTTTTTAATCGATTTTACTTTATGTTATTAGTCCCGTACAAATCTTCTAGCGCTACTTGCCTCTTAACTTTTACCAATTTAGTCCGTAAAATTGTGGCCAATTGCATTGGAATTGGGCACCACACATCCGCTATCCAGTGTCAATTCCTTTGTTTTGTTGTGCATCCCTTTTTTTTCACTTTGGGGTTTGGATTCCGAACTACGTAGTTTAACATATTTGTGGTCAGCGATCATAAGCAATGCTTCACGTTCAATTCAGCCTACAGAATGAAACTTAAATTTCCTTTTATCTTTCACAGTATAATTATTGATGCCTCTAAGCTTCCTTATTTCTCCCATTAACTAAAAAAATTAAGTTTGTTGATCTGATTTATCAGAATTAAATATGCAGGTTAGATTTCCTTTTGTTATTATCATGTCCTTTTTCGGTCCAAAAAAACATTGTGTGATTGCTCAGATAGCATGCTCTGTAAAGTGCTTCATGAATTGATATTTAATTTGAGGAAATAGCTTGATTAGGTGCAGCTAAGTAGTACTCTTGATAAATTAGATTTAGATACGTACGTAACTTACATTTCCAATTTCCTCCTCTCTCAAATTATTATCCGCCTCATGAGATTACTTGTTTCGATTTATTAACCTCTGTAAATTTAGCATATGGCTTGGTGTTTTCAGAGCTCTGTAACAATCATTATAATTTCAATCATTTTTAGCTCATAATAATATAATTAGTGTTTAGAGAAGTAACAATTAATATACACATTTATTGAAAAAAAAATTGATCGATCGGCAACCCACACAAAATAGAAAAACGTTAAAGATAAAATATAATTCTGTATATCAACACCATCGATATACTATACTAAGTAGTATAATTTAATTATAGACTCCAAATATGAAAAAAGTACAATATTGACTCCAAATAAGAAAAAGTTCAAGATTGACTCGATCTATTATATATTAGTGACTTAAATTAAAAAATTAAAAAAAATGCATTGTCCCAAATACTTAGTTGCGTTGTCCCAAATACTTGGTATTAATTTACTAAGAACTGATTACTTTGAAGAGCCGCGAGGGAGAAACATTTGAAGTAGCAAAGGAGGTAGCATGTCAATCCAGCGCGATAAGACACATTTGCTCTGACATTGAAGATGCCATCACATTACTTTAAATGATATCTCTAGCATCATTCTTAGGGAAATCGTTCAATACCTCGAGGCCTGATCGTAACGGATTCTTCAATGTCATCAGTATTGACCATCGCTCTGATTGCTTCAGCTGTGGCAGCAGCCAGGTCAGTGAGCTCCAAAAAGTCTGCTGTCTAAAAAGAAGAAGACAGTAAGAATACTAATTAATCCAAATCAAACACTAGTTAACTGTGTAACTGAGAGCAAGTTGTATCAGAAAGAAAAAATAGACAAACAAGCAATTGCAAGCTCCAAACACGTATAGTTACTAAGGGATAATTAAATAAAGAGTGACAAATTAAAAATGTCTTAATATATAATATGTAATATATAATATATATATATATATATATATATATATATATATATATATATATATATATATATACCACACCAGCAGCTTTTAGTATTTCCAAATCAGCATTCACAAGCTGAGCTTTGAAGTTTCGGAGAGCAATTCTCTCGTTCATGGACCTGGTCTAAAGGTATTGGACGATTTCCCTGAGAATGATGCTAGAGATATCATTTAGAGTAATTGTGATGGCATCTTCAATGTCAGAGCAAATGTGTCTTATCGCGCTGAATTGACATGCTATCCCTTTGCCACTTCAAATGTTTCTCCCTCACGGCTCTTCAAAGTAATCATTTCTTAGTAAATTAATATATGAGTGGCAAAGGAGTTCTCGTTACCCTAGAAAATCCCAAAAATCTATAGCTATGGAGATAATTAAAGAAGAGTAGATTGATTTTATAGCAGCTAGCTCGCCAGCTAATTTCATGCAATTTACATTAGTTACCTACACCATTTGTTCAACTCATGCAAAGCTAGTCGATTTAAATGCAATCTGCATTTTGACCAAATTCATGCATGCAACTTTTGTTTCAGAATATCCAAAACATGCATGAGACCCATGATAACTTCCCCAATACTTGAAGCGTTTGTCATAAGCAAAAAACAAATTCAAATCCAAGTGTAAATCTAAAATATTGAAATTAGTCCTTATTATGATTCAATCATATAATTTATCCACTGCAAAACAAATACTGCCATATGAAGGGTTGGGTTTTCAACTCTTCCATTTCTTTCATGAGAACAATTTGGGAGAGAGAAATCCCAAGGGAACTTATTTTCTGTCCGAGAAAAAGATTCAACATATATAAGGAGTTGATGGCTTACATGATCACTCAACTTTGGGTAATTGGCCATTAAAGTCACATAACTTTTTTTTATCTTTCAAAAGTCATTCAACTTTGGGTAATTGGCCATCAAAGTCACTCCATAACTTTCTTTTGTTTTTTCAAAAGGTAAAATGGCCTCGTAGCCACTTAAATTTGTACCGATTTGTCATCCCGGTATATGAACTTAGGAGTTTTTCATTTTAACACTTTTAACTCAATAAAGTGAGTAGTAATAAACATTCTATTGAGGTGTGTCGCTCAATTGCACATCAGCGTCATACACATCGACGTCCACATCAGCGTCATACACATCAGCGTCCACATCACATAAATGTCATTTATTCTTAATTTGTATTTAAAAGAACTCCAAAATCAACCCCCTCCCTCCCCCTCGGCTTCTGTCACCCCCTTCTTCGTCCTCTCTAATATTCCGATTTCTTTCTCTTTTCCCGTCATAAACTTCGCTAGGTAGAATTGAGAGACTTATCATAACACATCTAAAACTATTTTTCTTTTGCTTAAACAATATCAAAATTCTCTTTATAAAATTAATAGTCTCATAAAAGCTGTGGGCACGATTTGCACAAATCAAATAAAAAAGGGATATCGCCGTGGATATAAATCGTAAATCTGAAATTGCAGCCAGAAAGAAAAAAACATAAATAGCTAGAGGGTGTGAGTATAAGTATCCATTATTTTTTTACCCATGCCTTCTCTGAAAGATCCCAAATTAAACAAGAAAAATAAAATCCATCAATTTCAAAGACTCAAACCTCCAACTACTCCACTTTCCCAGCTGGTGAGGTTTGAAGTAGAAGATTGGGAAGAGGGGGTGATGATGAATTTGTGCTGGGAATACTGTAAAATAAAAGGGGTGGGGTTGGGGCGTCGGGGGAGGAGGAGGGGGTGTTAGGAAGAAGAAAGAGTGGAGTGGAGGGGAATTGGGGATGGTTTTTTCTTTTTAACTTTTTCCTTTTTCATTAATAACTTATTATTAAATTATTTTTGATTTAATTATTATTTTTTAAATCAAAACCATCATATTCACGGGCTTATTTACGGTGTTAGGTACGCACTTTTGCCACGTCAGTTATGTCATTGCCACATAAACTTGATCAATAGTCAGAAGTGTTTATTAGTATTCATTTTATTGAGTTAAGATGTTAAAATAAAATAATTCTAAGTTCATATACAGGAATGACAAATCGGTACAAGTTTAAATGGCTACGATGTCATTTTGCCTTTTCAAAAATCATTCAACTTTGAATAGTTGGTGATCAAAGTTACTCCATAACTTTCTTTTGTCTTTAAAAAAAAAATTAAATTTACCTAGTTGACTTAAAAGGTTCATATTTTGTACTTTCCGGTGAGATTTAGTGACATGACAAAAAATAATTTATTTAAAACACTAATTGAAAACCTGAACCATTTTAACATCCAACTGACTCGCTTACCCAATCAATGACTCGTCCTGACATATATGGGTCGATTCTAACAGCTTTCCTGCTCTATATGCAATTATAGTTAATTTGAAGGTTTTTTTTACTCTTGGACAATGATTATATCATTGAATTTTTCAGTTTCCATCTCAAAAATTATGTTATACCAAATTTAAATGTATAAGTGAACTATTTATTGTAACGACCCAAAATTCACTGTAGGTCATGATGACGCCTAATATTGCCGTCAGACAAGCCAATGATGATTAATTAATTTAGTTACTCATTTTATTATTTTCGAAATCATGAATCTCATTAAATATGTAGAGTAAAATTTGGTACTCGTAGAAAACCCGTGATTTTATTTTTCAATTTCCATATAAAATATAAATTTTAAGGCGAAATGATAATAATTATGTGAACTACAATAATGAACATCCAGTAAGACCCCCAAAACCCGGTGTCACAAGTGCATGAGTATCTACGAAGGAGTACGATAATAATACAACATCTGTCTAGAATATAAATTAGACAGGAGAATATAAATAACTTTGATGGAGACTCTGTATGCTACGGATCGTAACATGGAATACAACTCACCGTATAGTCCTCGCAACAGCCGCGCCTTTGCGCCCAAAAGACCACACAAACATATATATATATATATATATATATATATATATATATATATATATATATATATATATATACCTGTACAAAAATATGCATCAAGTGTAGTATGAGTACGTAAATCAATGCGTACCCAATAAGTATCTAGCCTAACCTTGGAGAAGTAGTGACGAGGGGTCGACATCGACACTTACTAGTGGTCTAATAACTCAAATATAGTAGGAAGTAAGCAAATATACGACAGGGTAATAAACAATATAAAATAGTATAGATACGTGGTACAATACTCCTATGAATAGTAAATTCAAGCTCTCAATTATCAGTTACCTCCTCAACCGGAGTATATATAAAATGGACCTCACCAGATAGGCCGTCACAGCTCAAATCAGGTAAACACACGGATACACTGGTTTCTTGTCAAATATTACGCACGACGCTGCCAAAGCGAACGGCTCGATCCCATGAGAGTATTTTATAGAAATGTCGAGGCGTACGACCCGATCCCATAATAATGTGTACACCGCTGAGGATCGAACGACACGAACCATAGATGCATCTATTATACCGTTGAGGTGAACGGCTCGCTCCCATAATAATGTGGTACATAATCCTGCCGAGGCGATCGGCCCGATCACATTAGAGTAAGAAGTTTTAACGGGTCCTTGACCCTACTCACGAAAATAACGTGTGAGTTATGAATTTTAAGAAAAGCTTTGCGATGAAAACGCATACCGCGGGAGGAATTTATAAGGGAAGCACAAATTATTCCAAGGATTATCAAGTAGCTTGTCACATCTCTATAATAACGAGTTTATCAGCGTATGCAAGTCTAGTATTGTAACGACCCAACCGGTTGTTTCGAGAGTTATAGCTCCGTTTTTCCTATTTCCACTTCTTTTTGTGTTATTCGGCTATATTGTGTTATATCGGATTAGTTGGTTCGGGACCGGAGTGGTTTCAGAGTGAATTAAGACACTTAGTCTCTTAAGTAGAAACTTAAGTTGGAAAAGTCAACCGAATGTTGACCTATGTGTAAACGATCTCTGATTTGAATTCTGATGGTTCCGTTATGTCACGACCCGAAATTCCTTCCTTCGGACCGTGATGGCGCCTAACATTTCATTTGCTAGGCAAGCCAACGTTAGAATAATATTAACCAATTTTTAAACATATTATTAAATTATTAATAATCCAGGAAATAAAAATGAAAGCAAAGTTTAAAATATAGTGAATAATCCATAAAAATAACGGTGTCTAAATACCATCCTAGAATTGGTGTCACAAGTGCACGAGCTTCTAGAATAAATACAAATAAGGTCTGAATAAAATAAAGCTGTCTGGAAATAAACACACATCTAAAGTAAAATAGACGGGGACTTCAGAACTGCGGACGCCATGCAGTTATACCTCAAGTCTCCTCTAGTAGCTGAAATCCGAGCAAGTCTATGGTACGCCGATGGGACCAACTCCAAAATCTGCACAAGAAGTACAGAGTGTAGTATCAGTACAACCGACCCCATGTACTGGTAAGTACTGAGCCTAACCTCGACGAAGTAGTGACGAGGCTAAGACGGTTCACTTACATTAACCTGTACGCAATATTAGCAAAAACAACAATAATAGAAATAAATCAGGTAATTTATTTATAATAATTGAAGACAACTCAGCAGTCATAACCAATTATCATTTCCATCAATTTTGTTGCAGCGTGCAACCCGCTCTTACCATATATTCACATTCAATTCTATTGCAGCGTGCAACCCGTTCTCACAACCTATTCACATTCGGTTGTGTTGCGGCGTCCAACCCGCTCCTCCAATATATTCATTTTAATCAAATCTGCTATAATATATTCATTTTAATCAATTCTGTTATATATTTATTTCAATCAAGTATATATATAAACTTTTTAATAAGTCTGTTGCGGCATGCAACCCGATCCTCCAATATTAACTTTTTATAAGTCCGTTGTAGCGTGCAACCCGATCCTCAATATTAACTTTTTAATAAGTCTGTTGCGGCGTATAACCCGATCCTCCAATATTAACTTTTAATAAGTCTGTTATATATTTATTTCAATCAAGCATATATTGACTTTTAATAAGTCTGTTGCGGCGTGCAACACGATCCTCCAACATTTTCATTTACCAATTCTTATAGAAGAAATTTTCCCAATAAATATAACAATTAATATAAAATTAGAAGACAACAAGCATACAATAATTATGGTTTAATTATGAAGCAAACAATGACAAATAGCAAATTATTATGGAAATCGGGGAGCAAATAGGCAGTTTAATATTTATTATGCTAAATGTCAAATAACATTTAAGGCACATAATTCAAATAGCATGTAACAATTAATGCAGGAATTCAAGAATTTATATTTTACAAAGAATAAGAGAGAAATAATTATTATAATAATTAATTTATGATTAAAAATAATTTATGATTTTTCAAGTAGGCTAGCAAACAATTAATTTGATGGCGTATAGACACTCGTCATCTCGTCTATACGTCGTTCACATGCAATTCACATAACAAATAAATTAAGGGTTCTATTCCCTCAAGTCAAGGTTAACCACGACACTTACCTCGCTTTGCAAATTCCAATCAATTATTCAACCACAACTTTTCCTTTTAAATTTGCCTCCGAAAGCTTCAAATCTATTCACAAACAATTTAATATATTCAATACTAATCATAGGAATTAATTCCATATGAATTTACAAACTTTCCGGATAAAATTCGAAATTTATTAAAATATTCGGCAGTGGGACCCACGTCTCAAATCCTGAAAAAACTAATGAAATCCGAACACCCATTCTGATACGAGTTCAACCATATCAAATTTGTCCAATTCCGATATCAAATGGACCTTAAAATCTTAAATTTTCGTTTTTGGAAGATTTTATAAAAATCTGATTTTTCTTCCATAAATTCACATATTCATGATATAAATGAGTATGAAATCATGAAATATAATTAATATTGGATAAGGAACACTTATCCCAATATTTTTCCGTGAAAATCGCCCAAAAATCGCCTTACCCGAGCTCAAAAATGGGAAAGAATTTTTGTGGTGCCAAAACTTTGCTCTTCGCGAACGCGAAAGCACTGTCGCGAACTCGAAGCCTTGCCAAATTTGGCCTTCGCGAACGCGATACACCCTACGCGAACGCGAAGCTTTAACGCTTGGTGCCCGGCCAGGCCTCGCCTTCTACGCGAACGCGAATGCTTCCATGCGTTCGCAATGAACACTTTCCTCTTCCCTTCCCCCTCTTCGCGACCGCGAAGAGTAAATTTCACTTGCCTCCGGTTTCTTCTTCGCGAACGCGAGCCACCTCTCGTGAACACGAAGAAGGATACCAGAAGCAGATTTCTACAGTTTTTCCCAAGTCCAAAAATGGTCCGTTAACCACCCGAAATCAATCCGGGCCCTCGGGTCTCCAAACCAAATATGCACCCAAGTCCTAAAATATCATACGAACTTGTTCGCGCGATCGAATCGCCAAAATAACACCTAGAACTACGAATCGGACATCAAATCAAAGGAATTTTTCAAGAAAACTTTAAAACTTATATTTTTACAACCGGACGTCTGAATCACGTCAAATCAACTCTGATTCTCACCAAATTCGGCAGACACGTCATAAATATTATAGTGGACCTATACCGGGCTCCGAAACCAAAATACGAACCCGAGGTCAATAAATCCAACATTAGTAATTTCTTAGAAATCATTAAGCTTTCAAGCTTTTAATTTTTCATCAAAAATTCCATAACTAGGGCTAGGGACCTTGGAATTCGATTCCAGGCATATGCCCAAGTCCGAAATCACGATACGGACCTACTAAAATTTTCAAAATACTGATCTGGGTCCGTTTGCTCAAAATGTTGACCAAAGTCAACTTAGTTGAGTTTTAAAGCTCTATTTCCCATTTTAATCCATTTTTCAGATAAAAGCTTTTCTGGAAAATTGTACAGACTGCGCATGCAAGTCGAGGAATGATAAATAGTGCTTTTCGAGGTCTTAGAACACATAATTACTTATTAAATTTAAAGATGACATTTTGGATCATCACATTCTCCATCTCTAAAACAAATGTTCGTCCTCGAACGGAGTTAGAAAGAAGTACCTGAGCTTTTGAATAAGTATGGATATTTACTCCGCATGTCCGACTCGGACTCCCAGGTAGCGGCCTCTACCGACTAACTCCATTGAATCCGAATTGAAGGATAACTCTTTGACCTCAACTGTCGGACCTGCCGGGCTAGAATAGCCAGCGGCTCCTCCTCGTAAGTCAAATCTTTGTCCAATTGGACTGAGCTGAAATCTAACACATGGGACGGATCACCATGATATTTATGGAGCATAGACACATGGAACACCGGATGAACCGCTGATAAACTAGGTGGTAATGCAAGCCTGTACGCTACTTCACCCACCCTTTCAAGAATTTCAAAGGGTCCGATATACCTAGGGCTCAACTTGCCCTTCTTTCTAAACCACATTACACCTTTCATAGGTGAAACCCGGAGCAATATTCGTTCTCCAACCATGAATGCAATATCATGAACTTTACGGTCGGCATAACTCTTTTTCCTAGACTGAGCTGTGCGAAGTCGATCCTGAATAATCTTGACCTTATCCAAGGCATCTTGTACCAAATCGGTACCCAACAACTGAGCCTCTCCCGATTCAAACCAACCAACTGGCGACCTGCATCGCCTTCCGTATAATGCCTCATATGGAGCCATCTGAATGCTCGACTTGTAGCTATTATTATAAGCAAACTCCGCAAATGGCAGGAAATGATCCCAAGAACCTCCAAAGTCTATAACACAAGCGCGGAGCATATCTTCCAATATCTGAATAGTGCGCTCTGACTGTCCGTCTGTCTGTGGATGAAATGCTGTACTCAACTCCACCCGCGTGCCTAACTCACACTGTACAGCCCTCCAAAAATGTAAGGTAAACTGTGTACCTCGATCTGAAATAGTAGACACGGGCACACCGTGAAGGCGGACAATCTCACGAATGTAAATTTCAGCTAACCTCTCTGAAGAATAGGTAACTGCCACTAGAATGAAATGGGATGACTTGGTCAACCTGTCCACAATGACCCAAACTGCATCTAATTTTCTCTGAGTCCGTGGGAGCCCAACAACAAAATCCATAGTGATACGCTCCCACTCCCACTCAGGAATTTCTAACTTCTGAAGCAAACCACCAGGTCTCTGATGATCGTACTTAAGTTGCTGACAATTCAGACATCAAGCTACATGTGCAACTATATCCTTTTTCATTCTCCTCCACCAATAATGTTGCCGCAAATCTTGATACATTTTAGCGGTACCTGGATGAATATAATACCTGAAACTGTGTGCCTCTTCAAGAATTAACTCACGAAGCCCATCCACATTAGGCACACAAATACGGCCCTGCATTCGCAGAACTCCATCTTCCCCCACAACAACCTGTTTGGCATCACCGTGCCACACCGTGTCCTTAAGGACAAGTAAATGTGGATTATCATACTGCCTCTCTCTGATGCACTCATATAAAGAAGACCGAGCGGCTGTGCAAGCTAGAACCTGACTGGGTTCTGAAATATCTAACCTCACGAACTGATTAGCCAAAGTCTGAACATCTGCAGCTAATGGCCTCTCACCAACCGGAATATACGCAAGACTGCCCATACTCACAGCCTTTCCACTCAAAGCATCGGCCACCACATTGGCCTTTTCGGGGTGATACAAAATGGTGATATCATAGTCTTTCAACAACTCCAACCATCTTCTCTGCTAAAATTTAGATCTTTTTGTTTGAACAGATACTGAAGGCTACGATGATCAGTAAATACCTTACATGAGACACCGTAGAGGTAATGCCTCCAAATCTTCAGCGCATGAACAATGGCTGCCAATTTTAAGTCATGAACATGATAATTCTTCTCGTGAACTTTCAACTGCCGGGACGCATATGCAATTACCTTGCCATTTTGCATTAATACTGCACCAAGCCCAATGTGAGATGCATCACAATATACCGTATACGATCCTGATCCTGTGGGTAATACCAATACTGGCGCCGTAGTCAAAGCGGTCTTGAGCTTCTGAAAGCTCAACTCACACTCGTCTGACCATCTGAATGGAACACCCTTCTGGGTCAATCTGGTCTTAATAGTTGTTCATAATCAATTACAGAGTCGTCAATTAACTTCATGTTAACAAAAATCTCGTTTCAAATCTTCACAATACTAATAACGAGATGCGAGGCATGAAGACCTCATAATTGTTTACCCGAATTAACGAGTCACATTTAATGCCACCTGGGCGGGCACCTACCTCGTAGGTTACAACTCAATATTACAACACGAATTTGGCAAGTATGCACAGAGAATTTCATACAAATATTTTAAAATAAGCCTAGCAGGCATGACTCCCTATTAGTACTACAGTACAAATTTAATTTCACAAGGGAGGATTTAAACTCAAGAATTTTTATCACAAGGATCTCGTCCTTATATAGCTTCCACCGCATCTCGTATCCCGGTTTAAGCATATCATTTTATATTAAAATGCGAGGATCTCGTTCTCAGTTTTAAATCACAAGTAATATGCACATCGTGCCAATTGAAAATTTCCATTTTCTTCTTTTAAATAATTTCGGTTACACAAAATCACAACACATAATGAACCCCATACCGGTAGGGCATATAATTCACAATTTGTAATTAATTATCCATAAAATACATCAAAACTTATTGATATGAGTAATAGAAATCCACCTTTAGCCTCACAGCTCTTATTAGTGACCAATATGGAATAATGGGTGTAGTTATCTCCATAGAATCTCCCAACATGAGTACACACATAAGTAGATTATAGAATTATGAAGCTCACTCATAAATGGAGCACAATAGGAGGACTCGTCTCGATACTCAGAACCAAATCAAGTTAAGGAAATTATTCCTTTATATTAAATCGAGGTCGCGCCTGTAATGACACCATCTGATGTATCGACCTCCGCCATACCATAAAATAATTATATCAACGGTTGGGACTCTACCTCTAGGACGCCTTCTACCCACTTGTCCTCCACCCCAAACTGGTCGTGTGGGTGGTGTAGTAACTGCAATGGGGCACGTAGCCTGAGTGCTTTGATGAAATATGTCTCTCCCAAGTCTGGGATAATTTTCTCATGATGTGCCTAGTACCACCGCATTCATAACAACCCATTTGCGAGTTTGGCTGCTCATACTGGGTCTGTGCCACATAACTGGAATAACCATTGTAGGACACTTATGTCAGCGGTGCATTAAAAGAACTTACTGGAGCACCTCGATTAATCCGATGTGCGAACTGGGCTAGCCGACTGCCCGAGCCCCCGTCACAATGATTTATTCTCACAGAGTAGAATCCACTGAATCCCCAAAAACCTCAAGACGTCTTGGTGTCCTTAGTTTCCTTTTTCCTCACCCCGAACACGTTCTAATATCTTGGCAATTTCTACCACTAGTGGAAATGAAATATCAGCCTGTAGCTCCCGATTCATACAAAATTTTACGATCATAATTGAGTCCTTTAATGATTATGTGGACTCGCTCTCTGGCTGTAGGAAGAAAAGTAGGAATATGACGGGCTAACTTATTGAATCTGATGGCATATTATGACACCATCATGGTGACCTGACACAATTGTTCAAACCCTATGCGCCATGCATTACGGAGAGTCCGGGAAACAAACTCTTTCAAAAGTATTCCTGAGAACCGAGCCAAGTGGGTGGTGTTGTATTGGCTGGTCTGCCCTCTTCATAGGCTTACCACAGACACCTATGGAGAATTATCTCTCCTAAGGCCAATTTCTTCTTTTGTTATGCTGACTCAACACTATTGAGCTGACCCATTTCTTAACATACTCTTCGATTCTTCTTTGGGCTAAACTTTACCCTTATTTATATACAATGATCACAAAAGTAGAGCTCCATACAGATAATTCTTAGTCCAGAATCTCATCAACCACTGTACTTCCTCCGAAGCACCCCAAAATCCGCAATCGTGACGTCCACGCTGAGTAGGCCTTTTGTAAATTTAATGTTGTTTCTCTAACTCCTTTGGTACTGAAGTATAAGATTATTTCGGAGGCAGACATACCGCAAGTCCTAACCTTATTCTCTACAAGATCTCGGGCCTTAAACACATGTTAATTTTTGGAGAACCTTTCAGTACCACATATATACATTTCAGGCCAAAACTGATATAACATATGACTCACAATCCATTCATTGATAGTGGACTCTCCCACTCGGCGCAAAGTCATAGTTCACCTCGTCCGATGGTCCACAATATTAACCTTCACAATTTGCATAAATCAACCAGATGCCAAGGTACGTTGCACCCCCCACATTATTCACTGGGTGATCTCCTTATACGTCTGCATCTTTAGTCGGAATCACACGTTGAGGCAATATTTGAGCATCTCTGGCTCCCTCGTAGTTCATCTGCGGCATCACGAACCGTCGACGCACAACTGATACCGAGAGCGCAATGTCATACACGAGTAGATACAAAGGAATGTGAGATATAGGTTTCAAGCAAGATCAATGTCGCACGATAAGGAATGAAAGAGGTGATATTGTTCCTAAACTTCATAACCTCTGAGAGATAAGTACAGACGTCTCCGTACCGATCCTTCATACTCTACTAAGCTTGCTCGTGACTCGTGAGACCTATGTAACCTAGTGCTCTGATACCAACTGTCATGACCAGAAATTCCCTCCTTCGGACCGTGATGGCGCCTAACATTTCACTTTCTAGGCAAGCCAACGTTAGAATAATATTAACCAATTTTTAAAAAATTTATTAAATTATTAATAATCAAGGAAACAAAAACGGAAGCAAAGTTTAAAATATAGTGAATAATCCATAAAAACAACGGTGTCTAAATACCATCCTAGAATTGGTGTCACAAGTGCATGAGCTTCTAGAATAAATACAAATAAGGTCTGAATAAAATAAAGCTATCTGGGAATAAACACACAGCTAAAGTAAAATAGACAGGGACTTCAGAACTGCGGACGCCATGCAGTTATACCTCAAGTCTCCTCTGGTAGCTGAAATCCGGGCAAGTCTATGGTACGCCGATGGGACCAAATCCAAAATCTGCACAAGAAGTGCAGAGTGTAGTATCAGTACAACCGACCCCATGTACTAGTAAGTGCTGAGCCTAACCTCGACGAAGTAGTGACGAGGCTAAGACGGTTCACTTACATTAACTTGTACGCAATATTAGCAACAACAACAATAATAGAAATAAATCAGGTAATTCATTTATAATAATTGAAGACAACTCAGCAGTCATAACCAATTATCATTTCCATCAATTTTGTTGCAGCGTGCAACCCGCTCTTACCATATATTCACATTCAATTCTATTGCAGCGTGCAACCCGTTCTCACAACCTATTCACATTCGGTTGTGTTGCGGCGTCCAACCCGCTCCTCCAATATATTCATTTTAATCAAGTCTGTTATATATTTATTTCAATCAAGTATATATATATACAATATATTCATTTTAATCAAGTCTGTTATATATTTATTTCAATCAAGTATATATATAGACTTTTTAATAAGTCTGTTGCGGCGTGCAACCCGATCCTCCAATATTAACTTTTCATAAGTCTGTTGCGGCGTGCAACCCGATCCTCCAATATTAACTTTTCATAAGTCTGTTGCGGCGTGCAACCCGATCCTCCAATATTAACTTTTAATAAGTATGTTGCGGCGTGCAACACGATCCTCCAATATTAACTTTTAATAAGTTTGTTGCGGTGTGTAACCCGATCCTCCAATATTGACTTTTAATAAGTCTGTTGCGGCGTGCAACCCGATCCTCCAATATTGACTTTTAATAAGTCTGTTGCGGCGTGCAATCCGATCCTCCAATATATTCATTATAATCAATCATGTTGCGGCGTGCAACCCGATCCTCAATATAAAATTACTAGACAACAAGCATACAATAATTATGGTTTAATTATGAAGCAAACAATGACAAATAGAAAATTATTATGGAAATCGGGGAGCAAATAGGCAGTTTAATATTTATTATGCTAAATGTTAAATAATAATTAAGGCACATAATTAAAATAGCATGTAACAATTAATGCAGGAATTCAAGAATTTATATTTGACAAAGAATAAGAGAGGAATAATTATTATAATAATTAATTTATGATTAAAAACAATTTATGATTTTTCAAGTAGGCAGACAAACAATTAATTTGACGACGTATAGGCGAGTATAGACACTCGTCACCTCGCCTATACGTCGTTCACATGCAATTCACATAACAAATAAATTAAGGGTTCTATTCCCTCAAGTCAAGGTTAACCACGACACTTACCTCGCTTTAAAAATTCCAATCAATTATTCAACCACAGCTTTTCCTTTTAAATATGCCTCCAAAAGCTTCAAATCTATTCACAAATAATTCAATATATTCAATACTAATCATAGAATTAATTCCATATGAATTTACAAATTTTTCGGATAAAATTCAAAATTCATTAAAATATTCGGCAGTGGGACCCACGTCTCAAATCCCGGAAAAACTCACGAAATCCGAACACCTGTTCCGATACGAGTTCAACCATACCAAATTTGTCCAATTCCGATATCAAATGGACCTTAAAATCTTAAATTTTCGTTTTTGGAAGATTTTATAAAAATCTGATTTTTATTCCATAAATTCACAAATTCATGATATAAATGAGTATGAAATCATGAAATATAATTAATATAGGATAAAGAACACTTATCTCAATGTTTTTCTGTGTTAATCGCCCAAAAATCGCCTTACCCGAGCTCAAAAATGGGAAAGAATTGAAAATGGGTTGAAACCCCATTTCTTGAACTTAAGTTCTGTTTTTTGGATTTTTACCCTTCGCGAACGCGGTCAGTGCCTCGCGTTCGCGAAGCACATTTTTGTGCTGCCAAAACTTTGCTCTTCGCGAACGCGAAAGCAATGTCATGAACGCGAAGCCTTGCCAAATTTGGCCTTCGCGAACGCGAAGCTTTAACGCTTGGTGCCCGGCCAGGCCTCGCCTTCTACGCGAACGCGAACGCGAACGCTTCCACGCGTTCGCGATGAACACTTCCCTCTTCCCTTCGCGAACTTCGCGACCGCGAAGAGTAAATTTCACCTGCCTCTAGTTTCTTCTTCGTGAACACGAGCCACCTCTCGCGAACGCGAAGAAGTCCAAAAATGGTCCGTTAACCACCCGAAATCAACCCAAGCCCACGGGTCTCCAAACCAAACATGCACCTAAGTCCTAAAACATCATACGAACTTGTTCGCGCGATCGAATCGCCAAAATAACACCTAAAACTATGAATCGGACACCAAATCAAAGAAAATTTTCAAGAAAACTTTAAAACTTATATTTTTACAACCGGACGTCCGAATCACGTCAAATCAACTTCGATTCTCACCAAATTTGGGCTAGAGACCTCGAAACTTGATTTCAGACATACGCCCAAGTCCCAAATCACGATACGGACCTACCGAAATTTTCAAAACACTGATCCGGGTCCGTTTGCTCTAAATATTGAGCAAAGTGAACTTAGTTGAGTTTTAAAGCTCTATTTCTCATTTTAATCTATTTTTCACATAAAAGCTTTTCTGGAAAATTGTACAGACTGCGCACGTAAGTCGAGGAATGATAAATGGTGCTTTTAATATCTTAGAACACATAATTACTTATTAAATTTAAAGATGATATTTTGGGTCATCACACGTTAGCTCTGTTAAGTGATTTTGGACTTAGGGGTGCGTCCGGAATATGATTTGGAGGTCCGTGGTAGAATTAGGCTTTAATTGGTGAAATTGGTAATTTGGCGATTTTGGTCGGCAATGAAAAATCTGATATCGGGGTCGGAATGAAATTTCGGAAGTTGGAGTAGGTTCGTAGTGTCATTTGTGACATGTGTATAAAATTTGAGGTCATTCGGACGTAGTTTGGTTGGTTTCGGCATCGGTTGCCGAATTTGGAAATTTAGAAGTTCTTAGGCTTTAATTCGAGGGTAATTTGGTGTTTGGATATTGTTTTGAGTGATTCGAAGGTTCGACTAAGTTTGTATGTTGATATATAACTTGTTGGTATTTTTGGTTGAGGTCCCGAGGGTCTCGGGGTGATTCCGGGTGGTTAATGGATGTGTCGAAGTTGGAAGATGCAGCTGAAGCTGCTGCTTCTGCTATTTCCGCACATGCGGAAGGAAGGATCGCAGGTGTAGGTCCGTTGGTGTGCATGGGGGTTCGTAGGTGCGGGCAATCCTAGGCTAGGCAAGATGCATAGGTGCGAGAAGGCTATCGCATCTGCGAGCCCGCAAGTGCGAGACCTGGGGCGCAGCTACGGAAGGAAGGAAGAAGGCTGGCTTCGCAGATGTGGCGCACCACGCGCAGGTGTGCAAGCGCAGGTGCGACAGGTTTGCTGCAGATGCGGAACCTGGGAGTTTAAGTGACTTGCACAGGTGCGGTTGTTTGGACCGCATGTACGGTTGCGCGGGTGCAAGTAAAAGGCCGCAGGTGCGAGAAGCCTAGACAGAAGGAACATATTGCACACTTCGCAAATTTTGGTGCATTCTTCACCATTTCTATTCGGTTTTGGAGCTTTTGGGAGAGATTTGAAGAGGGAATCAAGGGGTTTTTTATTATTGAGGTAAGTTACTTGAGCCTTAATACTCGTATATATGGTGATTTCCCGTTGTTTAATCATGTAATTAGTGAAAATGAGAGGTTAAGGCTTGGGATTTTTGGAGAAGTAATTTAAGTATTTGTAGGACCAAACGATGTCGGATTTTGATGAATTTGGTATGGTTAGATTCATGAGTCAATGCACATTCTAGTTTTGTAATTTTTGTTAGATTTCAAAGATGTGGGCCCGGGGGCCGGGTTTGAGCCAATTTCGGGTTTTGGTCTAATTTTGTAGCTTTTCTTGTGGAGTTCATTCCATTATCATGTATTGATGGTATTGTACTGAATGTGAATAGATTTGGAGTATTTGGAGGTCGAGTCCAGAGGCAAGAGCATTGCGGGGTAGAGATTTGACCAGTTTGAGGTAAGTAACGATTGTAAATCTAGTCGTGAGGGTATGAAACCCCAGATTTATGTATCATTCTACTATTTTAAGGTAACGCACATGCTAGGTGACGGGCATATGGACGTGCACTATTGAGGACTGTGACTAGGTCCGTCCCGTAGCAACTGTAAAGTTGCATATTTTGTGGAAATTATATGATACTTGTATGTTTTAGAAAGAGTTTCTGTACATTGGGCTGAATACCATGTTTGGGCCTTGTGCCAGTGCTGTTTGGACCCTTAGGGACCTTTTCTTACTATCCTCTCACTGTTGTTGATTGAAAATCTATACTCAGTCATGGTTATACTTGTTTACTGCATAACTCAGTTTTATGACTCTATTTTGATGCATATAAATATTGTTTTGGGCCGAATGCCCGATTTTTACTGAAATGCCCGAGTGGCTTGAGAGGTTTATGACTGAGTGAGGTCGAGGGCCTAATTTGTGAGGATATTTATGGGATCGGGCTGCACGCCGCAGCATGTTTGATACAGGCCGAGGGCCTGAGTGATTCATGCCATGATTTGGCTTGATATAGCGCTTGGGCTGAAGGAGCCCCACCGGAGTCTGTACACACCCCAAGTGAGCGCAGGTACCTACTGAGTGCGAGTGCCCAGTGCTGAGTGACTGGGAGGCATGAGTGATTGTGAGGTATGCCCGAGTGGCAAGAGTGATTGTGAGGTTTGCCCGAGGGGCTGTATATGAGTGATGCTTTGCCAGAGGGGTTGTTTATGATTTCATCATTTTGCTCACCTTTGCATTTTTCCTCTGTTTGAAAACCGTTGAAAAATATCCTTAAATGATTTTTACTGGAACTAGGTTTAAACGAGATATTTTGATTCAAATCCTGATTTTAAAAGCATGAGGTATTTTACTGAGATTTCATGATATGAACGTTATATGCTTTATTGCTCGTCACTACTGCTCAGTCTTTATTTATTGTTGTTACTTACTGAGTTGGCATACTCACGTTACTCCCTGCACCTTGTGTGCAAATCCAGGTGTAGCTGGACACGGTAGCGGTTGTTGATTGTTCTGGTTGCAGATTTTCTCAGAGATAGCAAGGTAGCTATTTGGCGATCGCAGCCCCTGCTCTTCTCCCTCTTATCTTACTCTTGTTGTATTTAGCTATTTTCTAGGCTGCGTTAGCCTTGATATTGTTAGACAGATTGTAGTAGATGCTCATGACTAGTGACACCCCGATGTCGGGTTTTTCTTTTCCGCACTTTTATTTTGATTTGAACTCCATTACAAAGGTGTTTAAGCTAAATAGCCTTGGAATTATCCTTGAAATGAAAAATATTGGTTTGTTTAGAATGATTCGGCTTGCCCAATACTATGATAGGCGCCATCATGACAAGTTAGGTTTTAGGGTCATGACAGATTGGTATCAGAGCCTTGGTTACATAGGTCTCACGAGTCATGAGTGGGTTTAGTAGAGTTTTGCGGATCGGTACGGAGACGTCTGTACTTATCTTCGAGAGGATGCTGAACCTTTAGGAAACTCCGCATTCTTGAATTCTTGTCGTGCGAATCTGTTGACTCTAGTAACTAAACATCTATTATTTCATTCTCTCACAGATGGTGAGGACTCGTACTACCGTTCAGGAGGGCCAGCCACCAGTACCACCAGCCAGGGCCGCGAGAGGCCAAGGTCGCGGTAGAGGCCGTGGTAGGGGCAGAGGTGCAGCCCGTACCGCAGCTGGGGCAGTACCTACAGATGCACCAATTATCCCAGATCAGGACCAGATTCCAGTTGTTGATGCACCAGCTCAGGAACCACCTGTGCCTATTCTGATTCCAGGCCTTCAGGAGGCCCTAGCTCAGATTCTAACATCGTGTACCGGCCTTGCTCAGGCATTCTCTATCTTGACAGTCGCAACCACTTCTCAGGCCGGGGGAGGCACTCAGACTCCCGTTGCTCGCACACCCGAGCAGGTTGTTCAGGGACTTCAGACACCGGAGGCACCACCAGCCCAACCGGTTGCAACTGCACAGGATTATGTGGTTCCTGCTATGCCTGTGGATGATCAACTTAGGTTGGAGAGGTTTGGGAGACTCCAGCCACCACCCTTCAGTGGCACAGAGAGAGAGGATGCTCAGGACTTCCTGGACAAGTGTTAGAGGATACTCCGAACTGCTGGTATTTTGGAGACTTGTGGGGTCTCATTCACTACTTTTCAGTTCTCTGGGGCTGCGCTCAGATGGTGGGAGACTTACAAGAGGCGTAGGCCTGTTGGCGCTGCAACCCTTACTTGGCAACAGTTCTTCGTAGTCTTTTTGGAGAAGTTCGTTCCTCGGTCCCGCAGAGAGGAGCTGCACAGATAGTTTGAGTGGCTTCACCAGGGTGATATGTCTGTGACGCAGTATGAGATGTTGTTCTCTGAGTTGGCCCATCATGCTATATGGTTGGTTCCCACGGAAAGGGAGAGGATCATGAGGTTTATTGATGGTCTCACTTATCAGCTATAGTTGCTCATGACCAGAGAGAGGGTTTCGGGTGCTACTTTTGATGAGGTTGTTGATATTGCTCGGCAGATTGAGATGGTTCGCGGTCAGGAGAGGGTTGAGAGAGAGGCCAAAAGGTCTCGTGGTCAGGGTGGATTCAGCGGTGCTCCTTTTGGGGGTCAGTTTCAGCATGGTAGAGGTCGTCATTTCAGACAGACTTAGTCAGCTCGGCCATTTCACCGTGGTGCATCATCTGGCCATGGTTCTCACAGTTTGCATCAGGGCCACTCATTACTTAGTGCCCTTCCTGCTCAGAGTTCGTCCCGTGCTCCACTAGTTCAGGGCTCCTCTACGCTAGGTTCTTCTACTAGTTATCCCGGTGCTAGCGGTTCCCTTTAGTTCCCGCCACTAGCACCAGGGAGTTGTTTTGAGTGTGGGGAGTTTGGGCATATATGGAGGCATTGTCCTCGTCATCATGGAGGTCTATCTCAGCAGATGAGTCAGCCTCCGACTTTAGCAACACCCGCCCAGTCAGCTTGGGGTGGAGGCCAGTCAGCGAGGGGTCGCCCTAGAGGGGGAGGCAGATCAAGGGGTGGCTAGGCCCATTTCTATGCCCTCCCTACCATACCAGACATTATTGCTTTAGATGCTGTGATTACAGGTATTGTCCCAGTTTGTCACAGGGATGCCTCAGTATTATTTGACCCTGGTTCCACGTATTCATATGTTTTCTTGTATTTCGCCCATTTTCTGGATTTGCCTCGTGAGTCTTTAGTTTCATCTGTTCATGTGTCTACTCCTATGGGCGATACTATTGTTGTGGACCGCGTATATCGGTCATGTGTGGTGACTATTTGGGGCCTGGAGACCCAAGTGGACCTTTTGCTGCTCAGTATGGTTGACTTTGATGTGATATTGGGTATGGATTGGTTATATCCATGTCATGCTATTCTAGATTGTCATGCTAAGACGGTGACGTTGGCTATGCCAGGATTTCTGAGAGTTGAGTGGAGCGGTTCTATAGACTATGTACCTAGTAGGGTAATTTCGTACCTGAATGCTCAGCGTGTGGTTGAGAAGGGTTGTCGATCCTATTTGGCCTTTGTGAGGGATGTTAGTGCAGAGACTCCTGCCATTGATTCTGTTCCGGTGGTACGTGATTTTCTGGATATGTTTCCTGCAGACCTGCCGGGCATGCCACCTGATAGGGATATTGACTTTGGTATTGATTTGGTGCCGGGCACTCAGCCCATTTCTATTCCACCGTATCGTATGGCACCGGCGGAGTTGAAGGAATTGAAAGAACAACTTCAGGAACTCCTTGATAAGGGGTTTATTTGGCCTAGTGTGTCACCTTGGGGTGCACCGGTTCTATTTGTAAAGAAGAAGGATGGTTCCATGAGAATGTGTATTGATTACAGGCAGTTGAACAAGGTTACAGTCAAGAACAAGTATCCTTTACCTCGTATTGATGATTTATTCGACCAGCTTTAGGGAGCGAGGGTGTTCTCCAAGATTTATTTGAGGTCTGGTAATCACCAGCTGAAGATTCAGGATTCAGATATTCTTAAGACAACTTTTAGGACCCGATATAGCCATTATGAGTTCTTAGTGATGTCTTTTGGGCTGACCAATGACCCAGCAGCGTTCATGCATTTGATGAACAGTGTATTCCGGCCCTATTTGGACTCATTCGTTGTTGTATTCATTGATGACATCCTGGTGTACTCTTGTAGCCAGAAGGAGCACGCTCAGCATTTAAGGATTGTATTACAGAGATTGAGGGAGGAGAAGCTTTATGCAAAGTTCTCCAAGTGTGAGTTTTGGCTCAGTGCAGTAGCATTCTTGGGACACGTGGTATCCAGTGAGGGTATTCAGGTGTACCCGAAGAAGATAGAGGCAGTGCAGAGTTGGCCCAGACCGTCCTCAGCCACGGAGATTAAGAGCTTTCTTGATTTGGCGGGTTACTACCGTCGCTTTGTGGAGGGATTTTCATCAATTGCTTCGCCCTTGATCAGATTGACCCAAAAGAGTGCTCCATTCAGGTGGTCGGATGAGTGTGAGGAGAGCTTTCAGAAGCTGAAGACTTCTTTGACCACAGCTCCAGTGTTAGTTCTGCCATCAGCTTTAGGTTCTTACACCATGTATTGTGATGCCTCAAGGATAGGCATTGGTTGTGTTTTGATGAAGGAGGGTAGGGTGATTGCCTATGCCTCGTGCCAGTTGAAGACCCATGAGAAGAACTATCCTGTCCACAATCTTGAGTTCGCAGCCATTGTTCACGCCTTGAAGATTTGGCGCCATTATTTGTATGGGGTTCATTGTGAGATCTATACTGATCATCGAAGTCTGCAGTATATGTTGAAACAGAAGGATCTTAATTTGTGTCAGCGGAGATAGTTGGAGCTTCTTAAGGACTACAATATCACTATTTTGTACCATCCGGGGAAGGCCAATGTGGTGGCCGATGCTTTGAGTCGCCGGGCAGAGAGTTTGGGGGAGCTTAGCATACCTTCCAGTAGCAGAGAGACCTTTGGCATTGGATGTTCAGGCCTTAGCGGGCCAGCTTGTGAAATTGGATATTTCGGAGCGGGGTTAGGTATTGGCTTGCGTGGTCTCCAGGTCGGGTATTGGCTTGTGTGGTTTCTAGGTCTTCTCTTTATGAACGTATCAGGGAGCGTCAGTATGATGACCCTCACTTGATCGTTCTTCAGGACAGGGGTCAGAAAGGTGATGTCAGGGATGTGACTAATGGTGATGACGGCGTGTTGAGGATGCAGGGCCGGATTTGTGTGCCTAATGTAGATGGGCTTCGGGAGTTGATTCTTGAGAAGGCCCACAGCTCGCGGTATTCCATCCATCGGGGTGCCTCGAAGATGAACCAGGATTTGAGGCAGCACTATTGGTGGAGGCGGATGAAGAAGGATATAGTTGCGTTTGTGGCTCGGTGTCTCAACTGTCAGCAGGTTAAGTATGAGCATCAGAGACCAGGTGGCTTGCTTCAGAGAATAGAGATCCCAGAGTGAAAGTTGGAGCGAATCATAATGGACTTTGTAGTTGGGATCCCACGGACTTCGAGGAAGTTTGATGCTGTTTGGGTTATTGTGAATCGGCTGACCAAGTTCGCACACTTCATTCCAGTTGGTACTACTTACACTTCCGAGCGGTTGGCTGAGGTTTACATCCGAGAGATTGTTCGCCTGCATGGTGTCCCAGTTTCCATCATTTCAGATAGGGGCACTCAGTTTACCTCATAGTTTTGGAGGGTAGTGTAGCGAGAGTTGGGTACTCAGGTTGAGTTGAGCACAACTTTTCACCCTCAGATGGACGGGCAGTCCGAGTGCACTATTCAGATATTGGAGGACATGTTACGCGTTTGTGTCATTGACTTTGGGGGTTCATGGGACTAGTCTCTGCCACTCGCGGAGTTTGCATATAACAACAGTTATCAGTCGAGTATTCAGATGGCTCCGTACGAGGCTTTATATGGGAGGAGGTGTAGATCTCCGGTTGGATAGTTTGAGCCGGGTGAGTCTAGGCTCTTGGATACAGACTTGGTCCAGGATTCATTAGATAAGGTGAAATTGATTCAGGAGCGACTTCACACGGCATAGTCTAGGCAGAAGAGTTATGCGGATAGGAAGGTCCGTGATGTATATTTCATGGTTGAGGAGAAGGTTTTGCTGAAGGTATCACCCATGAAGGGTGTTATGAGGTTTGGGAAGAGGGGCAAGTTGAGCCCCGGGCTCATTGGGCCTTTTGAGGTGCTTCGGAGGATAGGGGAGGTGACTCATAAACTTGCCTTGCCACCCAGCTTGTCGAGTGTGCACCCAATGTTTCATGTTTCCATGCTCCAGAAGTATATTGGAGATCCGTCCCATGTTTTGGATTTCAGCACGGTTCAGTTGGAGGGTGATATGACTTATGATGTGGAGCCGGTGGCTATTTTAGATCGACAGGTTTGGAGGTTGAGGTCAAAGGATATAGCTTCAGTGAAGGTGCAGTGGAGAGGTCAGCCTGTTGAGGAGGCCACCTGGGAGACCGAGCGGGAGATGCGGAGCAGATATCCATGCCTATTCGAGACTCTAGGTATGTTTCTAGACCCGTTCGAGGACGAACGAATGTTTAAGAGGGGGAGGATGTAACGACTCGGCCAGTCGTTTCGAGAGTTATAGCCCCGTTTTCCCCATTTCCACTTCTTTTTGTATTATTCAGCTATATTGTGTTATATCAGGTTAGTTGGTTCGGGACCGGAGTGGCTTCAGAGTGAATTGAAATACTTAATCTCTTAAGTAGAAACTTAAGTTGGAAAAGTCAACCGAATGTTGGCCTATGTGTAAACGATCTCGGATTTGAATTTTGATGGTTCTGTTAGCTCCGTTAGGTGATTTTGGACTTAGGAGTGCGTCCGGAATGTGATTTGGAGGTCTGTGATAGAATTAGGCTTGAATTGGCGAAATTGGTAATTTGGCGATTTCGGTCGGCAGTAGAAAATTTGATATCGGGGTCGGAATGGAATTTCGGGAGTTGGAGTAGGTTTGTAGTGGCATTTGTGACGTCTGTGCAAAATGTGAGGTCATTCGGACGTGGTTTGGTTGGTTTCGGCATCGGTTGCCGAATTTGGAAATTTAGAAGTTCTTAGGCTTGAATCCGAGGGTAGTTTGGTGTTTGGATATTGTTTTGAGTGATTCAAAGGTTCGACAAAGTTTTTATGTTGATATATAACTGTTGGTAGTTTTGGTTGAGGTCCCGAGGGCCTCGGGGTGATTCCGGGTGGTTAGCGGATGTGTCGAAGTTGGAAGATGCAGCTGAAGCTGCTGCTTCTGCTATTTTCGCACATGCGGAAAGAAGGATCACAGGTGCGAGTCCGCTGGTGCATATGGGGGTTCGCAGGTGCGGGCAATGCTGGGCTAGGCAGGATGCGCAGGTGCGAGAAGGCTATCGCATCTGCGAGCCCGCAGGTGCGAGACCTGGGGCACAGATGCGGAAGGAAGGAAGAAGGCTGGCTTCGCAGATGCGGCGCACCACGCGCAGGTGCGACAGGTTTGCTGCAGATGAAAAACCTGGGCATTTGACTTGCACAGGTGCAGTTGTTTGGACCGCATGTGTGATCGCGCGGGTGCGAGTAAAAGGCCGCAGGTGGGAGAAGCCTAGGCAGAAGGTACATATTGCACACTTCACTAATTTTGGTGCATTCTTCACCATTTCTATTCGGTTTTTGGAGCTTTTGGGAGAGATTTGAAGAGGGAATCAAGGGGGTTTTCATTGAGGTAAGTTACTTGAGCCCTAATACTCGTACATATGGTGATTTCCCGTTGTTTAATCATGTAATTAGTGAAAATGAGGGGTTAGGGCTTGGAATATTTGGAGAAGTAATTTAAGGATTTGAAGGACCAAACGATGTCGGATTTTGATGAATTTGGTATGGTTAGACTCGTGAGTGAATGAGCTTTCTATTTTTATAACTTTTGTCGGATTTTGAGACTTGGGTCGGGGGGCCGGGTTTGAGCCAATTTCGGATTTTGGTCTAATTTTGTAGCTTTTCTTGTGGAATTCATTCCATTAGCATGTATTGATGGTATTGTACTGAATGTGAATAGATTTGGAGCATTTGGATGCCGAGTCCAGAGGCAAAAGCATTGCGGGGTAGAGATTTGACCAGTTTAAGGTAAGTAACGATTGTAAATCTAGTCCTGAGGGTATGAAACCCGGGATTTATGTATCATTCTACTATTTTGAGGTGACGCACATGCTAGGTGACGGGCGTGTGGGCATGCACTGTTGGGGATTCTGACTTGCTCCATCCCGTAACAACTGTAAAGTTGCATATTTTGTGGAAATTATATGATACTTGTATGTTTTAGAAAGAGTTTCTGTAAATTAGGTTGAATGCCATGTTTGGGCCTTGTGCTAGTGCTGTTTGGACCCTTAGGGGCCTTCTCTTACTATCCTCTCACTATTTTCGATTGAAAATCTATACTCAGTCTTGGTTATACTTGTTTACTGCATAGCTCAGTTTTATGACTCTATTTTGATGCATATAAATGTTGTTTTGGGCCGAATGCCCAGTTTTTACTGAAATGCCCGAGTGGCTTGAGAGGTTTATGACTGAGTGAGGCCGAGGGCCTGATTTGTGAGGATGTTTATGGGATCGGGCTGCATGCCGCAGCATATTTGATATAGGCCGAGGGCCTGAGTGATTTATGCCATGATTTGGCTTGATATAGCGCTTGGACTGAAGGAGCCCCTCCGGAGTCTGTACACAACCCCAGTGAGCGCAGGTACCTACTGAGTGCGAGTGTCGCGTGCCGAGTGCTGAGTGACTGGGTGGCATGAGTGATTGTGAGGTATGCCCTAGTGGCAAGAGTGATTGTAAGGTATGCCCGAGTGGCAAGAGTGATTGTGAGGTATGCCCCATGGGCATTGGTTATGTTTTGATGCAGGAGTGGCAAGAGTGATTGTGAGGTTTGCCCGAGGGGCTGTATATGAGTGATGCTTTGCCCGAGGGGTTGTTTATGATTTCATCATTTTGCTCACCTTTGCATTTTTCCTCTGTTTGAAAACTGTTAAAAAATATCCTTAAATGATTTTTACTGGAACTGGGTTTAAACGAGATATTTTAATTCAAATCCTGATTTTAAAAGCATGAGGTATTTTACTGAGATTTCATTATATGAATGTTATATGCTTTATTGCTCATCACTACTGCTCGGTCTTTATTTATTATTGTTAATTACTGAGTTAGCGTACTCACGTTACTCCCTGCACCTTGTGTGCAGATCCAGGTGTAGCTGGACACGGTAGCGGTTGTTGATTGTTCTGGTTGCAGATTTTCTCGGAGATAGCAAGGTAGCTATTTGGCAATCGCAACCCCTGCTCTTCTCCCTCTTATCTTCCTCTAGTTGTATTTAGCTATTTTCCTGGCTGAGTTAGCCTTGATATTGTTAAACAGATTGTAGTAGATGCTCATGACTAGTGACACCCCGATGTCGGGTTTTTCTTTTCCGCACTTTTGTTTTGATTTGAACTCATTTACAAAGGCTTTTAAGCTAAATAGCCTTGGAATTATCCTTGAAATGAAAAATATCGGTTTATTTAGAATGAGTCAGCTTGCCTAGTACCACGATAGGCGCCATCACGACAGGTTAGGTTTTTGGGTCGTGACAAGTATCAAGTCATAACGCGAAATAAAGGAATTAAACGAGCAAAGATGATTCAAATAGTACAATTATAGCATAGCGTGAACCTAAGTCTACTCGGACATAATCAGGAATTCTAGCATACGCACGGACACTCGTCACCTCATATGTGTGTAGCTCCCACAACATGTAGCACATAAGAATATAACACCTACGGGGTAAATTTCCCCTCACAGGGTTAGACAGGAGACTTACCTCGCTCCGAAGTTCCATAACCGGCTCCAACGCCACTCTAACACCTCAAACCGATGCATGTCGCTCCAAAACTAGTCAAACAATGTGCAAACAAATAAAAATATACTCTAATACTCGTAATAAATAAATTTATAATAATTCTTGACTCCGCTCAAAAAGTCAATAAAGTCAACCCCTGGGCCTACATGTCTGAAACCCGACAAAACTCACAAAATCCAACAGTCCATTCAATTACGAGTCCAACCATATTAGTTTTACTCAAATCCGATTCTAAATCGATGTTCAAACTCAAAAATTCACTCTAAGAAACTTTAGATAAAAACCCCCAATTTCTCTTTTTAAATCATCAATCAAATGCCAAAAACGAGGATGGATTCATGAAATATAATCAAAATCGAGCAGAGAACACTTACCCCAATCCATATGGCGAAAATCGCTTCAATCTGAGCTCCATAGCTCCAAATATGATCAAATGGACGATACCTATGAAATCTAGCTTCTGCCTAGGTATTTACCTTTCGCGATCGTGGAAAAAGCTTCGCGATCGCGAAGCACAACTTTTTTCAGCTCAAATTTTGCCCATCGCGATCGCAGAAAACTGTCATGACCCAAAATCACACCATAGGCGACGTGATGGCACTTAGTCTCTAAAACTAGGTAAGCCGATTACAATTACATTTCGAGCCTTTTTTTTTAAAATAGATAATCGAAACCCATAGCGGAAATAATTATAACAACCTCCCAAGACTGGTAATACTGGGTCACAAACTCTAACTGAATACATGCAATGATCTCAAAGATCGAATATACAATACTGTTCAAATAAGAGTTGACATTACTTGTCACGACCCAAAATTCCCACCTTCGGGACCGTGATGGCGCCTAACATTTCCCTTGCTAGGCAAGCCAACGTTAGAATATAATTAGCAATTTAGCATAATTTTAAATTAATTAATAATAAATAAATAAATTCGGAAGTAAAGTCTAAAATAAAGTGAATACTCCATAATACTAGTGATGTCTCAATACCATCCTAGAACTGGTGTCACTAGTGCACGAGCTTCTAGAATAATACAACAAGGGTCTGAACAAAATAAAGTTGTGTGTATGAAAGCATACAGCTAAAATAAAGTAGAAGGGGATTTCAGAACTGCGGACGTTGTGCAGTTATACCTCAAGTCTTCTCTAGGTAGCTGAAATACGAGCAAGTCTACGGTACGCTGCTGGGACCAACTCCGAAATCTGCACAAGAAGTGCAGAGTATATTGTGAGTACAACCGACCTCATGTACTCTGTAAGTGCCGAGCCTAACCTCGACGAAGTAGTGACGAGGCTAAGGCAGGTCACTTACATTAACTTGTACGCAATAATAGTAATAACAACAATAATAGAAATAAAACATATAACTCATTTCAACAGTTGAAACCAACTCGACAGTTATAACCAACTCAAATCTAGTCATAAACAATTCAATATACTCAATACAAATCGTAGGAATTAATTCCATATGAATTTTCTAATTTTCCGGATTAAAATCCAAAATTTATCTCAAAAATCAACAGTGGAGCCCACGTATCGAATCTCCAAAAAACTTATGAAATACAAACACCCGTTCTGAGCTGAGTCTAACCATACAAAAATTACCAAATTCCGATGTCAAATGGACCTTCAAATCTTAATTTTTTATTATTGGAAAGTTTTACAAAAATTTAAATTTCTTCCATCTAAATCGGAAATAAATGATGAATATAGACATGGATTTATGAAATATAATCACTTTTGGTTATAGAACACTAACCGAATTCAAATTCGTGAAAAATCCTTTTGGAATCGCCTAAATCTGAGGCCAAAAACTCAAAAATGAGTAAAAATGGCTAACTTCCGATTTTATGGGTTATGTCCAGCATTTTCGCATCTCCAGACACTTGAACGCATCTGCGGTTTCCGCTTCTACAGACACTTGACCGCATATGTGGCTTCCGCTTCTGTGAGGCATGGCTCGCTTCTGCGAGCCCGCATCTGCGGTCTAAAATCCGCAGGTGCGATTACACCAGAAGGCCAAAATTCAGATTTTCCTTAAGTCCAAATTTTGATCAGTTAACTATCCGGAATCCACCCGCCCCCGGGACCTCAACCAAATACACCAACAAGTCCTAAAATATCATACGAACTTAGTCAAAACCTCAAATCACATCAAACAACGCTAAAACCATGAATCATACTCCAATTCAAGCTTAAGGAACTTAAAAAATTTTAACTTCTACATTCGATGCCGAAACCTATCAAATCAAGTCCGATTGATCTCAAATTTTGCACACAAGTCATAAATGGCATAAAGGACGTATTCAAATTTCTAGAATCGGATTTCGACCCCAATATCAAAAAGTCAGATTCGTGGTCAAACTTTGAAAATCTTTAGCTGTTAAATTCCTAGTTTCTGTTAAATGGCCATAACTTGAGCTAGACACCTCCAAATTAAATTTTGGGCATACGCCCAAATCACGATACGGACCTACTAGAACTGTCAAAATACTGATCCGGGTCTGTTTGCTCAAAATGTTGACCAAAGTCAACTTAATTGAGTTTTAAAGCTATATTTCACATTTTAATCTATTTTTCACATAACAACTTTCCGAAAATTATGCGGACTGCGCATGCAAGTCGAGGAATGATGAATAGTGCTTTTCGAGGTCTTAGAACACAAAAATAATTATTAAATTTAAAGATAACCTTTTGGGTCATCACAACAATAAAATGAAAAGCCTCCAAGGGACTACGACGACCAAGCAGCTCTACCTTACATCCTTGCGATCACAGTCTAACCTCTGTCCAAATCCGATATCTCTAATATCTAGCTCTGCACAAAAATATGCAGAAGTGTAGTATGAGTACACCACAGTCGGTACCCAGTAAGTATCAAGACTAACCTCGGTGGAGTAGTGACGAGGTATAGTCAAGACACTCACTAGTCATTTAACCTGTGCAATATAGTAATATACAATGATAATAGAAAAACAAATAGCTGTGACGGCAACAAAAATCAATCAGGGATATGAATAACAAGGCAACAAGAATACCATAAATATTGCTCAAACGAATAAGGAACATAAGTACAACCAATTAATCAAGTCCTTCAAATATACGCCTTTCAAATATAAGTCTTTCAAATATAAATCTTTTACATATAAGTTTTTCAAATAAAAATCTTTCGAATATAATTCTTTCAAATAAATATCTTTCGAGTATAATTCTTTAAAATAAAAGTCACTCTGTGACATCTCATTTCATAATCATAGAACCCGGGTCTCTGCCCACTTTCATATTTTCACGGCACCTCGTGCCCGTATCTCTATTACAACCGAACAGATAACTCATGTACCAAAATATCAATGTATATAAGATCCGCATGATCAATTTATTTTCAATAGAGTAAGTTTACAATTTTTAAACCAAGTAAGAAATCAACAAAGAAATGAGTTTAATTTTGAACTCGTTTAGGTGAAGAAAATGACATTTCAATTAAACTGAACCATCTGATAGCTACTGATTTGGATTTAAAATTTATCAAATTAAAATATAATAGAAAAATATGTTTTTTATTCAAAACAACTCAAACCTCGAAAACCAGTAAAAAAAAAAACCAGAAACACAAATCCTCAAAGTCTTGTACGAAGAACCAAAGCCAAAACAATACAATAAGGAATACAAAACACATAATAGAATCAAATAATACATCACAGAAGAATACAGGAATTTACATATCTCGGAAAAATAAAATAACCAAAGGCAAGTACAACCATAGAGAAATATCAACAAAGGGCACTCCCGAGGTACCGTCTCGTAGTCCTAAATCAATATGTGTAGCTATCATGTTTAGTCTAATATCGCATGTCTACGTGCTTTAACTGCTTATTTGAACTCTGTGAAACATGCCTAGTTGATTTCCTGTTTTTCCTTGTTCTTTATCAGTATAACTGTAGAAATCTTGCTGTTAACTGTTGTATTTATCGATTTGAGCTGTGTGTTTACTTTTGAGACTAGGAGGCGGTTCCTCGAGAGTTCTCCATGTATATTTACTTTTGAGACTACGAGGCAGTTCCTTGGGAGTTTTCCCTGCACATTTACTTTTGAGAATACGAGGCGGTTCCTCGGGAGTTCTCCCTGCACATTTACTTTTGAGACTACGAGGCGGTTCCTCGGGAGTTCTCCCTACATATTTACTTTTGAGACTACGAGGCGGTACCTCGGGAGTTCTCCCTGTATATTTACTTTTGGGACTACGAGATGGTATCTCGGGAGCGCCCCTGTTGTTCTATCATTGTGCGGTGTTGTTATTGCTTTGTGAATACTTGTTGTTGTCTTCTCCATTTTACTTAACTTTTACTATAGCATATGTCTTATTATTATATCCCAATAGGGCCCAGACCTGGCCTCGTCACTACTCTACCGGGGTTAGGCTTGGCACTTACTAGGTACCGTTGTGGTGTACTCACGCTACTCTTCTGCACATGTTTTGTGTGCAGATCCAGATACTTCTTATCAGCCCCGCTACTAGTTGAGAGTGTTTGCTGTTGTACGGAGACTTCAAGGTATATCTGTCGCGTCCGCAGACCTCGGGGTTCCCCTCTATTCCCTCCTATGTCATTTACCTTCCTTACTTCTTTTATTAAACTCTGGTGTATAGAGATACTAGTTTCCTTCGGTAGCTTGTGACTTATGATGTTCCGAGTTTTGGAAATACTGTGTATTATTAGATTGTTGGTTATTGTAAATGTCGAGCGACATTTTTATCAGTTATTTAGTTATCTGTTACAGTTAGTTGTTAAGTTTTGTTTCCATTTTTGTTATTTTTGCATCTTTGTTAGGCTTACTTAGTCGTAAGCGACGTAGGGACTAGGTTACGTCACGACATCTTACGGAGGGAGAATTGGTTCGTAACATCATGTACACGGTGCTCACATATCACAACAGTACCAAATCCTAAGGAAATTTCCCCCACACAATGTTAGGCAAGTCACTTACCTCGAACCAAGCTCAATCAATCGGTAACAATGCCTTTCCATGAATATCCGACTCCGAATGGCCCAAATCTAGTTAAAAATAATTGCATATCATAAATACAACTATAATAGACTAATCTAATTAATGAAATCAAGACTTTAACAAAAAATCCGAAATCTGTCCAAAAAAAGTCGATCCGGGCCCACATCTCGGGATTGGGCAAAGATTACAAAATCCGAAAGCCTATTCACTCACGAATCCAACCACACCAAATTTATCAAAATCCGATCTCAAATGACCACTCAAAACCCCAAATCAAACTCTTCAAATCCCTAGCCTCCAACTCCCAATTTCCACCTTCAATACACACTAACTAGGTTGGAAATTAAATGGGGAAGCAAGGTTATTGATCAAAAATAAGTACAAGGGACTTACCTCAAGAAATCCCTCGAAAATGCTCTCAAGAAATCACCAAACCCGAGCTCAAAATGTCTAAAATGAGCAAAAATCGCGAACCCTTGCATTTAAGTGTGTTGTCCAGAAATCTCGCACCTGCAGCCCATAGTCGCACATGCGACGCTCGCTCCTGCGGAATTCTTCCACTTCTGCGATCCCTCATGCCCTGACCCCTTCCGCTTCTGTGCTCCATCTTCCGCATTTGCATATGCGCAGATGTGATTATACCTCCGCACCTGCGACCTATGGCCTCTTCCTTCCAAACTGCACCTGCGTCCATTAGCTCGCTTTTGCGGGCTCGCACCTGTGGTCAATGTTGCGCAGGTGCGATTACACCAGGTGTAGTAACTTCAGCTATTCTTCCAAAAACAAATTTGATCCATTAACCATCCGAAATCAACCTGAGGCCACCGGGACCTCAACCAAACATACCAACAAGTCCTAAAATACTATACGAACTTAGTCGAGCCTTTAAATCACATCAAACAACGCTAAAAATACGAATTACACCTCGATTCAAGCTTAATGAACTTTGAAAGTTCAAACTTCTACAACCGATGTCGAAACCTACCAAATCACGTTAGATTGACCTCAAATTTTACACACAATTCATATTCGACATTACGGACCTACTCCAACTTCCGGATCAGCTACATACCTCGAATTCACAGTCCAAACACGCTCCTAAATCCAAATTTACCCAACGGAGGACGGAACTTCATTCCGGAGTCGTCTTCACACAGTTCCGACTACGGTAAAAAATCCTAAGACTTAAGCTTCCGTTTAGGGATTAAGTGTCCCAAATCACTCCAAAACCACAACGACAACCTCCCGGTAAGTCACATAAGCAGAAAAAGGTACGGGGAAAACAGTAGACAGGGATCGGGGCTATTACTCTCAAAACGACCGGCCAGGTCGTTATAAAACGGCACTCCCAAGGTACCTCCTCGTAGTCCCAAATCTTCAATAAATTTCAATCTTTTCTTATATCACCGCGGGAGCCTTCACATTTAGTTTTTAAAAATCATTTTTTCTGAAATAGCATCCCGCATTTTAGCCCACCTTATCACACCGCATGACTTCTAGTAGTTCCCCTACTAGCCACGCGTATCAAGCCCACCTTATCTCACCGCATGCGTTTCAACACCCTAACCTTATATCACCGCATGCGTATCAATATCACAATATTTCACAAATCACACCTTAGTGCCCAAATATCACAGCATAACACAACTTGCACCTCAAGTGCTCAAATATCACAACATGTTATAAATTGCACCTCAAGTTCTCAAATATCACCACATATTACAAATTGCACCTCAAGTGCTCAAATATCACAACATATCACAAATTGCACATCAAGTACTCAAATATCAAAACATATCACAAATTGCACCTCAAGTGCTCAAATATTACAACTTGCCACAGAAATCAACAATACATTATTTTCCACAATAAGGAGCCCATGGCTCGAAAGTAATTCATCAAGGAACAACGCCTTCTTTAATCCAATTTTTTGGCAAATAGATTAATGTCTCCTTTTAAATTTATGTAATAAATTATTTGCAAATGAATATTCCATAATGAAATTATCTCCAAGAAATATCAACTCAACAAAAATACGGGATTCACATAAAAATCAAGGTGGCAATCACATCAAATTATCATATAAAAACAAATTCAACAACCAACGATTGAGGCATGGCAAATAGAGGATTTAGTAAGTGCCAACAAATTTTCAATTTAATATTTAATGGTGTCTAAGAATTTTAATCGGTAAAATTTGCAGGTATAAGCCAAGTACGTACTCGTAACCTCGCGTACACGGATTTTCACATTTCACAAATGACACATACGACTCAATGCCTAAGGGGTAATTCCCTCACTCAAGGTTAGAAAAGATACTTACCTTTTTGAAGTTATGTCGATATTCCGAAATAGTCTTTTTGCTTGAATTGACATCCGGACAGTCAAATCTATCCAAATTGAGTCTATAACTCTATTAAAATTCATCGGAAGCAATTCCGGATAATAAAATGTTAACTTAAAATTTTGCATTAAAAAGTCAACCAAAAGTCAATGTGAGGCCCGCCTCTCGGAACCTGATAGGATTTTCATGAAATCCGAACACCCATTCCGATACGAGTTCAACCATACCAAATTTACCAAATTCCGATAACGAATCGACCTCCAAATCGTAAATTTTTGTTTTAGAAAGATTTTGCAAAATCCCATTTTCTTCCAATTGATTCACTAATAAAAGATGAAAATAATCATGGAATCATAAAATATAATGAAAACCAAGTAGGAAACATTTACCCTAATTAATTTGGTGAAAATCTTCTCAAATATCGCTCAAATCCGAGTTCTTTAGCTCCAAAAATATTGAAATGAGCTAAAAAAAACAAAACTGCTCAATAAAAATCCATTTTCCGTCACTAAAAGTCAATTTCCCGTCACTAAAGGTCCGCACCAGAACCTGCTTGCACCAGCAATTTAATATTTCACTAGAAAGGCTCTAACTCCATCATACGAACTCGGAATTTGACGATTCTTATTCCTATGAGTCACAAATAATAATACGAACCTAGTCGTTCAATCGAAACTCAATTCGGAGTTCATTTGCTCAATGTGATACTAATTTCGCTCGTTAAACAATTAACTCATGTTTCGCGCTAAAAACCCAATCGCGACTTGATGAAGTTAGACCAAACATTCCAGATCATTCCTATAATTCATTATCAAACTCCCGGAAGTCTCAAAATCGAATTTCAATCTCTAAAACTAAAAATGAACATTTGGATCATTACATGCTTATGCTCAAAATACCAAATTCTTCCAAAACCCATCCGAGCCCATGGGACCCCAACCAAGTATACTAACAAGTCCCATAACATAACACGAACTTAGTCGATGCCTCAAATTATATTAAACAATACTAAAACACGAATCACACCCCAATTCAAGCTAAATGAAAACTAACAAATTCCAAATTCTACATTCAATCCCGAAACCTATCAAATCAATCCGGAATGATCCCAAATTTTGCACACGAGTCCTAAATGACATAATGGAGATGTTTCAATTTTAGGAATCGAATTTCGACACCGATATCAATAAAGTCAACTCCCAACCGAACTTTCTAAAAATCTTCCATTTTCTAACTTTCGCCAAAATGCATCAAATTATCCTACGGACTTCCAAATCCAAGTCTAGACATACGCCTAAGTCCGAAATAACCATACGAACTATTGACATTGTCACGACCCAAAATCCATAAGGGTTGTGATGGCGCCGGACACCACTGTCAGGTAAGCCAACAATAATTACTTAAATTGGTTCTCGTTTTAATATTTGAAACCATATTTTTCCTTCCATTAAATAGTAGAATATGAAATTTACAGAGTAAATGATAATATTTCTAACAAATTTCAATACAAAACAACTCATAGTTACCCAAGACCCAGTGTCACAAGTGCATGAGCATCAACTAGGAATGTAAAATAAAATACAGCATCAGTCCGGAATACAAACTTGGACAGGAGAAATATAAATACTCTGAAGGAGACTCTGCCGGCTGCGGGTCGTAATGTGAAATGCAGCTCACGTAAGTCCCCGTATGCATACACGCCTCTACCCTCTCAAGGCCACTAGTCACATATGAACCTGCACAAAAACAATGTGCAGCAAGTGTAGCATGAGTACGTAAGCAACGTGTACCCAGTAAGTATCTAGCCTAACCCCAGAGAAGTAATGATGAGGGGTCGACATCGACACTCACTAGTTGTCCAACAACAAAAGGTACAATAATGAGGTAGCAAATATGAGGCAAAGTAAGTAAGTGAAATAGACAATATAGATCACGTGGTACAAATCCCCCTCTCTTTACGAGGAACTCAAGCTCTTCATTAGAAATTTCCTCCTTAACCGGAGCATATATATAGGTATAGTGAAACTCATCAAGTGGCTACCATAATTCAAATCCGGAATTTACAAATACACTGGCTGCTTGCCAAGTTTTACGCACGATTTCATGGGAATGTGATATAGGAAATGCCGAGGTGTACGGCCCGATCCAACATAATAATAAAATTGTGCACTGCCGATGGCCGAATGGCCTGAACCTTATGATAAATCAATTAACCTACCGAGGCGAACGGCCCGCTCCCATGAGAGTGTGCTATATAAATCCTGCCGAGGCAAACGACCCGATCCCATAAGAAGTAAAATATAAATTTTCTGCTGAGGCGAATGACCTGATCCCATTAGAATAAGAAGCTTTGATGGGTCCTTGACCCCACTTAAGAATAAACGTGTGAGTTATAATTTATTTAATGAAAACCTTAGAGGAGGAATATTATTCGATGGCTAATCGTGAACCCGTGAAGTCTCTACAATAGCAAGCCTAGTCTCAAATAGAATGTAAAGTAGGGGAATTAATAAGCGAGAGACTACTCAAATAGTACAGCTATAGCATGATGTGAACCTAAGTCTACCCGGACAATAACATGAATGTCGCTACGTACGGGATCTCGTCACCTCGCACGTACATAGTCCCCACAACAAGTAGCACACATCAAACATATAACCTAGGGGTCATTTCTCCCTCACAGAGTTAGACAGGAGACTTACCTTGCTCTGAAGTTCCATAACCGGCTCCAACGCCGCTCTAACCCCTCAAACCGATGACCGTCGATCCAAAACTAGTCAAATAAGATGCAACCCAATCAAAATATACTCAAATATACATAATTAATCAATTTATAACAATTTCCAACTCCGCTCGAAAAATCGATAAAGCAACCCTCTGGCCCACGTACCAGGATACCGAAAATTTTCAAAGATAAACACTACCCATGGCATTACAAACTCTAATATATAATTTATTCTCAATTCCATGCCCAAATTCGTGGTCAAAATCCAAAAATACCAATTTCTAGGTTTTTCTTCAAAATCCCAAATTTCTAGAAATTTTCATGTCTTAATCCATGTATAAACCTTGTATTTAACTCATAACTAGAAGAAATTACTTACCTCTTGATGATGATGGAACCCCCTCTCAAAAGTGCTCTCACAAATCGCCTAAGTCCAAGTGGGAAATGAGGGAAATGAGCTAAGTCTCAGAATAAAGGCCCTTGGATCCATTCGCATTTGCGACAGGGGGGCTCACAAATGCGACCTTCCCAAATGCGAACAAAGCATCACAAATACGACCCTTGACAGAGTTGGCCTTCATCGCAAATACGATACAGAGTTCGCAAATGCGAACTCTTCAGGCTTCGCAAAAGCGACCATATTGTCGCAAATGCGATCCATTTCCTCATCAGCCAGGTTTGCAAATGCGAACACTGCCTCGCAAATGCGATGGTCGCAATTGCGACCAAAACATCGCAATTGCGATCATACCAGAACCAGCAACCCAACTTCTTAACAAAACACTCTGAAGCCTCTCCGAAACTCACCCGATTCCCCGGGGCTCCAAACCAAACATCCACACAAGTCTAAAAACATAACACGAACTTGCTCGAGACCTTAAATAACATCAAAAATGTCGCATTCATGAATCGCACCCCATTCCAAGCTTAATGAACTTTAGAACTACAAACTTCTACATTCGATGCCGGAACCTATCAAATCACGTCCGATTGACCTTAAATTTTGCACACAAGTCATGATTGACATTACAGACCTATTCTAACTTTCGGACTCAGAATCCGACCCCGATATCAAAAAGTTCACTCCCGGTCAAACTCCTCAAAAACCTTCAAATACCAGCTTTAGCCAAATGACCTCAAAATGAACTACGAACCTCCAAATCCACAGCCGGATACGCTCCCAATACTAGAATCACCATACGGAGCTATTCAAGGCCTCAAATGCATAATAACATTGAAATGCACTTCAACCCAAATTTAGGAAATTCTTCCAAAATGCCAACTTACATAATCGGTGCCGAAATGCTCCCAGGTCATCCAAAACCCGATTCGGACATACGCCTAAGTCCAAAATCATCATACGAACCTATTGGAACCTTCCAATCCCGATTTCGAAGTTGTTTACTCAAAAATCACACTTTAGTCAATTCCTCCAACTTAAGGCTTCTAAAATTAAAATTTCCTTCCCAAACTAACTCTGAACTTCCCGAAATTCAATTCCGACCATACGTGCAAGTCATAATACCTGAAGTGAAACTACTCAAGGCCTCAAATCGACGAACGACGCTCGAGCTCAAAACGACAGGTCGGGTCATTACATTCTCTCCCACTTAAACATACGTTCGTCCGCGAACGTGTTAAGAACTACCCTGGAGTTATCTGAAGTCATTGTTTAATACCTCGTGCACCTACCCGTGATACCACAACCTAGCTGAGCACATTAGCTCGAGAAAACCTGAAAATCCTCCCTTTTATTTAGGAAAATAAGCCTTAGAGCCAAATTTCAACATTTGAAATTCCTCTACCAGGTCTGTTTCCAACATACGAATGCCGTATTAATCACTACACGATGCACCAATACATGTTCGCATACCTCCGCTGAATCCACACCATGCACCGCATAATTCACATGACCGTAATAACATCCCCTGATAACAATAGCCAAAAACCCACGAATCTGATGCTCACGACACACCTCATGACTCATATAAGTCCTGTTCCAACTCTTGCAATACTGCCACGACAGAGAAGACGTGTAGAACTCATAACCACCTGCCGAATCACAATTTATGGAGTCTCTTCTCTCTACAAGAACCATAACCTCATTATGGACTGAATAACAACATTTACTCTTTAATATGCTTCATATAAATCTGATCGCACTGATCCCAAGTCCAATAATCTCATCTCACCCAATACAAGATGCTCAGGCAGTAAGCCACCTCAGACACTGCCAAAAGTCTCATATGATGCCACAATGTGCCAACAAGTTACAAACTCGAAGGTTATACATAAGGAAACGAACTCTAGAAAGATCTACTCAACCCACATAACTAATTTAAACAACAGAAAAGATGTTATGAACCTTCCTCAGGAAATGAGAAGCAAAACACGCAATAATAGACATGGGAAATTATACTCAATAACACATTGTTGTGGTGTGCAACCCGATCCACATATGATACTGTTGCGGCGTGCAACCCGATCCAACCATGATACCTTTGCCGCGTGCAACCCGATCCAACCATGATACTCGTGGCAGCGTGCCACCCGATCCAATCAACATAATAATCTAAAGAAAACACACACTGAGTCGTAACGCTCATACACATGAAATGTCTGTATATCAACCATAAGCACGCCAAGTGCATAATACAAATTTTGGGGAGATGGGTAGCGTCACGCGCTACAAAACACAAGCACAACTAAGGTGCGATATATGATCTGCATCTCGAGAGCCATCCTGCTCACATAATACCACAAATCATACGGGACCTCAGTACGTGTGTGAATAATTAAACCACCTCACAACCCACTTGCTATAATATAGATTACACGGAATAGCTGATGACAGAAATAACATCCAAGGCCCGAATACCCTTCCGAGAATAATGCTATGCTGAGATGAGCACATCCGGCCTGATATAGATCCCACATTCACATTTAGATCCATCCACGGACCTTAAATCAATTCTGATCATACCATGCTTGGCTAAATAGCCCCTCAAGGACCCATAATGACCTATTCATGACACATAAGAACAACTGTCAAATCCGGAACAAACGTCCACATTCCACAACCAAATGAACCGAACGCCTTTCAGGCATAAATTCTCACATTAGCGATAGTACCACAATCTCCATACTTGGCTTTAAATCTTTAATCAATCCAGTGACTAAATGTCACACTTATACAATCTTCATGTGCGATACACTCCCATGACCTTCCACACCAGGTAACAAGTCTGCACATCCATACCACCGGTCATACTAAGGCTGTAAAGCAAATCGGGAATCCGCAAATCAGTACACAAAGCTCCTTACACAGGACACCGATCTCAGGTGACGCTAAAAGCAATACCAGATCACTCTAAACATCTGAATTCTTCCCTGCTCATCCGAGCTCTTGACATTTTTATTAACACCGAACCGCAACCTTGATCCTCAACTTCCAATTCCCATGTTACCCACTGCACTTAATCATGCCAATTCGCAAGAGTACAAGAATTTCATCATAACTCCTGAACCACTAATAAGGTATACCCATTCTGAAAATTCCCCAATGAATCCGAAGTTATTTTCTCCTATTCCTCCAATGCTACATCGCAGACCGAAGACAACATAGAACATTCCAAGCCCCTTTTCATAATCTGCCGCAAAAGCTCGATACTCAGCTATACTAAGGACTCGAAATCTTTAGGTACCGCACTTTAACCTTTGAATCCACTAGGACCATTGTTGAGAGTCACCCACTCTGACTCAGTCCCAAATACAATCAACTCCAAGGCCCTGCTAGCACTGGTACACCCTCTCAAAGAAGCTACCGACTAAATTCCTTTTCCTTGTACATCACATCCCCACGAAGCATAACATGAATCGATACACCAATTACAGCACACATTCCTCAAATCTTTTGCTCAAATTACCACTGATGTTCTCTTTCCTTAGTCATGATAACCCGCCAATACATCGATGACCAGAAACCGCACAAGTTGACAACTACGCAACCCAATCATAGACGGTGGGGCTCTCCCACTTGGCATGAAGCTACCATTACATAGCTCTGGAACCCACCAAGATTCCTTATCCCCTGTTGACATGATCTTGCACAACCAACCCGCCAAAATTCCTCGAAATCCTTAAGTTAAACATTTCATGAACATTCTAAATCACTAGCCACATTCACATATTCGACCTCTTACAGGATAGCCAGTAAAATACTTCGTAGAAGCTTCATCAACACCATGCAACCACCAACCTACTCACAGGAGATATCCCACTTGTGAAAATTCCATGCCGACATCCTCCAACAACGCTGCACCGAGTAAAATTACCACGAAACCAATAAACCATCCTGAGCCCGTGCTCATTCACCAGCTGTACAAGTCCGTTCACTCCTCATGGACATCAACTAAAGGTGCGAAAATACATTCCAATTCAAAGTCATGTTGCATCCTGCTTCATATTAAGTAACTCCTTCCTATCATACCCAATCTTCTTCAATATAGCAGCCAATATTCCAATTTAAGCCCGTAGACCTAGTTATTGTCCACCATGTATCCCAAATCACTCTAACTTCCCCCAAGGCGTGTGGCTATACTACCACCGAACCAATATGCTACTCTTCCACTCTCCCACGTTGGTCAAACCCTCCTCCTTTAAGCAATACTCGACTCCCATTTTCTTACACTTGGCCATCTAGAAGTTTAACCACCGCAAGACACCTCCCACATGTGCTTCCTCATCCTTCGCTGCCCAGTTGTTGCCCCAATTCCAAACCCATCTCTGTAACACTTGAACCAATAGATCTCTACCATTCTAAACCTCTCCGAAGATCATCCTTCTCGAGCTATCCATATTAAGATTACCGATTCGATCCTAAATCACAGCACACTGCGACATCTGATAGCCGCTTCCCCGGCACAATTCACAATACTATGGCCCAAAGGTGATTTGAAAAAGGCCATAACACCGGCGAACTTAACACATTCAATCAAGGACGACGACACCACATCTCGGATGGAGATTCTACCACACTCGAAAATACCAAGTCTCTTTACTCCATCAATCCAACCTGAACATTCTTAGTCCGATTGCCTTTCCCTCCGCTGGAAATAAAACACTGAACCTCTGAATCACGCATTGAGAAAAACATCCTTTTGATTCATTCATTGCCTCGATGCATAGACAGACATCCTATCATTACACAAACATGGTGCGATAACAACGCACGAATCGTCATAACAATTAATGCCAAATCTTAAAACCATAGGAAGTACTGATGCTGAGTTGAAACGACAAGACGGCCTTCCGTAAGGCGACGGTAATAGCCCAATCAAATACGCAGGCAGAGACATCCCGTACCACCTCTGTAGTACCATGGAAATTCCTCGATTCCCAATCTATAACAAGCGCTTCACGTTGCATAAGATTGAATAGGAAAGAAATAAAGGTACAAGCCTCAAAAGAATCAATTTGTACGATGAGGAATCAAGAAGGGAAGTTCTCCTAACAGCCATGTAGCCTCTCGAAGATAAGTACAGATGTCTCCGTACCGATCTGCAAGACTCTACTAGACTCGCTCATGACTCGTGAGACCTAAGTGAACCTAGTGCTCTGATACCATATTGTCATGACCCGAAATCCATAAGGGTCGTGATGGCGCCGGACACTACTGTCAGGCAAGCCAACAATAATTACTTAATTTGGTTCTCGTTTTAATATTTTGAAACCATATTTTTCATTCCATTAAACAGTAGAAGATGAAATTTATAGAGTAAATGATAATATTTCTAACAAATTTCAATACAAAATAACTCATAATCACCCCAAAACCCGGTATCACAAGTGCATGAGCATCAACTAGGAATGTAAAATAAATTACAGCATCTGTCCAGAATACAAACTTGAACATGAGAAATATAAATACTCTGAAGGAGACTCTGTCGGCTGCGGGTCGTAATGTGAAATGTAACTCACGTAAGTCCCCGTATGCATACACGCCTCTACTCTCTCAAGGACACTAGTCACATATGAACCTGCACAAAATAAATATGCAGCAAGTGTAGCATGAGTACGTAAGCAGCGTGTACCCAGTAAGTATCTAGCCTAACCCCAGAGAAGTAGTGACGAGGGGTCGACATCGACACTCACTAGTGGTCCAACAATATAAGGTACAGTAATGAGGTAGAAAATATGAGGCAGAGTAAGTAAATGAAATAGACAAATATAGATCACGTGGTACAAATCCCCCTCTCTTTACGAGGAACTCAAGCTCTTCATTAGAAATTCCCTCCTTAACCGGAGCATATATATAGGTATAGTGAAACTCATCAAGTGGCTACCATAATTCAAATCCAGAATTTACAAATACACTGGCTTCTTGCCAAGTTTTACGCCCGATTTTATGGGAATGTGATATAGGAAATACCGAGGCGTACGGCCCGATCCAACATAATAAATAAATTAAACACTGTGCACTGTCGAGGGTCGAACGACCCGAACCATATGATAAATAAATTAACCTATTGAGGCAATCGGCCCGCTCCCATGAGAGTGTGGTACATAAATTCTGCCGAAGAGAACGGCCCGATCCCATAAGAAGTGAAATACAAATTTCCAGCCGAAGCGAACGACCCGATCCCACTAGAATAAGAAGCTTTGATGGGTCCTTGACCCCACTCACGAATAAACGTATGAGTTAATTTATTTAATGAAAACCTTTCGATGAAACATATATATATATATATATATATATATATATATATATATATAGCCTTAAAACAAGTGAACCTAAGTCTATCCGGACAATAACATGAATGTAGCTACGTACGGGCTCTTGTCACCTCGTGCGTACGTAGTCCCCATAACAAGTAGAACACATCAAACATATCACCTAGGGGTAATTTTCTCCTCATAGAGTTAGACAAGAGACTTACCTCGCTCCAAAGTTTCATAACCGGCTCCAACGCCGCTCTAACCCTTCAAACCGATGACCGCCGATCCAAAACTAGTCAAATAAGATGCAACCCAATCAAAATATACTCTAATACTCATAATTAATCAATTTATAATAATTTCCAACTCCGCTCGAAAAATCGATAAAGCAACCCTCGGGCCCACGTGCCCGGATTCTAAAAATGTTCAATGATAAACACTACCCATGGCATTACGAACTTCAATATATAATTTATTCTCAATTCCATGCCAAAATTCGTGGTCAAAATTCAAAATACTAATTTCTAGGTTTTTTTCAAAATCCCAAATTTCTACAAATTTCCATGTCTTAATCCATGTATAAACCTTGTATTTAACTCACAACTAGAAGAAATCACTTACCTCTTGATGATGATGGAACCCCCTATCAAAATGCTCTCAAAAATCGCCTAATTCCAAGTGGGAAATGAGCCAAGTCTCGGAATAAAAGCCCTTGACTCGAGTCACAGATGTCGCATTTGTGACAGGGGGCTCGCAAATGCGAACAAAGCATCGCAAATGCGATCCCTGACAGAGTTGGCCTTCATCGCAAATGTGATACATATTTGCTAACTCTTCAGGCTTCATAAAAGAGACCATATTGTCGCAAATGTGATCCATTCCCTCAGCAGCCCAGGTTCGCAAATGTGAACACAAACACCCACACAAGTCTAAAAACATAACATGAACTTGCTCGAGGCCTCAAATAACATCAAACAACATCGAATTCATGAATCACACCCCATTTCAAGCTTAATGAACTTTATAACTTCTACATTTGATGCCGGAACCTATCAAATTACGTCTGATTGACCTCAAATTTTGCACACAAGTCATGATTGACATTACGGACCTACTCCAACTTCCGGAATCGAAATCCGATCCCGATATCAAAAAGTCCACTCCCGGTCAAACTCCTAAAAACCCTTCAAATTCCAGCTTTTGCCAAATGACCTCAAAATGAACTACAGACCTCCAAATCCACATCCGGATGCGCTCCCAATACCAAAATCACCATACGGAGATATTCAAGGCCTCAAATGCACAATAACATTGAAATACACTTCAACCCAAATTTAGGAAATTTTTCCAAAATACCAACTTCCATAATCGGTGCCGAAACGCTCCCGGGTCATCCAAAACCCGATCTGGACATACGCCCAAGTCCAAAATCATCATACGAACCCGTTGGAACCTTCCAATACCAATTCCGAGGTCGTTTACTCAAAAATCACACTTTAGTCAATTCCTCCAACTTAAGGCTTCCGAAATTAAAATATTCTTCCCAGACTAACTCCGAACTTCCCGAAATTCAATTCTGACCATACGTGCAAGTTATAATACCTGAAGTAAAACTACTTAAGGCCTCAAATGGCCGAACGACGCGCTAGAGCTCAAAACGGTCGGTCGAGTCGTTATAGACATCATCAAAATCCCATTCCGGAGTCGTTTGCTCAAAAGTCAAGCTCTAGTCAACTCTTTTCATTTAAGCTTCAAAAATAAAGATTGCTCTTCCAAATTAATTCCGAACCTTCCAAAACCAAACTCGACCGCATACGCAAGTCATAATACATATTACGAAGTTGCTTAGGACCTTAAGTCGCTGAACGGAATGTTAATTCTCAAAATGACAAGTCGGGTCGTTACAAAAACCAATCGCGATCGCGAAGAACTAGCTGCCCAACTCCTCCAGACACCAAGAACTACAACTTTTATTTTTGGATCATATCTTATTTCCTTATAAATTGCAAGATATGATCTTCCAAAGTCATCCCTGTACAGCAGAAATTTCTTCTTCAAGAGCGCGAATCTGTCTCCGTGAACGCGATTCACAAACCTTTTCTCCCATTTTGCTCTTCATGAACGCGATCTAATGTCCGCTATCGCAATGCACACTACTGTAGCCAAAAACCATCAATTAAAAATGTCCTAGAAATGGTCCGAAACTCATCAGAGCCCCTCGGGACCGTGCTCGAACATACCAACAAGTCCCAATACTTTATACAAACTTATCCACATGCTCGAAATGCCACAAATATCATAAAAATCATGAATCGATGATAAAAAATTTTCTTTCAACTTTCAAACTTCCAAACATCGACGAACGCGTCCGAATCATATCAAAGCACTCCGGAATAACGCCAAACTTTATGCACAAGTCACAAATCACGATACGAACCTATTCCAAGGCTCGGAACCCCAAACAGACATCGATATCACCAAAGTCCACCTCTAACCAAACTTAGAAAATTCTAAAACCTTTAAAATGCCAACTTTCCACAATAAGCGTCGAAATGCTTCAGGGCGACCCGATACTCAACTCGAACATACGCCCAAGTCCGAAATAATCATACGAACCTATTTGAACCTTCAAATCCCGATTTCAAGGTCGTTCACTCAAAAGTCAAACCTTAGTCAATTCTTCCAACTTAAAACTTCCGAAATTAGAATTTTTCATCCGAATCAACTCTGAACTTCCTGAAATTCAATTACGACTATGCATACAAGTCATAAAATATGAAGTGAAGCTACCCAAGACCTCAAATCACCGAGTGATATACTAGAGCTCAAAACGACCGATCTGGTCTTTAAACTTATGAAATAATTGTACACAATTATGGACAGCAAGAAAAACTTCTGAAAGTTAACATTCAATAGATAGATGATTATGTAAAATACATGAAAATTCAAATTAATTCAACCATGCTATTATAATTCAGGTTATGCTCTCAACTATGTAGAATTATAGTTCTTCAACTATTTATAGTTTATATGTGATTCTAAGTTATTTTTTAAAATTAAGTCAAGTGCAAGGGAACTTAAAAATCTAATGATATAAATCATTATCGTAATAACTCAACGAAACAGTTTAATATTTTTTTAAGTGTGTTTAACTAACAAAACTTCTTGTAAAATCTAGGAGTCATAAAAAAAAGCACAAATATTTTTTAAGGGATTTGAAGATTTTCTTTTCAAATATTTGCAAGATTTGATTGCAGTAAATTTGATGTAATATATTTTTGAGATCTTTACACAAATCTGATCATATTTATTATTTATTTTTTTCTAGCCATATACATACATTATACATTCTTATTTGTCCAAATGTACGTAGACTTTCATTAACTATAATTGCATAAAGAGTGAAAAGATGTTAAAGTCGACCGCTATACTAGGGACACAGGTCAAGTATTGGGTAAAAGGGTGGTTTGGGTATTAAAATAGTCCATATATTAAATTATTATTTTAATAAATCTTTTCTAAAATTAATTTTTGCCATGACACTAAATCTTATCGAAACTACAAAATCCAGCAAGAATGACCATTTAAGCAAGCTAGGTAAAGTTAGGTAATTTTTGAAAGATGAAAGAAAGTTATATGATTTTGATGGCCAATTATCCAAAGTTGAGTAATTTTTTAATGAAAAAAAATTATTACTTTGATGTCCATTACCCAAAGTTGAGTGACCATCTGAGTCATCAACTCCGTACATAAAGAAAAATATTAAAGTAAGAGTTGTAATACACGTGTCTTTTAAAAACAAAAATTAATAGTAGCTAGTTACTTCCTCCGGCCTAATTTGTTTGGTAATGATTAACTCAGATAGTTTATGAAAATAGTAAAAACGTTATGAAGGTGTAGCTTAAAACAATTCATTAATTAAGGATATATAAAATAAAATTTTAAAGTTAAATTCTCTCTAAATAAGAAAGTATGATATTATTTTTATGACAAACTAAAAGAGAAACTTTAACACATAAATTGGGACAAACAGAGTTATTTCAGCCAGTAAAGTTATCTCAACGACCTACGAGTCACCACTAAAGAGATTTGGACGATTGTTTGACTTCCTTGCTGACTTTAGTCGCCTCAAAACCCAGATTTCTTGTTATGTTTGGAGTTAATATGTCACGACCCAAAATCTCACATGTCGTGATGGCGTCTATCTCAATACTAGGCAAGCCGACAATCTCAATAAACCACCATATCTTTTAAATTTGAAAACATAATAATTAAATTCAGCGGAAAAAATCTCATAAATACAAATATAACACTCCCAAAATCCGGTGACACAGAGTACATGAGTATCTAATATGAATACAATATTTGACTGATAAAAACCACTATCTGAAAGTATAAAACAACACAATAACTGAAGGAAAGAGAGACAAAGTCAGCGGACGCCAAGCAGCTACTTTGATAGTCTCCAACTCGTGACACTCTGAGGTCTAACAGTCGCCGTGTCCGGAAGCACATGGATCTGCACACGAGGTGTAAAGTGTAGTATGAGTACAACCAACTCAATAAGTAACAAGACTAACCTCTAGGCTGAAAGTAGTCAAGAGCTCCGCAGGTATAGTCCAGTATAATTAATAGTACAGAAATATATGCATGCTTTCAAGTTCAACAGTTAAACTCCGTACAAGTGAAATAGATCAATACTGCATGATATGAGGAATATGTCATCTCAGTGGAAAGGCCTTATGTAATATTGGTCACAAATCATTCGGTCACTCGGTATTGTTTATGGCCAATCCAGCCCAGGGATATTCCATTCCGTATATATATACACATCGACTAACAGTCAGTCACTCAGTACCGTATAAGGCCAATCCAGCCCTAAGTAATTTTGTCACGACCCAAAATTTTCACCTTCGGACCGTGATGGCACCTAACATTTTACTTGCTAGGCAAGCCAACGTTAGAATAATATTAATTAATTTTTAAATAATTTTTAAATTATTAATAATCCAAGAACAAATGCGGAAGCAAGTTTGAAATATAGTAAATAATTCATAAAAATAACGGTGTCTAAATACCATCCCAAAATTGGTGTCACAAATGCACGAGCTTCTAGAATAAATACAAATAAGGTCTGAATAAAATAAAGCTGTCTGGAAATAAACACATAACTAAAGTAAAATAGACGGACACTCCAGAACTGCGGACGCCATGCAGTTATACCTCAAGTCTCCTCTGGTAGCTGAAATCCGAGCAAGTCTACGGTACGCCGCTGGGACTAACTCCAAAATCTGCACAAGAAGTGTAGAGTGTAGTATCACTACAACCGACCCCATGTACTGGTAAGTGCTGAGTCTAACCTTGATGAAATAGTGACGAGGCTAAGGCGGGTCACTTACATTACCTGTACGCAATATTAGTAATAGCAACAATAATAGAAATAAATCCGGTAACTCATTTATAATAATTGAAGCCAACATAGCAGTCATAACGAATTATCACTTCCATCAATTCTGTTGCAGCGTGAAATTTGCTCTCACAATATATTCACATTCGATCCTGTTGCAGCATGCAACCCGCTCTCACAATATATTCATTTTTAATCAAGTCTATTATATATTTATTTCAATCAAGTATATATATAGACTTTTAAATAAGTCTGTTGCGGCGTGCAATCCGATCCCCCAATATTGACTTTTCAATAAGTCTATTGCGGTGTGCAATCCGATCCCCCAACATTGACTTTTAATAAGTCTGTTGCGGCGTGCAACCCGATCCTCCAATATGAACTTTTTAATAAGTCTGTTGCGGCGTGCAACTCGATCCTCCAATATGGACTTTTTAATAAGTCTGTTGTGGTGTGCAACCCGATCCTCCAATATAGACTTTTAATAAGTCTGTTGCGGCGTGCAACCCGATCCTCTAATATATTCATTTACCAATTATTATATAAGAAATTTTCCCAATAAATATAACAATTAATATAAAATTATAAGACAACAAACATACAATAATTATGGTTTAATTATGAAACAAACAACGACAAATAGCAAATTACTATAGAAATCAGGGAGAAAATAGGCAGTTTAATATTTAATATGCTAAATGTCAAATAACAATTAAGACACATAATTCAAATAGCATGTAACAATTAATGTAAGAATTCAAGGACTAATATTTGACAAAGAATATGAGAGAAACAATTATTGTAATAATTAATTCATAATTTAAAACAATTTATGCTTTTTCAAGTAAGTAGGCAAACAGTCAATTTGATGACGTATAGACATTCGTCACCTCGCCTATACATCGTTCACGTGAAATTCACATAACAAATAATTTAAGAATTCTATTCCCTCAAGTCAAGGTTTACCCCGACACTTCCCTGGTTTTGTAAATTCCAATCAATTATTCAACCATAGCTTTTCCTTTTAAATTTTCCTCCGAAAGCTTTAAATCTATTCACAAACAATTCAATATATTCAATACTAATCATAGGAATTAATTCCATATGAATTTATAAATTTTCCGGATAAAAATCCGAAATTCATTAAAATATTCGGCAGTGGGACACACGTCTCAAGTCCCGAAAAAACTCGTGAAATCCGAACACCTGTTTTGATATGAGTTCAACATTATATGATGAAATAAATGATGAATATATGCTTAGATTTATGAAATACGATCACTATATGATAAAGAACACTTACCCAGTTCGAAATCGTGAAAAACTCTTTTGAAATCGCCCCTAAGCCGAGTTATAATTGAGGGTTTGTGAAAAATAGAAAAAATCCGGTTTTGGTTCTGTTTTAAGTCACAGGGGTCAGGCCTTCTTCGCGTTCGCGAAGGGCCTGTCGCGTTCGCGATAAGTAGCAGCCCGTGGCTTTCGCGTTCGCGAGTCCTCTTTGATGTGGGGGCTTCGCGTTCGCGAGGCATTGCTCGCATTCGCGATGAAGGAATGATCAACCTTCCCCCAGGTGTGCCTAACACTACGCATTCGCGAGGAGCTGGTCGCGTTCGCGAAGAGTAATGCCCCCATCGCTTCGCGTTCGCGAACAAGCCTTCGCGTTCGCGAAGAAGAAAACTTCAGTTGCCCAGTTTACTCTTCGCGAACGCGAAGAAGGACATACCAGAACACCTGCTGCAGAGAAATGCCAGATTTTCAAAGTCCAAAATATCCCGTAGCCTATCTGAAACTCACCCGAGCCCTCGGGGCTCCAAACCAAACAAGCACACAAGTCCTAAAACAAGTTCTTATAATTTGGTGTCCTAAAGTTTTCTCAACCTCTAAAACAACCGTTCGTCCTCGAACGGAGTCAGAAAAAGTACCTGAGCTGGAGAAAAGGTGTGGATGTTTACTCCCATGTTCGACTCGGACTCCCAGGTAGATGCCTCTACCGGCTGACCTCTCCATTGCACCCGAACTGAAGGATAACTCTTTGACCTCAATTGTCGGACCTGCCGGGCTAGAATAGCCACCGGCTCCTCCTCGTAAGTCAAATCTTTGTCCAATTGGACTGAGTTGAAATCAAACACATGGGACGGATCACCATGATATTTTCGGAGCATAGACACATGGAACACCGGATGAACCGCTGATAAACTAGGTAGTAATGCAAGCCTGTAGGCTACTTCACCCACCCTTTCAAGAATTTCAAAGGGTCCGATATACCTAGGGCTCAACTTGCCCTTCTTTCCGAACCTCATTACACCTTTCATAGGTGAAACCCGGAGCAATATTCTTTCTCCAACCATGAATGCAATATCATAAACTTTACGATCGGCATAACTCTTTTGCCTAGACTGAGTTGTGCGAAGTCGATCCTGAATAATCCTGACCTTATCCAAGGCATCCTGTACCAAATCGGTACCCAACAACCGAGCCTCTACTGGTTCAAACCAACCAACTGGCGATCGACATCGCCTTCCGTATAATGCCTCATATGGAGCCATCTGAATGCTCGACTGGTAGCTATTATTACAAGCAAACTCCGCAAGTGGAAAGAAATGATCCCAAGAACCTCCAAAGTCTATAACACAAGCGCGGAGCATATCTTCCAATATCTGAATAGTGCGCTCTGGCTGTCCGTGTGTCTGTGGATGAAATGTTGTACGCAACTCCACCCGTGTGCCTAACTCACGCTGTACAGCCCTCCAAAAATGTGAGGTAAACTGTATACCTCGATCTGAAATAATAGACACGGGCACACCGTGAAGGCGGACAATCTCACGAATGTAAATTTCAGCTAACCTCTCTGAAGAATAGGTAACTGCCACTGGAATAAAATGTGCTGACTTGGTCAACCTGTCCACAATGACCCAAACTGCGTCAAATTTTCTCTGAGTCCGTGGGAGCCCAACAACAAAATCCATAGTGATATGCTCCCACTTCCACTCAAGAATTTCTAACTTCTGAAGCAAACCACCAGGTCTCTGATGCTCGTACTTAACTTGATGACAATTCAGACACCGAGCTACATATGCAACTATATCCTTTTTCATTCTCCTCAACCAATAATGTTTCCTCAAATCTTGATACATTTTAGAGATACCTGGATGAATAAAATACCTAGAACTGTGTGCCTCTTCAAGAATTAATTCACGAAGCCCATCCATATTTGGCAAACAAATACGGCCCTGCATTTACAGAACTCCATCTTCCCCTACAGTGACCTGTTTGGCATCACCGTGTCACACCGTGTCCTTAAGGACAAGTAAATGAGGATCATCATACTGCCTCTCTCTGATGCGCTCATATAAAGAAGACCGAGCGGTTGTGCAAGCTAGAACCTGACTGGGTTCTGAAACATCTAACCTCACGAACTGATTAGCCAAAGTCTGAACATCTACAACTAATGGCCTCTCACCAATCGGAATATACGCAAGACTACCTATACTCACAGCCTTTCTACTCAAGGCATCAGCCACCACATTGGCCTTTCCGGGGTGATATAAAATGGTGATATCATAGTCTTTCAACAACTCCATCCATCTTCTTTGCCTCAAATTAAGATCCTTTTGTTTGAACAGATACTGGAGGCTACGATGATCAGTAAATACCTCACATGAGACACCGTAGAGGTAATGCCTCCAAATCTTTAGCGCGTGAACAATGGCTGCCAATTCTAAGTCATGAACAGGATAATTCTTCTCGTGAACTTTCAACTGCTGCAACGCATATGCAATTACCTTGCCATCTTACATTAATACTGCACCAAGCCCAATGTGAGATGCGTCACAGTATACCGTATACGATCCTGAACCTGTGGGTAATACCAACACTGGCGCCGTAGTCAAAGCGGTCTTGAGCTTCTGAAAGCTCAACTCACACTCGTCTGACCATCTGAATGGGACACCTTTCTGGGTCAATCTGGTCAATGGGCTTTCTATAGATGAAAACCCTTCCACGAACCGACGATAATAACCTGCTAAACCCAGGAAACTCCGGATCTCTATAACTGAAGTAGGTCTAGGCCAATTCTGAACATCCTCAATCTTCTTAGGATCCACCTTTATGCCTTCTGCCGATACAACATGCCCCAAAAGGCAACTGAGTCTAAGCAAAACTCATATTTTGAAAACTTGGCATATAACTGATTATTCGTAATGCCCATACTGCGTTCGAAAAGCTGTTTTAGGGACATCAGATGCCCTAATCTTCAACTGATGGTAACCAGACCTCAAATCGATCTTCGAAAATACCCTGACACCCTGAAGTTGATCAAATAAGTCATCAATTCTTGGCAGCAGATATTTGTTTTTGATAGTGGCCTTGTTCAACTGCCGATAATCTATACACATCCGCATAGATCCATTATTATTCTTCACAAATAATACTGGTGCACCCCAGGGCGAGACACTGGGTCTAATGAATCCCTGATCAAGCAAGTCTTGTAACTGCTCTTTCAATTCTTTCAACTCTGGTGGGGCCATACGATATGGTGGAATAGAAATGGGCTGAGTGTCGGAGCCAAATCAATACAGAAATCAATATTTCTGTTGGGTGGCATCCCCGACAAATCTGCAGGAAATACTTCTGGAAATTCACGAACAACTGGTACTGAGTCCATAGAAGAAACATCTGTACTGGGATCGTGAATATAAGCCAAATAGGCTAGACACCCTTTCTCTACCATACGTCGAGCTTTCATATAAGAAATAACCCTGCTGGCAGAATGACCAGGAGTTTCTTTCCACTCTAACCGAGGTAACCCCGGCATAGCTAGGGGCACTATCTTGGCATGACAATCCAATATAGCATGATAAGGGGACAGCCAATCCATACCCAAGATGACATCAAAATCTACCATATCAAGAAGTAGAAGATCCACACAAGTCTCAAGATTAGCAATAGTAACCACACACGAATGATAGACATGATCTACTACAACAGAGTCTCCCACCGGTGTAGATACACACACAGAAGCACTCAGAGAATCATAAGGCACAACCAAATATGAAGCAAAATAGGAGGACACATATGAATAAGTAGATCCTAGATCAAATAGAACTGAATCATCTCTATGGCAAACTGGAATAATATCTGTGATCACAGCATCAGATGACTCGGCCTCAGGCCTAGTTGGAAAAGCATAAAATCGGGGCTAGGCCCCACCACTCTGAACTGCATCTCTAGGACGGCCTCTAACTGACTGGCCTCCACCTCTAACGGTCTGACCTCCACCTCTAATGGCCTGACCTCCACCTCTAATGGCCTGACCTCCACCTCTAGCTGCCTGACCCCTACCTCTAGCTGGCTGAGCAGGCGGTGAAGCAACCGGTGCCGGTATGATGGCACGTGAATCATGTCGAGATCTGTTACTCGCCAATCTAGGGTAATACCTCCTGATGTGACCAATGTTCCCACACTCATAACACCCATCCTAATGCCGTGGCTGCTGAAGCTGAAGCTGGCCCAAATGGGCCGGATAACCACTGTAGTAACTCTAGAGTGGTGGCGCATTGATAGGAGATGAATGTGCACTGAATACTGGCTGTCCAGAGTAAGGCATAATAGGACCGTGACTCCCTGAAGCACCAGGAGATACATGAAGTTCTAAATGAAACGGTCTGGGAGGATGACCCCTACCAAAATTACCCTGCCTCCAGACGAGGCACCACTGAAACCACCGAACTAACGAGGCCTCTTATCATACCTCTGCCCTCTTTCCTGTGCAAGAACCATCTCGATCCTCCTGGCGACATTAGCAGCCGCCTGAAAAGAAATTTCACTTTCGGTATCTTTGGCCATCTGAAGTCTGATAAGGTGAGTGAGTCCCTCAATAAACCTCCTCACTCTCTCTCCCTCCGTAGGTAGTAAAAGGAGAGCATGACGGGCCAAATCCACAAAACGGGACTCATACTGAGTAACAGTCATATTGCCCTGCTGCAGACGCTCAAATTGCTTGTAGAATTCCTCTCTCAATGTGATAGGAAGGAACTTCTCCAGAAATAGCTGAGAGAACTGCTCCCAAGTAAGTGCAGGTGATCTGACTGGTCGGGTCAATGTATAATCTCTCCACCACCTCTTGGCGGAACCCGTCATCTGAAATACAGCAAAATCGACCCCATTGGTATCAACTATACCCATGTTCCGCAGCACCTTATGGCAACGTTCAAGATAATCATGTGGGTCCTCAGAAGGTGTACTACTGAAGTGAACTGGAAAGAGCTTCGTAAACTTATCCAGTCTCAATAAGGCCTCAAAAGACATAGCAGGCCTCTCACCGATCTGTGCCGCAACAACTAGCTGAACCACCCCAACTGGCGGGGTTACTGGAGCCTGATTCTGGGGAGCCATCTGCTCCGGAGCGGGAGTAGTGGGAGTTTGTGCTCCTCTCCCAGCCTGTGAAAAGGCTGGTGCCATTGGAAATGTACCATTCTGGGCCACCCCCTCCATAAGACTCACCAATTGGACTAGAGCGTCCTGAAGCACTGGAGTGGCTATGAATCCCTCCGGGACCTGAACTGGTCCAACTGGTACATTCTAAACTGGGATGTCCTCCTGAAGGTCTACCTAAGGTTCTACAACAGGTGCAGTTGTTCGAGCTCTGGACTGAGCTCTACCTCGGCCTCTAGCACGTCCTCGGCCTCGACCTCTACCCTTGGCCATAGTTGCCACCGGGGGTTTTGGTCCCTGTCCATCGGTAGAGGTATTACGTGTTCTCACCATCTGCGAGAGAATAAGAGTAGAATGGTTCAATCATCTATGATAGAATAAAATCGTACGACAGAATAAGAAAGAAGTGATATTATTCCTAAACTTCATAGCCTCTGAGAGATAAGTACAGACGTCTCTGTACCGATCCTTCAGACTCTACTAAGCTTGCTCGTGACTCGTGAGACCTATGTAACCTAGTGCTTTGATACCAACTATCACGACCCGAAATTCCCACATTCGGACCGTGATGGCGCCTAACATTTCACTTGCTAGGCAAGCCAATGTTATAATAATATTAACTAATTTTTAAACATTTTTTAAATTATTAATCATCCAAGAACAAATGCAGAAGCAAGTTTGAAATATAATGAATAATCCATAAAAACAACGATGTCTAAATACCATCCCAGAATTGGTGTCACAAGTACACAAGCTTCTAGAATAAATACAAATAAGGTCTGAATAAAATAAAGCTATCTAGAAATAAACACAAAGCTAAAGTAAAATAGACGGGGACTCCAGAACTGCGGACACCATGCAGTTATACCTCAAGTCTCCTCTGGTAGCTGAAATCCGAGCAAGTCTACGGTACGCCGCTGGGACCAACTCCAAAATCTGCATAAGAAGTGCAGAGTGTAGTATCAGTACAACCGACCACATGTACTGGTAAGTGCTGATCCTAACCTCGACGAAGTAGTGACGAGGGTAAGGCGGGCCACTTACATTACCTATACGCAATATTAGTAATAGAAACAATAATAGAAATAAATCGGGTAACTCATTTATAATAATTAAAGCCAACACAACAGTCATAACCAATTATCACTTTCATCAATTATATTGCAGCGTGCATCCCGCTCTCACAATATATTCACATTCAATTCTGTTGCATCGTGAAATTTGCTCTCACAATATATTCACATTCGATCCTGTTGCAGCATGCAACCCGCTCTCACAATATATTCATTTTTAATCAAGTCTATTATATATTTATTTCAATCAAGTATATATATAGACTTTTAAATAAGTCTGTTGCGGCGTGCAATTCGATCCACCAATATTGACTTTTCAATAAGTCTATTGCGGCGTGCAATCCGATCCCCCAATATTGACTTTTAATAAGTCTGTTGCGGCGTGCAACCCGATCCTCTAATATGGACTTTTTAATAAGTGTGTTGCGGCATGCAACTCGATCCTCCAATATTGACTTTTAATAAGTCTGTTTCGGCGTGCAACCCGATCCTCCAATATAGACTTTTAGTAAGTCTGTTGCGGCATGCAACCCGATCCTCCAATATATTCATTTTTCAATTATTATAGAAGAAATTTTTCCAATAAATGTAACAATTAATATAAAATTATAAGACAACAAGCATACAATAGCATGTAATAATTAATGCAAGAATTCAAGGATTAATGTTTGACAAAGAATAGGAGAGAAACAATTATTGTAATAATTAATTCATGATTTAAAACAATTTATGATTTTTCAAGTAAGTAGGCAAACAGTCAATTTGACGACGTATAGACATTTGTCACCTCACCTATATGTCGTTCACATGCAATTCACATAACAAATAATTTAAGGGTTCTATTACCTCAAGTCAAGGTTAACCCCGACACTTATCTCGCTTTGCAAATTCCAATCAATTATTCAACCATAACTTTTCCTTTTAAATTTGCCTCCAAAAGCTTCAAATCTATTCACAAACAATTCAATATATTCAATACTAATCATAGGAATTAATTCCATATGAATTTATAATTTTTTCGGATAAAAAGCTGAAATTCATTAAAATATTTGGATGTAGGACCCATATCTCAAATCCTGAAAAAATTCGCAAAATACGAACACTCGTTCCGATACGAGGTCAACCATACAAAATTTGCCCAATTTCGATATCAAATGGATCTTCAAATCTTAATTTTTCCTTTTTGGAAAGTTTTACAAAAATTTCAATTTCTTCCATCTAAATCCGAAATAAATGATGAATATAGGCTTAGATTTATGAAATACAATCACTATATGATAAAGAACACTTACCCAGTTCGAAATCGTGAAAAACTCTTTTGAAATCGACCCTAAGCCGAGTTATAATTGAGGGTTTGTGAAAAATGGGAAAAATCCCATTTTGGTTCTGTTTTAAGTCACAGGGGTCAGGCCTTCTTCGCGTTCGCGAAGGGTCTGTTGTGTTCGCGATGAGTAGCAGCCCGTGGCTTTCGCGTTCGCGAGTCCTCCTTTGCGTTCGCGAAGGCTTCCCCCCTGGCCTTCGCGTTCGCGAGGCATTGCTCGTGTTCGCGATGAAGGAATGATCAACCTTCCTCTAGGTATGCCTAACACTACGCGTTCGCGAGGAGCTGGTCGCGTTCGCGAAGGGTAATGCCTCCATCGCTTCGCGTTCGTGACCAAGCCTTCGCGTTCGCGAAGAAGAAAACTTCAGCTGCCCAGCTTAATCTTCGCGTTCGCGAGAGTACCTTCGCGAACGCGAAGAAGGACATGCCAGAACACCTGCTGCAGCAAAATACTAAATTTTCAAAGTCCAAAACAACCCGTAGCCTATCTGAAACTCATCCGAGCCCTCGGGGCTCCAAACCAAACATGCACACAAGTCCTAAAATATCATACAAACTTGCTCGCATGATCAAATTCCCAAAATAATACCTAGAACTACGAATCAGACACCAAATCAAAGGAAGTTTTCAAGAAAACTTTAAAACTTATATTTTTACAATCGGACGTTCGAATCACGTCAAATCAACTCCGATCCTCACCAAATTCGGCAGACAGGTCATAAATATTATAGTGGACCTATATCGAGCTCCGGAACCAAAATACGGACCCGAGGTCAATAAATCCAATATCAGTAATTTCTTAAAAATCATTAAGCTTTCAAGCTTTTAATATTTTTCTTCAAAATTCCATATCTCGAGTTAGGGACCTCGGAATTCGATTCCGGGCATACGCAAAAGTCTCAAATCACGATACGGACCTATCGGAATTGTCAAAATACTGATCCGGGTCCGTTTACTCAAAATATTGACTAAAGTCAACTCAGTTGAGTTTTTAAAGCTCTATTTTACATTTTAATCCATTTTTCACATAAACACTTTCCGAAAAATTGTACGAACTGCGCACGCAAGTCGATAAATGATAAATTATGCTTTTCGAGGTCTTAGAATACAAAATTACTTATTAACTTTAAAGATGACATTTTGGTTCATCACAAATTTATTCCCCAATGTAAATGATACAGACAAGATCCATTTCCAGGGAAAATCCATCCCTCAATATAAATTCTTCGGGCAAGATCCATGCCCAGGGAAGATCCATCCCTTAATATATATATATGGCAAGATCCATGCCCAGGGAAGATCCATCCCAGATCAACTACGCTCACAGGGGGTGTGTACAAACTCCGGAGGGGCTTCTTCAGCCCAAGCGCTATATAAAGCCGATATGGCCTACTGCGGCGTGCAGTCCGATCCCATAATAATAATAAAGCCTATAAGGCCTGCTGTAGACGGGCAACCCCGATCCATTTAATAGTAAAGCCTATAAGGCCTGTTGCAGGCATGCAGTCCCGATCTATATAATAATAATATATATATAAAGCCAATATGACCTGCTGCGACGCGCAGCTCGATCCCATAAATACCCTCACAATGGATGAATATGACTGAGTGTGAAATATATATTTTTAAAACAATTAATTTAACAGCAACACGACCCCATGAGTCTCAAAATATTGTCACGTAGCCTAAACATGATCTTTAATAAAAGCCGCAACGTAATTTCTCTAACACGTGGAACATGTTCGGATAATAACATGATTCATTAATTTTACAATTGCACATGATTTATTCAAGACACAATTTCTATGATGCACGTCCACATGCTCACCACCTATCGTATATGTCACCTCCAAATAATTTATATCATACCAAATTCAGGGATTCATACTCTCAGAACCAAGTTTGGAAGTGTTACTTATCTCAAACCGTGTAATTCTTTATTTCGCTAGGCCCTTGCCTCGTAAATTGATCTCCAAACGCCTCGAACCTAGTCACAAATTATTCGATTCAGTCAATAAAATTTATTAAAATTAATTCCATAAGAAAATACTAATTTTTCAACAAAATCTGAAATTTAGCTCAAACATCGACAGTGGGGCACACGTCTCGGAATCCGACAAAAGTTAGGAAATATGAACACTCGTCCAACCACGAGTCCAACCATACAGATTTTACCGAATTCCGACATCAACTCGACCTCCAAATCCTCAGTAAGAGTCTATGAAACTTTCTACCATTTTCAACCAAATTCACTAATTTAGGGATTAAAAAACAATGAATTTGGGTATTTTAATCAAAATTGAGTTAACACTTACCCCGTTGTTTTCCTTGAAAATCTTCCAAAAATCGCCTCTCCCCGAGCTCCAAATCGTCAAAAATGGAAAATGGGAGATCTTAAACATTCTGTCCAGGTTCGCATTTGCGGACAAAAACTTTGCATTTGCGAATGAACAGTACCTCACATGAACAGTGTTCGCAATTGCGATAAATTGTTCGCAATTGCGAATGAACAATGTTTTCGCAATTGCGATAAAGGGTCCGTAATTGCGAATGAACAGTGTTTTCACAATTGCGATAAATGGTTCGCAATTGCGAATGAACAGTACCTCACCAGAAACCAACAAACTCAAACTTCTCCGAAATGATACGAACCTACTCTGAAACTCATCCGGAACCTCCCGGACACAAACCATATATGAATTTCAATCATAAAACACACTACGGACCTGCTCGCGCACTCAAAACACTGAAAAGATTTCGTATTGACCCAATATTGACCATGGTCAATCTCCCAAATTTCTTAACTTTACTAGTCTCTCAGCCAATGATCCAAAAATACACCTAAGCCCCTCGGGACCCGTCAAATCATACCAACAAGTCCTAAAAAAAATTTTCGAATATGCTCCTAAGTCCAAAATCACCATACGGAGCTATTGGAATCATTAAGACTCCATTCCGGGATCGTTTATACATAAGTTGACGGTCACTAATTTAACTTAAACTTTAAACCTTGGAACTAAGTATTCTAATTTATTCCAAAACCTCACCAGACCTGAACCAATCACCCCGACGAGTCACATAACAACTGTAAAGCATAAATTGAGAAGTAAATGTGAAAACATGGTTGTAATACATAAAATAACCGGTCGGGTCATTACATAATTAATAAATTTTATCTTGTGCATAATGTAGCAACACTGTTATGGTTTGCAATTGTTGTGATTAAATAAAAGATACTGATAGTATTTTAGAGTGAACGGAGAATAGTACATATTCTATCAAACACATTATACAATGTGATTAAATACTGCCTCAATTTATCTTTTATGTCTTATTTAAAACTTGTTATTAGTTAGTATTGTTGTGCGCCATTTTAAATTGGTTAAAACGGTATACATCATTTGAACAATTATGAGATTGTAAAGTTAGGAAGTCGCCACCTTTTAAGATACCAATTTAAACTAGGTGATGTGTAAATTAAAGTGTAACTCTAATTGTGGTCTATATAACCTATGAGATTGTTGATAAGGATTAAAATTGTTCTAAAAGGATCTTCAATCGAACTTAAGTCAATTAATTAAGGCTAAGTACATGATTAAACTAAATGGTAAATAAATCATCATTAGCAACATCCAATAACTAACACAAATAAGCACGTAGCATGAAGTGGTCAAATAAAGGTTAGTTAAATTAAGTTGATTTTGTTATAAAAAAAAATCAAATTATGGTGGATGTCTACTCTTCGTCCATGATCTTCTCAAATGCTTAATGACATATTCAATGACATATTTCTATGCTTAATTACTTATTCAATGACATATCTTTCTTTCACTTTTCATACCTATATAAATGCCTTGTAATAGATAGGAAAAAACATACAATTGAAGAAGAAAACCTCTTCTTTCTCTCTATCTCCATTTTTTATTTATAATTTACTAAATTGCTTTTATTTCATAACAGATTTGAGTTTTTCTAAAGTTGTGTAAAGAAACTCTAATTGGGCCTTGAATGATTTACAGAAGACTTGGGTATAGAATAGCATAAAGTGATTGAGTAAAAGAAGAATTGGAAAAATAACACCGTATAACCGCTCTCAAAATAATAGCCGAAGAAATATATATTTTTTGTATATATATACATTATGTATGTTATATATAAATTTAATATATTTTTTCAGCTACTGGATGTGAATAGTTTCTACCGCGGGCTAAAAATGAAAAAAGCTCGATAATTAATCTTCAAAGAGAGAAATGAAACTGCCGCAAAAATGGGCTCAGCACAATACAGGTCAGATGCAAACAAAATTCTGAAGTCTAGCAGGTCCTAAAGGGATTTATCGTGAATGGGCTTGGACCCATTATGCAGATTAGGCTCCAGTACATTGAATGCAGCGGACAGGACAACAGGTAGCCCAGTCCAATTAAAACTCTAGATAGTCCGGCGAGTTTCATGCTACAAAAATAAACAAGGAAAAAGGAATGAGAAACAATTGTGCAAATAAACAAATTAAAAAACATAGCGTAGGAGGCAGGCATAGAAAATGGAAAAAGAATCAGTTCATGTTATACGTAACTCATTCACAATTTTCAAACATGACTAGTTTATTAACTAGCCAAGTTAAGAGTGGCATAAAAGAAACTTCACAGAATTGAAAATAAGAAAAGGTGAAGTAATTAGTATTAACTCCAAAATCAAAGATCTCAGCTGCTTGAAAAAATTATATTTTTAACATAGGGTCAGTTTACCAGACTAAACAAATTTGACTTATAAGGGAAAGTTTTAACACGAATCTCTAGATGAAATCTTCACAACAGCTAAGGTATTCGCCTACTAATAATTTCATGTGAATCTTAGGAAATTCCTGGACCCAGTGGCGGGGCAGGATCTCCGCGGGTTCAAAAAAAAAAAAGTAAAAAATAATTGTAGCTAGTGGAATTGAACCTATGACCTTACAAAGATTTTGAATCTCCTTGACCACTGATGTGTGGCTATAATTATATATTTTAAGTGCATTACTTACCTTACATTTAGGTGATTTAATACTAAACTATACTATATTTGTGCTTAATTGAGTCTATTTTATGTGTAGGTACGTTGAAGACGAAATTGTGAGTAAAGTAGAGATTTTATGTGTATTCTATGCATTACAAGTGTAACTACCGGCCGGTCATTTCGAGAGTTATACCCCCGTTTTTCCCATTTCACTTCTTTTTATGTTATTTAGCTATATTATATTATATCGGGTTAGTTGGTTCGGGATCGGAGTGGTTCAGAGTGAATTGAGACACTTAGTCTCTTAAGTAGAAATTTAAGTTGGAAAAGTCAACCGGATGTTGACCTATGTGTGAACGATCTCAGATTTAAATTATGATGGTTCAGTTAGCTCCGTTAGGTGATTTTGGACTTAGGAGTGCGTCCGGAATGTGATTTGGAAGTCCGCGGTCGAATTAGGCTTGAATTGGCAAAATTGGAAATTTGGCGATTTCGGTCGGCAGTGAAAAATTTGATATCGGGGTCGGAATGGAATTCCAAAAGTTGGAGTAGGTTCGTAGTGTCATTTGTGATGTGTGTGCAAATTTTGAGGTCATTCGGACGTGGTTTGGTTGGTTTCGGTATCGGTTGCCGAATTTGAAAATTTAGAAGTTCTTAGGCTTGAATCCGAGGGTAATTTGATGATTTGATGTTGTTTTGAGTGATTCAAAGGTTCGACTAAGTTGGTATGTTGATATATAACTTATTGGTATTTTCGGTTGAGGTCCCGAGGGCCTCGGGGTGATTCCGGGTGGTTAACGGAGTTGTCGAAGTTGGAAAATGCAGCTGAAGCTGCTGCTACTGCTATTTTCGCACTTGCGGAAGAAAGAGTCGCAGGTATGAGGCCATTGGTGCGCGTGGGGAGTTCGCAGGTGCGGGTAATGCTGGGCTAGGCAGGATGCGTAGGTGCGAGTTGGAGGTCGCATCTGCGAACCCGCAGGTGCGAAACCTGGGGCGCAGATGCGGAAAAGGGAATGCTGGACATGCTTCGCAGATGCAGCGCGCCATGTGTAGGTGCGCAAGCGCAGGTGCGACGAGTTTGCCGCAGATGCGGAGACTGGGCGGATAAGTGAGTTGCGCAGGTGCGGCTCCTTGGACCGCAGATGCGGCCGTGCGGGTGCGAGTAAATGGCCGCAGGTGCGAGAAGCTTGGGCAGAGGGTACATATTGCACACTTCGCGAATTTTGGTGCATTCTTCACCATTTCTATTCGATTTTGGAGCTTTTGGGAGAGATTTGAAGAGGGAATCAAGAGGGTTTAATTGAGGTAAGTTACTTGAGCCCTAATACTTGTATATATGGTAATTTTTCGTTGTTTAATCATTGTAATTAGTGAAAAGGAGGGGTTAGGGCTTGGAATTTTTGGAGAAGTAATTTAAGGATTTGAAGGACCAAACGATGTCGGATTTTTATGAATTTGGTATGTTTAAATTTGTGAGTGAATGAGCTTTCTAGTTTTGTAAATTTTATCGGATTTCGAGACGTAGGTCCGGGGCCGGATTTAAGCCAATTTCGGATTTTGGTCTAATTTTGTAACTTTTCTTGTGGAATTCACTCCATTAGCGCGTATTGATGGTATTGTACTGATTGTGAATAGATTCGGAGCATTTGGAGGCCGAGTCCAGAGGCAAGAGCATTGCGGGGTAGAGATTTGACCGGTTCGAGGTAAGTAACGATTGTAAATCTAGTCCTGAGGGTACGAAACCCCGAATTTTGTATCATTCTACTATTTTTAGTGACGCACATGCTAGGTGACGGGCATGTGGGCGTGCACTGTTGGGGATTGTGACTTGGTCCGTCCCGTAGCAACTGTAAAGTTGCATACTTTGTTGAAATTATATGATACTTATATGTTTTAGAAAGAGTTTCTGTAAATTGGGCTGAATACCATGTTTGGGCCTTGCGCCAGTGCTATTTAGACCCTTAGGGGCCTTTTCTTACCATCCTCTCATTGTTTTCGATTAAAAATCCATACTCAGTGATGTTTATACTTGTTTACCATATAACTCAATTTTATGACTCTATTTTGATGCATATAAATATTTTAGGCCGAATGCCCTGTTTTACAGAAATGCCCGAGTGGCTTGAGAGGTTTATGACTGAGTGAGGCCGAGGGCCTGATTTGTGAGGATAGTTATGGGATCGGGCTGCACGCTGTAGCTTGTTGCATATTTATGGGATCGGGCAGCATGTCGCAGCATGTTTGATATCGTCCTAGGGCCTGAGTGATTTATGCCATGATTTGGCTTGATATAGCGCTTGGGCTGAAGGAGCCTCTCCGGAGTCTGTACACACCCCCAGTGAGCACAGGTACCTACTGAGTGTGAGTGCCGAGTGTTGAGTGATTGGGAGGCATGAGTAATTGTGAGGTATGCCCGAGTGACAAGAGTGATTGTGAGGTATGCCCGAGTGGCGAGAGTGATTGTGAGGTTTGCCCGATGGGCTGTATATGAGTGATGTTTTGCCCGAGGGGCTGTTTATGATTTCATCATCTTTGCTCACCTTTGCATTTTTCCTCTGTCTAAAAACTAGTGAAAATATCTTTAAATGATTTTTACTGAAACTGGGTTTGAACGAGATGTTTTGATTCAAATCCTGATTTTAAAAGCATGTGGTATTTTACTGAGATTTCCTGATATGAATGTTATATGCTTTATTGCTCGTCACTACTGCTCAGTCTTTATTTATTATTGTTACTTACTGAGTTGGCATACTCACGTTACTCCTTGCACCTTGTGTGCAGATTCAGGTGTAGCTGGATACGGTAGCGGTTATTGATTGTTCTGGTTGGAGATGTTTTTTGGAGATAGCAAGGTAGCTATTTGGCGATCACAGCCCTTGCTCTTCTCCCTCTTATCTTCCTCTAGTTGTATTTAGCTATTTTTCAGACTGAGTTAACCTTGATATTGTTAGACAGATTGTAGTAGATGCTCATGACTAGTGACACTCCGATGTCGGGCTTTTCCTTCCGTATTTTTATTTTGAGTGGAACTCCTTTACGAAGATTTTTATGTTAAATAACAGTGAAATTATCTTTGAAATAAAAATATCGATTTGTTTTGGAAATGAGTCGGCTTGCCTAGTTCCACGATAGGCGCCATCACGACATGGGTTAGTTTGAGTCGTGACAACAAGAATGACTCGTGATTATTTGATAATGGAAAATATTATAATGAGATAATGAAACAGTGATTGAAGACAAAATGAAAAGAAGACAAAACAAATTAAAAGAAGACAAAAAAGAAACAAGCAAATTAGTGTGAAATGAAGAAAGAATTGAGAAAGAGAATGTGAAGTTAGGCAGCAAAATCAATTTCAGAAACAAAGCACAAAAGAGCCTGGCGACGCGAGGGAGTTTGCTCGCGTTAGAGCTCGCGCCGCCAGGGTTAACGCAAGGCGACGCGTGTTCCGGGTTTGAGACCTATTTTATTTCCTTTTTGGTTCTGGACTTGGTTATTTTGTCTAGGCCTTTTTCATATACATATAAATAGTCATTAAATACCAATTTGAGAGAGGAGATTGGACAGGGATTGGACCTAAGGAGGCAAGAACACACTAGGAGTAAGGCGGAGAATTCTTCTATGAGTTTTTCACTTCCTTCTTCCTATTTTCATTATTGATTATGAATTCTAGTATTGTAGTTATGCATACTATTATGAATAGCTAATTTGTTATCTAGGATTTTGATGGAACCTATTGGAGGATGATTTTCCTGTTACGTTAATATAGATTTGCTGTAACTTTTTCTCTATTTGTTCAACTACGTTTATATTGTGGTTGGTTGAAGAACTCTCAATCAACTGTGCCTATTTAGTATGTATTACTCGGGAGAGAGTTCATATTTAGGTAGTTGTTGAACAACATCACTCCTAACATATATGAGGGATCAATACGGAGGGTTTAAAGGTGGGATTAGGGATAACGAAACATTGGTGCGATCCGAGTGAGTCGTAACTTAGTGCCAACTAGTGTAGTTCGGAAGAATATGTCTAGTAAATTATGGTAGTTACTCGGGAGAGAATTACGACACTCAGAGCGCTCATGATCGGTAGAGAAAACTTAAGCAAATTTATAGAAAACGTAGCAGAAATGATTCCGACAACAGGAAAAATCATAACTCTAGACCTCCTTAATCTTGTCTCCAATCCTTATCCTTGTTAATTGATAGTTTTACTGCTTTCTAGTATTTATTAGTTAATTAGATAAAAATAAACATTATAATTTTTATAATTAGGAAATTGTTTGGACTTGTGTTTCTTAACGATATTGAACAACTATAGCTGAGCTTTAGTTTTCTGTGGGATTCGACTCCGTACTTGTAAACCGGATTATATTTGCAACGACTGCTTAGTCCTTTTTATAAGGCATAGTTGGGGGTGATCAAATGTTTGCACCATTGCCGGAGAATTAACGGTGTAGCTGTAGGTGTACATATTGCTAGGTTTCAAGTTTGAACTTTTATTTTATTTTATTTTATTTTTGAATTTGATTTTTTTTTTTAAGTTTATTTATTTTTTTTGTTTTACTTGTTGATTTGAGAACATGGCATCTTGGAATTATGAGAGTTTTGATGTTGGTAATTCTACTTTTGATCCTCCTTATGCATATTATGGAGGAAACCACCCATTGCAAAATTGTCAAAATATTTCCGAGAGCGAGTTATGTGCACCAACTCAATCTTATGTGTGGAATGTGTATGATATGTGTGGTGGTCAAGATGGTCACTTTCATGGTTGTGATTATTTGTCTTATCCTCCCCCAACCCCTTACTATGATGGTTCTACTTTTTCTAGTGAAGTTAATAGGAATAAAAGATAGCTGCAGATAGAAAGGCAAGAGGAAACTATTCACAACTTGAAAGTTCAAGTGAGTCAACTGGTTGAAGATTTTAATGCTCAACAAGCCAATATTGTGAATAGTATCCAAGAAGAGCGTGAAGTAGATACAGAAATCAAGGTGCTAGTGGAGAAGGCCAGAGTAGAACACCAACAATCAATCGAACTAGATTTTGAGGATGCCGATTTTGTAAAAGAGATACTAGAGTCAACCAAGGATATTGAGGATACATATTTAGTTAACTCTAGTGTCATTGGTATTGAGGATGTTGACAATCCCAATGTTTATGTAGTTGAGCGCATTGGTCCACACTCCAAGTATTTTTTCACATTGTGTTTGGATGATGATATGGAAATAGAGTCGTCCGAGCCACTTGAGGAGTCAAGGGATGAGGATCAAGGTGCCTACATTCTTGAATTTTTCTTGCCATAAAATCAGGATTACACACCTCATGTAAAGGCCAAGAAGTGCAGAATGCTACATTGGTTGCTTGGGCCAGTTAGATTTATTCCTCCACCCCTGGAGCATAGCCGAAAACTTGATGCCAAATTGGGGATTCAATTCATAAGCTCGAAGTGGAGGCAAAAAGTGATTCGCGTCGTGCCGCGACATTAAATCAAGCGCTTGTTGGGAGGCAATCTAGCTTTACTGCTTTCTTTTCTTTTATTTTATTTTTATTATTTTTTTATTGTATTATTTTTGTAGTGTTATTTTTTTGATTTTCTAGGAGCATGGAAAGCAAACCCATTGGAAGGATGCAATAGCAAACCAGATGGTTGGAACTAAGTGTGAGGTACCCGCATGAAGGACCAGGCCTGGGAGAAGTGTGAGTACCCCATGAGCTGCTAGTGCTTCGACCTTTGGCCTACCAAGGAGTTTCTTTTACCCTCTTGTATTTATGAGTGTGCATTGGGGTCAATGCACAATTTTAAGTGTGGGGTGAGGAGATTGTCTGGGTGACTTTCTATGCTATTTTAGTTGTGTTGGTTTAATGGAATAATTTTTTTTTTTAAAAACATTTTGAAAAATATTGGACTTTTCCTAACGATGGATCTCCTAGATAGTTTTCTTGAGGGATTAAAGTCTAGCAAAAAATAAAAATTAAAAAATTAAAAAATAATACAAAATTATGTCTTTTATTTTTTTAGGTAGTATTAATCCCTCGTGGTTTTTCTTTGTGTCTCGGTTCTTTTTCATGGGATGCAGTTTGAACCGGGTAGTAGTTTTTCCTTTTATTGTTTTTAGAGTAGATTAGAATTTAGGAAATAAATGGAGGAAGAAAGATGAGATTCCTAGGCGCCCTTTACTTGTTTGATAGTAGCATATTTAGGTTTTGGCATGTGTAGTATCATCCCTATGAGCTAAAATTACTTATGATGCCTTGGTTAGTTGGATAGCATGTTTTGTGACGCCTACGTCTCATTTTCTTGACTTATGTTTAATTTGTGCTTAATGTTTAATATCTCGTGGCTTCGTGAATACTTGTATTGCTTGAGAGTTAGAATGAGACCATCCTAGTGAGTCATGTGCCGTGTGTGAAGTGAGTTTTTGTGTAGTCCATGTCATTGTGATTGAGTCTAAAACTTGCACCGTATGTGAGTCGAAGCGAAATTTTAGGTGATGCTCGGTTTGAAAAATAATTTCAAGGTTTCTTTGATTTTGTTGAGCTTATTGTATATCATAAATAAAATTTATCCCTTGTTAACCCTATTGAACCTATAGATTTTTATTTGACACCCACATTACAAGCCTATACCCTTTTTGTTCTTAATTGACATTGTTTTGATCCTTTTACCTCTTAAAATACTTTAATTGTGAAATGAGCGCTAGAAGAAGTAAGGATTAAGTGTGGGGTAACTTTTGAGTGGAACCAATGAAAAGAAGAAAGGTGCACTTATTTGGTAAAAGAATACACCACTAGTAAAAATTGCAAAAGAAAGAAAAATTTTTTTAGATGAATAAATTGATATCTTGTTCTTGATAGTGGGTATGAATTAAAGTAGTGCCTAAAGAAACAGGGAACATTGTTAAGGATGATTTTGTTTGTGAAATTGAAGTGGATTGAGGAATTTGCGCTTAAAGTTATTATGTGATGTGTTAAAGTGTTTAGGAGGGTGAGTCACTATTCCTTAAATATATCCTACCCGTCCCCTAGCCCATATTACAACCATAAAAAAGTCCTAATTGATTTTAGACCGAGCAAGCTTACATTAGTAGAGATTTACATTAAGGGCAAGCCTATGGTGACAATTGCATGCATGTGACTTCTTTTGTGAGAGTGAGAGTTTTTCTTTGATATATATGAATCCTTAAAATATATTTGAGCATTTGATTTAAGTGTGTGGATTAAACTTACTCTTTTGTTCTTGTTGTGAGGGCACATGGTTTCATGAGGGATAAATAACGTTATTAGACTTCTTTAGGTTGTTGGGTATTCAAGCATGAGTGCATTCTGACTTTTGAGTCGGTTTTTGAGGCTGAGATTGTTACGCGCATGTGGTAGTTGTTGTGAATATTTTGAAGCATGGCATAATAAAAGGGAAGTGTATGTGATTGTATATGCTAGAGTTTAATTGTTTCTATCAACCATGGTCATTGGTGTAGTGTGCTTCAAATGTGGTAAAAATAAAGTTTAGTTTGATTGCTCGAGGATGAGCAACGTTTAAGTATAGGGTAGTGATGTGTGGCTATAATTATATATTTTTAGTGATTTACTTACCTTACATTTAGGTGCTTTAATGCTAAACTATACTATATTTTTGCTTAATTGAGTCTATTTTAAGTGTAGGTACGTTGAAGACGACATTGGGAGCAAAGTAGAGCTTTTATGTGTATTTTATGCACTACAAGAATGACTCATGATTATTTGATGATGGAAAATATTATAATGAGATAATGAAACAATGATTGAAGACAAAATGAAAAGAAGACAAAACAAATTAAAAGAAGACAAAAAGAAACAAGCAAATTAATGTGAAACGAAGAAAGAATTGAGAAAGAGAATGTGAAGTTAGGCAGCAAAATCAATTTCAGAAACAAAGCAGCAAAGAGCCTGGAAATGCGAGGGAGTTTTCTCGCGTTAGAGCTCGCGCCGACAGGGTTAACGCGAGGCGATGCATATTCCGGGTTTGAGATCTATTTTATCTCATTTTTGGTTTTGGACTTAGTTATTTTATCTAGACCTTTTTCCTACACATATAAATAGTCATTAAACACCAATTTGAGAAAGGAGATTGGACAAGGATTTGACCTAAGGAGGCAAGAACACACTAGGATCAAGGCGGGGAATTCTTCTACGAGTTTTTCACTTCCTTCTTCCTATTTCTATTATTGGTTATGAATTCTAGTATTGTAGTTATGCATACTATTATGAATAGCTAATTTGTTATCTAGGGTTTTGATGGAACCTATTGGAGGATAATTTTCTTGTTACGATAATATAGATTTGCTGTAGCTTTTTCTCTATTTGTTCAACTACATTTATATTGTGGTTGGTTGAAGCGCTCTCAATCGACTGTGCCTATTTAGTGTGTATTACTCGGGAGAGAGTGCATATTTAGGTAGTTGTTGAACAACATCACTCCTAACGTATATGAGGGATCAATACGGAGGGTTTAAAGGTGAGATTAGGGATAACGAAACCTTGGTGCGATCCGAGTGAGCCGTAACTTAGTGCCAGCTAGCGTAGTTCGGAAGAATATGTCTAGTAAATTGTGGTAGTTACTCGGGAGAGAATTACGACATTCATAGCCCTCATGATCAGTAGAGAAAACTTAGGCAAATTTATAGGAAACGTAGCGAAAAGGATTCCGACAACAGGGGAAATCATAACTCTAGACCTCCTTAATCTTGTCTCCAATACTTATCCTTGTTAATTAATAGTTTTACTAATTTCTAGTATTTGTTAGTTAATTAGATAAAAATAAACATTATAATTTTTATAATTAGAAAATTCTTTGGACTTTGTTTCTTAGCGATATTGAACAACTGTACCTGAGCCTTAGTTCTCTGTGGGATTCGACTCCGGACTAGTAAACCAGATTATATTTGCAACGACCGCTTAGTCCTTTTTATAAGGTATAGTTGGGTGTGATCAATCACTAAGCTACACTTTTAGGTTGTGTCAGAGGGATTCAAAACTTAATATATTGAGGTAAAAAACATATTTTACTAATTTAGTTATTTGTTTTAAAAAACATTAAAACTCCATAGTTGATCCTTAGAGAAGTGATGAAAAAAATAATGTGGGTATATTTGTATTTTGTGTTATTTGATAAAATTGGTGTTAGGGGATCGTTTGCATTGTAATTTGGAGGTTTTATTTTAATTTTGAGATTATTTGGAGTAGATTTGGGGTTGTTTGATTAAAATGGGATTGCAGTTTTGAAAAATACTTTGTTGAATAACATAGATAAATTATGCCAATCAGACTTTTATGAACTATTTAATAGATAGGTCAAATTGCAGAAAACATAAAATTATGCCAATCTGGTTGTGTTTGGTGAATAATTGAATATGCACAAGATAGAATTTGTAAATAATTTAATAATAGATCAAGTGTAGATAACACTAAGTGATGTCAATATGATAGATTTGTTAAACAAATTAACAACCACAACGTTATGCCAACAAGGTATATAGTGTGAATAACTAACAAAATAGGTAGAGTAAATATAGTAACTGTAACGACCCAACCGGTCGTTTTGACTGTTAGAACCCCGTTTCCCTAAATAAAACTCTCAAAATATATTTTTAATGATTTATGACTTGCGGAGATAGTTGGTTCGGAATTTGGAAGTGTTCGGGTTGGAATCGGAACACTTGGTTCCTTAAGTTGGCTTTAAAAAGCCAAGTTTGACTTCGGTCAACATTTTGAGAAAACGACCTCGGAATCGGGATTTGGCGGTTTCAATAGATTAGTATGATGATTTCGGACTTGGGCGTATGTTCGAATCGGATTTTGGATAACCCGGGAGCGTTTTGGCGCTTAATAGTGAAAATCAACTATTTGAAGGTTTAAAGTTCTTTAAATTTGGCTTGGAGTAGGTTTTTGAATAATCGAAGTTGTTGATACCCAATTTTTCCCTTATATTTTTTAAATATATATATATATATATATATATATATATATATATATATATATATATATATATATATATATATATATATATATTTAAAAAATATGAGGGAAAAATAGCGCATATGCATCATCATTTGATTTACAAGCATACACAAGTATTTTTCATAATTTTCCATAAAATTTTAAGACTTTAAATCAATTTATTTCTGCATTTTTATTATATAAATATTCAATAATTACCCTACAAATTATTTTTATAATAATTTAATCATCTAAACTTATCATTTATACCAATATGAAGTTTTAAATATCTTCAGTGCATTTATCTTAATTACATTTGCATTTTTTAGGGCCAAATTGCAGATTTTGCAACAATAGCCCATATGCATATATAATTACATTATTCATACAGAAAATGACTTTTTTATATTTTTATAATGTTAATCATTTTCATGCACAAATGATATTTTTGTTATTTATTAATTATTTTATAAATTATTTATTTGTTAAATAATGGGTATTTAAAATCTAGCCCTAAAATCCCCTATTTTCGTATTTAACCCAACATCCTTAAACCAGCCCAATACCCTTGGCCCAAGACCCATTAGCCCAATCCCCATACCCATTTAAACACCCGACCCAGGACCCCTTTAAATCGTGACCGTTGATCTTTAAGATTTACGGTCCACATTACACCCCCCCTCCCCCTTTAAACCAACCTAAACCCCTAACCCTAATCATTCTATACCACCTAGCCACCCTAAAATTCCCTCGTCTCTCATCTCTCATGAACCCTAGCCGTCGTTCCTATCAAACCCTCCCAAATCCGGCCCCAAAACGGAATCCACCATGGATTCCCTTACCTTATTTACCTCTCCTCACCACTGGCCACTCGTCTATGATCTTACTTAGTTGCTTGCCTAACATGGCAAGCAAATCTTGCCAATATCGAACCAAATCGGTTCACACCTCTAATTTCTGTGGCTATTCCGTCTATGTTTATCATTGATTCTTTGTGAGTAACGAATATTCTTCATATCTGTTGATGATTCTTACCTACCCCAAATTAGGGTTTTCAAACCATTTCAATCGCACCAAAATAGGTCCGATTTTCTGATTTTTAATTTATTCCTCTTCTATTCATCTTATTTTGTGCGATTTTTACTTTATTCTCCACTGATTTCACACTTTTCCTAAAACTAGGGTTTGAAACTTTCTCCTTTTCTTACCAATTCTGGTGAATCTTTGTTTTCTGTGTTCGATTACTTTCTTTCCTTAGTTTTCCTTGATTTTTACTTTAACATTTGATTAAATATTCTGAATAAGTTTTGTTTTGGTATTATTTGTGTTTCCTTTAATATTTGCTTAAATATTTTGAATAATTTTTGTTTTGATATTATTTGTGTATCCTTTAAAGTTTGCCTTAATAAGTCTGAACGATTTGTGTTTTGGTATGTATGTGTATTTACCTTAAATATTCTGAATAATCTCGGGTGTTTCCCTGATTTGCTGAATCCCTTGATTTGTGCCCTAAATTACCTATAACTGATTCTGAAATATTTTTCTTGCATATGACTGATTTGTTTTCATGTTTATGTGCTGATTTCTATCACTATATATACTCTTCCCCCATTCCCTTTTAAAAGGACCTTCGACTACTTTCTGAACCCACTATAGACTTACTAGACCTAAGGTTATTCTGATTTTGCATTCTATACTCTAACTTTGGCCGGCTGGAAGCCAAGGCCAGTCAGCTCTAAAATCTTGCTATATACTGTGGACTTTCATAATTTGTGTATTTTTTGCTTAACTGGTGAGTCACCTAACTTCAGCACTTTCATTCTTACATGTCCCGGATTTGTATAGGTGATTACTACTGAATTTATTATTCAATATGCTTTGGAAGGGTGTTTAAGTATAGCTCTATCAAATCTGTATGTCTTAGTCCCTTTAACACTTAATTGCTCCTAATGATACCTGTGCTGAAGTTATTTGAACTTATTTAAGGTCTATCCAGCTAGTGTATCGATCCTTTAATGTCTATGAACATGTTTATCCCCTTACCCTGAACCCCTGTAGTGAATGCTTCACATCAGTGACTCTTATTACTAGTTATAATCTGCCTCTTTGCTATTGTGTTAACATGATCACTTGATCCTACACCCCCTCTAGTATTTGTTTGTAATTTAGAATAGCTGTCTCATCATGTTAGAATTGCTGCTTTATCCTTTGATACAATATGGATCATCTTTGGTTAGATCATTATAACAAAGTTACCTGCTACTTAACATGATTTACTGAGTGTGTGTGTCTTGACTTATGACTGTAAGCATGATACCCTCCCCCCTTCTATGATGTTGTTCTGGTTTTCTTGATAATAACACTAGGTTATGTACTTACCATGATTCAACATGCTTTAACTCATTCTACAGCTATGACTTTGCCAAACTTGCAAACATGTTCTTTGCCAACTTTTAGCATGTGACTGCTACTTTGCTGAGTTTGAAACCTGTTTATCAGTTTCATTAAACTAGTTCTTTTTTAAGTTCTATTTAAGTGTATGCTTGTTGACTCAATTTGGTCATGTCAGTTTAAATCCTCAATTCTTGTCTTTTCAATTTTGGTCTTTCTTTCTCTGTGACCTAAGCTCTTTTAAATCCTATTCTTAGCCAATGCTGCCCAAGTTCTGTCCTTTGGCCTCCCTAGTGTGAGAACTGCTCAGGGTTCATTAGAGACCCTTGTGAACTCTGACACACTAGGATTTGGTCCCTAATCCCTCCTTTGAACTATTCTTGTTAACCGCCCTACTGTGAGCACTGCCCTGAGTTCTTGAAGCCCTTGGGAACTCTGACACACTAGGGCCTTGGTTCTATATGCTCAACTCTATCTTGTGCTCACTGGGTGAATCATTCTATTCCTGGCTATTGTATGTCTAATAGTGTGTAACTTGGAGACTGCTGTGATTTGTGAGAATAAAGGCCAGGCCTGTCCAGGCGTATTTTGGGCCTGCTGTAGGCTCCCTATAGTTATTCTCCTATGTAATTCATGCTATTCATTCTGGATTTGTAATAATTATTGTAATAACATTTGGGGTATTAGTGAAATTGGGAAAGGGATTTTTATCTTATATTTGCAATAAATGGGGTAGAAAACCTGCATATAGGTTCAATAATATGTGTTTAGTTATCGTGTGTTAGAAATCATGCCTATAGGTATCATATTATGTTCAGTCATTATATATTAGCAATCCTGCCTATGGTTTCAATACTTGGTTCAATTGTGTTCTATTTCTCTTATTAGAAACCATGCCTATATGGAATTGTGTGATTCAATATGCGTTTACATGCTGCCCTATTCACAAATTGTAGAGATCATGTCTATAGGATCTAAAATAAGATTAAATTGTAGAAAGCATGCCTATAGGTCTGAATCAGTTTAATTATCATCTTGCTCGTTTATTCTGGAGTTCTCGACACTGTGTCATTATTATCACTAGAAAATATGCCTATAGGACTAAATAAGTAATTCCGAATATCCTTACGCGATTACCATTATTTATTATTGAGTAAAACACCTAGACATCATGCCTATAGGTTTAATCCCCTTATGCTTAAAATCAGTAGGCAAATTATGTAGGTTTCTGGAAATCGTATTTAGGAAATGGATTTTGCGTGTAGTTGTCTGCTCATTAATTTGGTATCACATAGAGATCCTACCTATAGGATTTTGCAACCTTAACTCATTAAAATCGGTCAATGTTAATCAGTTTGGCATGCATTTGTTGTCTAAATGCGGAGGCTAACTTGAGCCCTTATTTGCTTATATGTGAAAGTCCTAAATGTTTTGTTTGTGGCCTAGTATTTTCCCCTTTGAGCAACCTAAGTTAAGGTCTAGAACCACCCTAAAATAGAGGTCCAGATGCCTCCTGGACCATAGGCATGGGACAGGTAGTGCACGCATAAGGCACGATTTAGAACAACTAGTGCGCTTAGGTAATAACTTAAAGATAGTAATCGGGTCGCAGGAGATGATAGTCTGTGCCCGCTGAATAATATGAGTAACACCCCATCTTGAGGGAGTTACAAAGTATTATTTATGTTGCACGGGGTGATCCTTTAGGCTAAAAAACTTAGGACCCCCCATTCTACCTTTGAATCAAGTGTTTGTACTTAGCCAAATTTCTTCCCTTCTCTTAGACTAATTCATATAATTCGAGTTCGGCCGGGACCCACCGTTGTGGACCTCGAGGAGTGCCTAACACCTTCTCCTCAAGGTAATTTGAGCCCTTACCCGATCTTTGGTGACGCGAACTGGTTAATCCAGAGTTATTTGCATAATAGGTGCCCTAACACACCTTAATCCGTTAGGTGGCGACTCTCTCTTTTCGTACCCTTCCTTTAAAAGAGTTGTCACGACGTCGAAGCCCAATTTCGCGAGAAAGAAGGGGCGCGACAGCATGGCGACTCTGCTGGGGATATTTTTAGGCTCTTACCACAGCAAACTTGGTCTATATGAGTTAGTCTTCTTTGATGAATGTGTTTCCTTGTTCTTTATCGTTACATGAACATCCCGCTTCCATTTTCCATTTTTATGGATGCATGCACACCCTTTCCCCTATTTCCCTCTATTTTGAATTTGTATGCAAATCTTTGCTTAATTTGGTTACCATGTGCATTTTCCTTTATTTCCTAGTCATGTTCACCTGCTCCGAATCATTTTTAAATTTGCTACATCATGTATCTCTCCCTACCCCTACCCTCTTTGCTTTCTTTATTACAATTCTTTCATATCGCGCGAACTAACTTCTTCCTTATTTTTTTTATGTCTTTACGTTTCATTTAATACTACATTTACCGTTTTCATCACGCAAAATACTTGACAGCGTGTTGTTTTATTTTTGCATAAAGCATGCTCCACATCATATTCCACTCGTGTGCAATTAATACTATAGTGGCACTTGATGAGTGTCTGCACTCTTCCTATATTATCTTTTTTAAATTTGGAAAGGCTTATTTGTGGTAAAACTAGTCGATCAGCGGTGCAATCGACGGTTCCGTGCCTTCCCCTCTCAAGTTGTCTACTTGAGGGTACCGGTCTAGACTCTTCTAGAAACCCCCACTCTTATATTAACTATGCATGCATCATGTCTAAATCTAGTATGGGTTAGAACGTTGTCCGCGTAATAACTCTTTAAGGCAAGCCTTGTCCAAAGCCCGTCGGGATTTCCTTAAATCCTAATGGGTACGATCATGATATGTGCATTATTTGGAGAAAACGATATGCTAATCATTAATGTGTAAATAGTCGAATCCGGAGGGGAAATGGCTAACTTTATTTGTTTTGCAGAAATGAGGCATGAAGTCCCCAGGTTCAGCATGGTTCGAAGTATCCCACCTTTGTTGCTAGATTGGTGGGAAAATCTCTCGCCGAGCGACAAAAACATGTGAAAAGAGTTCTCAGGAATTTACCTCGTCTGTTAGATATTCAGCCGAACAATGTGTTAATTAAGGCTGCCACCATGTTCTGGGTTGAGAAGAGGGTCGTCTTCCATTTTGGTGATATAGAAATGACTCCCCTTCTAGAGGAAATAGGAGGCTTCGCTGGGCTCCCGTGGGATAGCCCTGGCTTGTTGGTACCGGAAAACCATACTTCTCGAGGTTTCCTAAAAATGATGGGTTTTAGGAAAAATGATGAGTTAGTCTATCTCAAGAAATCTTACATACCATTCGACTTCTTTTACGAGTGTTATGGTTACAGCAAGTGGTTACAGCAAGTCATATCACCTTTACCATGATGAATTTTCCATCACTTCTTTGGGTTGGACTCACCGCCGGGTTTTTGTATTCATTGTCTATTTTCTGGGGATGCTGATATTCCCAATACAAGGAGAAAGGATCCACACTCGCCTAGCTATGGTCACTAAGACCCTAATGGAAGGAATTGAGGGGCAAAATTGTACTATTGTCCCAATGATCATAGCTGAAATGTACCGAGCCTTAGACCATTGCAAAAAAAGGATATAGGCATTTCGAGCGTTGCAATCTGTTGCTGCAAATATGGTTGGTGGAACACCTTCAGAGAGGAAAATACCGTCAGGAATTTCCGCGACAACCATGGAATGACCACATAGCTTTTCACCATCCAAAAGAATGACTTTCATCCCGGACAGGTTCGCACAACCAGAAAATGCTGCGGATTGGGTACATTTCTTTAGCAATTTTACTGACGACAAGGTCCATTGGATGTTCGAGTGGTTCCCTACTAGCGAGTTCATCATCAGGTCAAGAGATGTTCCTCACTTAGTGCTGATTGGGTTAAGGGGTATCTATCCTTATGCTCCTAGCAGAGTCATGAGGCAAGCTGGGAGACAACAGGTTATACCACGAGTTTCCAAAATGGTTCATTACAAAGCAGATTTCCAAGGGAATGTCATTCCATTCAAGTTCGAGGCACAGCACATGTGGCATCAAAAGATTATTATGGAAAAAGATACCATCGAGCCAGACAGGTATCATGCCGGCCATGTGTACTTCTACCTATCATGGTTGGTCGATGACATAGCAGGAGAGGTCAAGCCAGGGGTTGATTTGAGAAATAGGGTCATAGACGACGCTGCTGAAGCACAAGTCAAATACAGGAGGTTGTGCAAAAGGGTCTTTGAATCTGAGTCTAGGCATTTGGAACATCATAAAGTGGACATGGAAGCAATCAATGAAAGGAGGGGAATCGCTACTAAATCAACAGAAAGGTTGGAGTATTTGGAGTAGGGTTTGATGGAACTTGAGGTAAAGATGAGGCAAAGGGTCTCGGATTGTCAGAACACAGAGGGCAATGAAGGAGGACATCTAGCAAGGGCGTATCTGCTATTAGACATGCGCGACCTGGGGAATCTGATTGACGGAGCTAAGAAGGCCAAGGTTGGAGAAGGTCCCTCTGGGACCAAGTAGATTAGGGGTGATGTTTTCTAGATTCGTTTTAGAATTTGATTGTAATAAGGCAAATGCCACTAGTGACTCTTTATAATTATTGTCGTTTTAGTAGAGATTTGGTCTATTTATCATATTAATGAAATGATGCAGTTATCGGCATTGAGTTTTCTCCAAAGCTATATGTCGCTAGGCCTACCTATGGCACGATGAGGTCCCTAAATTAGGACGCGAATTCTGCAATACGTGTTTAAATATCGTACATATCCTTTTAATACTCTTTACTGATTTGTTTACCTTTTGTTTTTCTTCTTTTCTTTGTTTATTCCTATCCCCTAAGGTTGGTTTGTGCATATTGGCATCATCGGCATATCATACCAGATCTAGAGGTCCTCTACCTCCTCCTCCTCTAAGTGATCCTAAGAGTAAAGGAAAGGCTAAGATGGATGATCTGAGCGGTATCAGGAAAGACAACGCTACACATGCAGAGAATGTTGAGAGTTCGGATGGTCGGAGTACTCCGGCACAGAACGACTTGGTTTTGCGATTAGAGCAAAAGATACTGGAGTTACAAGGGGAACTTGAGTTGGTCCATAACTTGGAAAGCCTTTTCATTACACTGAATATTCCCGACATCAACCAACAAAATGGCCAAAAATCAACACCTCCTCAAAACACACAAAACCAGCACCCGCAAAATCCTCCCACACCTCATCAATATGCCACGCCTCCCCAAGATCCTAATCCTCCACCAGCACCAACTCCTCCACATCATCATCATCATCCAACCTAGCACCCACAAATAACCACATACCCCACCCCTCAGAATGCACCACAACCTACTCCTGACCCACAAAACTCAACCAATGACCACCATTACGCCCAGATTCTCGGAGTCCACCAAAGCAATCCCATATATGTGGAAACCTTACCCCACACCCCACTACAGACCCTATACATACCCGAATATGCCAAGAAGGACATGCTCATCAAGAACATGGCAGAGGAACTCAAGAAACTTACCGACATGGTTCAAAATGTCGAAAGGGGCAAAGGCGCTGAGGGTTTGAATTATGAAGATTTGTGTATTCAGCCAGATGTAGAACTGACAGAGGGTTACAAACCTCCTAAGTTCAAAATGTTCGATGGAACTGGTGATCCGAAGGTGCACTTGAGAACATATTGTGACAAGCTTGTATGAGTTGGCAGGGATGAAAGAATCCACATGAAGTTGTTCATGAGAAGCCTCACTGGAGACGCCCTGTCTTGGTACATCAGTCAAAACCCAAAGAAATGGGTTAATTAGGTAAGCACGACATCAGATTTAAAGGATTGGTTCAGGTTTAACACAGAAAAAGCACCAGACGTTTTCTACATTCAAAATCTCAAGAAGAAGCCAACAGAAACTTTTTGCGAGCATGCTACTCGGTGGAGGTCTGAAGCTGCAAAAGTAAGGCCAGCTGTCACGACCCAACTTCACCTGTAGGTCGTGATGGCGCCCAACACTACAGCTAGGCAAGCCAACTAATAACTTAAGCATACATTGATAAAATTTAAAATCAAGAAAATATAAGCCCAAACTCTACCAATGTGTGTGCCAAGACCTGGTGTCACAGGTGAATGAGCATCTAGTAGATTATACAAAACTCTAAATACTGTCTGAAATGAAATAGACAGAATATAAATATAAGAAGAGACACTGGTAGCTGCAGAACGGCTCAGAAAGGCAGCTCACCACTATGCCTCGGGATGACGTGGGTATGTGATGATAGGTCCTCCACTAGTACCTGTCTCAGATCCTGCACAAAAAGTGCAGCAAGTGTAGTATGAGTACGTAAACAACGCGTACCCAGTAAGTATCAAACCTTATCTCGAAGTGGTAGAGACGAGATGGCCGACTTTGACACTCACTATGGGTCAATAATAATAATAATTGAAATAAAACTACGACTTTTAAATCAGCATGATTTGCAGAATTTACAATAATTTATTTAATCAGCGGAAATAATCAAATTCATTCAAATATAACAATCCTAAATATATAAATTAAATTCCTTCAACTCAAATAATTTCCAATTTATCAATTAAATCTCATTTACAGGAGTAACAATTAATTCCTTAACAAGCAAGAATACTAATTCATTAAATTCCAAGGATTTTCCAATTTATTAATTAACTTCACAAGCTGAAATAAATTAGTAAAGTATCGTGTAATTATTATTATTAAGCACGATTTCTGCCGAGGACGTACGACCCGATCCAGAGTGTCGTGTACACTGCCGAGGCACGTGCGGCGCGATCCATAGATGCATCTATCCTGTCGAGGCGTTCGGCCCGCTCCACAAGAAAGGAGGACATTTTCTTATGTGCCTCCGGAAGGAGAGTATATTTATTATAAGATAAATTTGGGAGGAGAACAATTTCTTTTAATAATTAATTGATTTAAACAAAAATTAAGCATATGAAAATTTCATATTTTTCTACTTTTCATAACAATATGAAAATTTCATATTTTTCTACTTTTCATAACAATTCACAATATATATATATATATATCAATTATTTTAATTAATAAAGAATACAATTCACACAAGTAATTCATGCTTTGAGTCTTAAACTACCCGAACTTTAGCATTAATAGTAGCTACGCACGGACTCTCGTCACCTCATGCGTACGTAGCTCCCGCAATTAGCAACAATTATTCAATTTAATCCCTATGGGGTAATTTTTCCCTCATAAGATTAGACAAAAGACTTACCTCGTCTTGCTCCAATTTAATCCACTATAAGGCCTTTTCCACGATTACCCAACTCTGTCTGGCTCGAATCTAGCCAAAATAATTCGATACAATCACTAAAAATTATAGGAATCAATTCTATAAGAAAATAATACATTTTTAATAACAATCCCGAAATTAATTAAAAATTCGTCCGTGGGGCCCACATCTCGGAATCCGGCAAAAGTTACGAAATTCGATAATCCATTCAATTACGAGTCCAACCATACCAGTTTCACTCGAATCCGAACTCTGAATCGATACCGAAATCTCAAAAATTCGTTTCTTTGAGATTTCTAAAAATTTCCCAAATTTAAATCTCAAAACACTAATTTATGGTGAAAACAATGATATACTTGTATATGTAGACCAAATCCGAATTAGAATCACTTACCCCAATGTTTTTCCCTTGAAAATCTATCAAAAGTCGCCTCTTCTCAAGCTCAAGTTCGTCAAAATGGCAAATGGGACGAATGTCCTCTGTTTATAAAACTGCCCAGAAGCCTTCGGAACTGGTCCTCGAACTGGACCTCGATCGCGGCTTCGATCACAAGCTCGAGCATGGACCTCGGTCATGGCCTCGATCAGGGCATCGAGATTGGGCCTTCGATCATAGCCTCAATCATGGTATCGAGCTTGAGCCTTTGCTTGTGACCATCGTTCTTGGGTCTCGATCCTGGCCCTCGAGCCTTGCCTTCGATCATGGCCCTCGAGCTGGACCTTCGATCATGGCCCTCGAGCTAGACCTTCCATCATGGCCCTCGAGCTGGACCTTCGATCATGGATTCGATACACAAGCTCGAGCATGTGCCTCGTCAACCCTGGGCTCGATACCTGGGCTTGATATCTGGGCTCGATCACAACCCAGAATGTCCAACAGAAGAGGGAAAATTGCAGCAGCTTTTTAACTCAAAATTTTGATTCGTTAACCATCCGAAATTCACCCGAGGCCCTCGGGACCTCAACCAAATATACCAACAAGTCCTAAAACATCATACGAACTTAGTCGAACCTCTAAATCACATCAAACAATGCTAAAACCATGAATCATACCCCAATTCAAGCTTAATGAAACTAAGAGTTTTCAACTTCTACATTCAATGTCGGAACCTATCAAATCAACTCCGATTGACCTCAAATTTTACACACAAGTCATAAATTACATAACGGAGCTATGAAAATTTTCGGAACTGGATTCCGACTCCGGTATCAAAAAGTCAAATCATCGGTCAAACTTCCAAACTTAAATTCTTATTTTTAGCCATTTCAAGCCTAATTTAACTACGAACTTCCAAATAAATTTCTGAACACGCTCCTAAGTCCAAAATCACCATACGGAACTGTTGGAATCATCAAAATTCTATTCCGGGGTCGTTTTCTCAAAATGTTGACCGAAGTCAAATTTAGCACTTTGAGGCCAACTTAAGGAACCAAGTGTTCCGGTTTCACCCCAAACACTTCCAAATCCCGAACCAACTATCCCCGTAAGTCATAAATCATTACAAGCACCTACAGAAAGTTTTATTTTAGGTAACAGGGTTCTAAAAGTTAAAATGACCGGTTGGGTCATTACATTCTCCACCTCTTAAACAAACGTTCGTCCTCGAACGAGTTTAGAATTGTACCTGGAGTGCTGAATAAGTGTGGATATATGCTCCGCATGTCTTCCTCGACCTCCCAAGTTGCTTCCTCGACTGCTTGTCCCCTCAATTGGACTTTTACTGCAGAAATCCTCTTGGACCTCAACTGGCGAACCTGTTTATCAACAATGGCAATTGGCTCCTCTTCATAACCCAATCTATTATCTAGCTGAACCGTGCTAAAGTCTAACATATGTGATAGGTCGACATGATACTTCCGGAGCATAGATACGTGGAAAATCGGATGAACTCCCGATAGGTTGGGAGGCAATGCAAGCTCATAAGAAACCTCCCCAACTCGTTTCAACACCTCAAATGGGCCTATAAACCTTGGGCTCAACTTGCCCTTCTTCCCAAATTTCATAATTCCCTTCATCGGCGAAACCTTCAAGAGAACTTTTTCACCTACCATAAATGATATATCACGCGCTTTCTGATCCGCGTAACTCTTTTGTCTGGACTGTGCTGTACGAAGTCGGTCCTGAATCAACTTTACCTTTTTCAAGGCATCCCTTACCAAATCAGTACCATATAACTTAGCCTCACCTGGCTCAAACTATCCAATAGGTGAACGACATCGCCGACCATATAAAGCCTCAAATGGAGCCATTTTGATGCTGGATTGGTAACTATTATTATAAGAAAACATGGCCAATGGCAGGAAACGATCCCACTGACCTCCAAAGTCGATCACACATGCCCTGAGCATATCCTCTAAAATCTGAATTGTCCTCTCTGACTGTCCATCGGTTTGCAGATGAAAGGCTGTGCTGAGCTCTACACGGGTCCCCAACTCACTCTGTACTGCTCTCCAGAAATATGAAGTAAACTGAGGGCCTCTATCTGATATGATGGAAATTGGCACACCGTGCAACCAAACTATCTCCTGAATATAAAACTGGACCAAACTCTCTGAAGTATACGTAGTCACAACAGGAACAAAATGTGCCGACTTGGTCAACCTGTCAAACAATGACCCAAACTGCATCAAACTTCCGCAAGGTTCGCGGAATCCCAACTACAAAATCCATAGTAATTCGTTCCCATTTCTACTCTGGTATGGTCATCTGCTGAAGTAGGCCACCTGGCCTCTGGTGCTCATATTTAACTTGCTGGCAATTTAGACACCGAGCTACATACTCAACTATGTCCTTTTTTATTCGTCGCCACCAATAATGCTGCCTCAAGTCACGATATATCTTCGTAGCACCTAGATGAATAGAATATCGAGTACTGTGTGCCTCCTCCAGGATCCTTTTCCTCAGTTCACCCACATTAGGAACACACAAACGATCCTGGAGTCGTAGAACACCATCCGCACCAATAGTGACTTCCTTGGCACCACCTCGTAGTACCATTTCACGAAGAACCATTAGGTGTGGGTCATCATACTGGCGAGCCTTGATCTGCTCAAATAGTGAAGATTGGGCAACAACACATGCAAGAACTCGGCTGGGCTTTGAAATATCCAGCCTCACAAGTTTGTTAGCCAAGGATTAAATATCTGAGGCTAATGGCCTTTCCTCTGCTGAAATGAAAGCCAAACTACCCATACTCTCCGCCTTTCTGCTCAAGGTATCTGCAATCACATTTGCTTTGCCCGGATGATACAGGATAGTAATATCATAATCTTTTAGTAACTCCAGCCATCTGCGCTGCCTCAAATTTAGGTCCCTCTGCTTGAACAAATGCTGCAAACTACGATGATCAGTGTAAACTTCACAAGACACCCCATAAAGATAATGCCTCCAAATCTTAAGAGCGTGAACAATCGCAGCTAACTCCAAATCATGTACCGGATAATTCTTTTCGTGGGGCTTCAGCTGACGTGAAGCATATACAATAACTTGCCCTTCCTGCATCAATACACAACCCAAGCCAACGCGCGAAGCGTCGCAATACACTGTATACATCCCCGAACCGGAAGGCAACACTAACACTGGTGCTGTAGTCAATGATGTCTTGAGCTTCTAAAAGCTCACCTCACAATCATTGGACCATCGGAATGGAGCACCCTTCTGGGTTAATTTGGTCAAAGGTGCTGCAATAGATGAAAAACTTTCCACAAACCGACGATAATAACCTGCCAAACCCAGAAAACTCCTGATCTCAGTCGCCGAAGTGGGACGATGCCAATTTTGAACTGCCTCAATCTTTTTGGGATCAACTTTAATACCTTCGCCCGACACAATATGTCCCAAAAATGCTACAAACTCAAGCCAGAACTCCATTTAGAAAACTTAGCATATAGCTTTTGTTCCCGCAATGTCTGAAGCACTACTCTCATATGCTGCTCATGTTCCTCCTTAATGCACGAATAGATTAATTTGTCATCAATGAAGACAATGATAAACGAATCAATATATGGCATGAATACCCTGTTCATCAAATCCATAAACGCTGCCGGGGCATTAGTTAAACCGAAGAACATCACCAGAAACTCATAATGACCATATCTAGTCCGAAAAGCAGTCTTTGGAACATTGGAATCCCGAATCTTCAACTGATGGTACCCCGACCTCAAGTCGATCTTACAGAATACCCTAGCACCCTGCAACTGATCAGATAGATCATCAATACACAGCAACGGGTACTTGTTCTTAATAGTGACTTTGTTCAATTGGCGATAATCAATACACATCCGCATTGTTCCATCCTTCTTTTTCACAAATAATACTGGTGCACCCCAAGGCGATACACTCGGTCTGACAAACCCTTAGGCTAGTAACTCTTCAAGCTTTTCTTTCAATTCTTTCAGAGCCATGCGATACAGTGGGATAGATATAGGCTGGGTATCTGAAGCCAAGTCAATACAGAAATTAATATCACGATCGGGTGGCATACCTGGAAGATTTGACGAAAATACATCGGGGAACTCCCGAACTACAGGCACTGAATCAATAGCCGGAGTCTCTGCAGTAGTATCTCGAACATAGGCTAGATAAGCCAAACAACCCTTCTCAACCATGTGTTGAGCCTTTATAAAAGAAATAACTCGATTAAATGAACTAACAAGCGAACCCTTCCACTCCAGCTTAGGCAATGCTGGAATAGCCAAGGTAACAGTCTTGGCATGACAATCTAGAATAGTATGATATGGAGATAACCAGTCCATGCCCAGAATAATTTCAAAATCGATCATCTCAAGCAATAGGATATTTGCTCTAGTTTCATAACCACAGAATGTAATAATACAGGACCGTAGATCTGGTTCACGACAACAGAATCGCCCACAGGAGTGGACTCATATACAGGAGTACTCAAGGACTCACGAGAAACACCCAGGAATGGAGCAAATAAAGATGACACATATGAATACGTAGATCCTGGATCAAATAATACTGAGGCATCTTTGCCACAAATAGAAATAATACCTGTAATCACGGCATCTGAGGCCTCTGCATCTGGTCTAGCCGGAAAAGCATAGAACCGAGCTGGAGCGCCAACTCTCTGGCCTCCGCCTGGCTGACCTCCACCTCTAGGACGACCCCTACCCACCTGTCCTCCACCTCTGGGTGGTCAGACTACTGGTGGAGCAACTGGTCCGGTAAGCATAGGATGCTAACCTTACTATACTCGTCTACCCTGAAGCATGGGGCAAAACCTCCGCATGTGACTGGGATCCCCGCACTCGTAACAACTCTTCGGTGCAATGGGCTGCTGACTAAGTGTTTGGCCCTGGGGACGTGGATACCCACTGGGAGGACTCGGAATAGCTAGTGGGCGGTAAGAACTCTCTGGGATAGCATTGAGATAAGGTCGCACTGGAGCACCTCGAGGAGGTGGTGGTGCTGGATATGGGGGTCTGCTGAACTGCCCCCTCACAAACTGACCTCTGCTCCCGGACGGAGCACCTCCGAACTCTCCAGAGTACCTGAACTGCTTATCTCTCATAATCTGCTCTCGGCTTCGCTGACGTACACCCTTAATCCTCCGGGCTATCTGTATAACTCGCTGAAGTACCCATCTCAACCTCTCGAGCCATAGTGGCCTGAATACCAGTATGTAAACCGGCTACAAACCTTTGCACTCTCTCCGCCTCAGTAGGGAGTATCATTAGTGCATGGCAAGATAATTCAGAAAACCTCGCCTCATAATCAGTCACTGACATCTGCCCCTGCTGGAGCTGCTCAAACTGAAACCGCAACTCTTCCCTCTGGGAGGGTGGAATATATATGTCCAAGAAGATATGGGTGAACCTATCCCAAGTCATGGGAGGAGAATCTGCTGGTCTGCCAAGAGCATAAGGTTGCCACCATCTACGGGCTCTACCCTCTAGCTGAAAAGTAGCGAAATCAACCCCATGGGATTCATATATCCTTATGTTTCTGAGGATCGGCGGCGGCTACAGCTAGGCTCAGGTGTAGCTGCTGCTGCTAGCTGGACTCCACCCATGGGTAGTGCACCCTGGGTCTAATATACAGCAGCTGCCTATCCATGAGCCTGCACGGTAGGGGTCTATGCTCCCCCGCCCGCATGAGATGTGGCTGGGTCTGCCGGAAATAAACCGTCCTGAGTCATATTGTCCATGAATCGCAGCATACGACCCTAGACATCCTGAAATCCTGGTGCAGAGGTGAAATCCACCGGAGCTGGATCTGCCACAGGCACCTCACCCTGTTCCTCAATAATGGGATTTTTTGCTGGATCCACTAGCGGCATAACTGGAACAAACCTGGGATGTCCTCGCCCTCTACCACGGGCTGGAGCCCTCCCTCTACCTCTGCCTCGGCCTCTAGCAACTAGGGGAGTAGCTCTTCCCTAGTCTGGAACCTCATTATAGCGCATTCTCACCATCTGTGAGAGAATAACAGAAGGATATTTAGTATTACATTAATTGCACGATGGAATATGGAGAAAGGTAGTTTCCTAATACCTTATAGCCTCTCGAAGATAAGTACAGACATCTTCGTACCGATCCGCAAGACTCTATTAGGCCTGCTCATAACTTGTGAGACCTAAGTGAACCTAATGCTCTGATACCATGTTGTCACGACCCAATTTCACCTGTAGGTCGTGATGGCGCCCAACACTACAGCTAGGCAAGCCAACTAATAAATTAAGCATACATTGATAAAATTTAAAACCAAGAAAATATAAACCCAAACTCTACCAATGTGTGTGCCAAGACCTGGTGTCACAAGTGAATGAGCATCTAGTAGATTATACAAAACTCTAAATATAGTCTGAAATGAAATAGACAGAATGTAAGTATAAGAAGATACACTGATAGCTGCAGAACGGCTCAGAAAGGCAGCTCACCACTATGCCTCGGGATGACATGGGTATGTGATGATAGGTCCTCCACTAGTACCTGTCTCAGATCCTGCACAAAAAGTTCAGCAAGTATAGTATGAGTACGTAAACAACGTGTACCCAGTAAGTATCAAGCCTAATCTCGAAGTGGTAGAGACGAGATGGCCGACTTTGACACTCACTATGGGTCAATAATAATAATTGAAATAAAACTAGGACTTTTAAATCAGCATGATTTGCAGAATTTACAATAATTTATTTAATCAGCGGAAATAATCAAATTCCTTCAAATATAACAATCCTAAATATATAAATTAAATTCCTTCAACTCAAATAATTTCCAATTTATCAATTAAATCTCATTTATAGGAGTAACAATTAATTCCTTAACAAGCAAGAATAATAATTCATTAAATTCCAAGGATTTTCCAATTTATTAATTAACTTTACAAGCTGAAATAAATTTTTAAAGTATCGTGTAATTATTATTATTAAGCACGATTTCTACCGAGGACGTACGTCCCGATCCAGAGTGTCTTGTACACTGCCAAGGGACGTGCGGCGCGATCCATAGATGCATCTATCCTGTCGAGGCGTTCGGCCCGTTCCACAAGAAAGGAGGACATTTTCTTATGTGCCTCCGAAAGGAGAGTTTATTTATTATAAGATAAATTTGGGAGGAGAACAATTTCTTTTAATAATTAATTGATTTAAACAAAAATTAAGCATATGAAAATTTCATATTTTTCTACTTTTCATAACAATTCACAATATATACATCAATTATTTTAATTAATCTACTTTTCATAACAATTCACAATATATATATATATATATCAATTATTTTAATTAATAAAGAATACAATTCACACAAGTAATTCATGCTTTGAGTCTTAAACTACCCGGACTTTAGCATTAATAGTAGCTACGCACGAACTCTCGTCACCTCGTGCGTATTAGCAACAATTATTTAATTTAATCACCTATGAGGTAATTTCCCCCTCACAAGATTAGACAAGAGACTTACCTCGTCTTGCTCCAATTTAATCCACTATAAGGCCTTTTTCACGATTATCCAACTCTGTCTGGCTCGAATCTAGCCAAAATAATTCGATACAATCACTAAAAAAATATAGGAATCAATTCTATAAGAAAATACTACATTTTTAATAACAATCCCGAAATTAATTAAAAATTCGTTCGTGGGGCCCACATCTCGGAATCCGGCAAAAGTTACGAAATCTGACAACCCATTCAATTACGAGTCCAACCATACCAGTTTCACTCAAATCCGACTCTGAATCGATACCGAAATCTCAAAAATACGTTTCTATAAGATTTCTAAAAATTTCCCAAATTTAAATCTCAAAACACTAATTTATGGTGAAAACAATGATATACTTGTATATTTAGACCAAATCCGAGTTAGAATCACTTACCCAATATTTTTTCCTTGAAAATTTGTCAAAAGTCGCCTCTGCTCAAGCTCAAGTTCGTCAAAAATGGCAAATGGGACGAATGTCCTCTGTTTATAAAACTGCCCAGCAGCCTTCGGAACTGGTCCTCGAATTGGACCTCGATCACGGCTTCGATCACAAGCTCGAGCCTGGACCTCGGTCATGGCCTCGATTAGGGCATCGAGATTGGGCCTTCGATCATAGCCTCAATCATGGCATCGAGCTTGTGCTTTCGATTGTGACCCTCGATCTTGGGTCTTGATCCTGGACCTCGAGCCTTGCCTTCGATCATGGCCCTCGAGCTGGACCTTCAATCATGGCTTCGATACACAAGCTCGAGCCTGTGCCTCGTCAACCCTGGGCTCGATACCTGGGCTCGTTATCTGGCTCGATATCTGGGCTCGATCACAACCCAGAATGTCCAACAGAAGAGGAAAAATTGCAGTAGCTTTTTAACTCAAATTTTTGATCCGTTAACCATCCGAAATTCACCCGAGGCCCTTGGGACCTCAACCAAATATACCAACAAGTCCTAAAACATCATACGAACTTAGCTGAACCTCTAAATCACATCAAACAACACTTAAACCACGAATCATACACCAATTCAAGCTTAATGAAACTACGAGTTTTCAACTTCTACATTCAATGTCGGAACCTATCAAATCAACTCCGATTGACCTCAAATTTTACACACACATCATAAATTACATAACTGAGCTATGAAAATTTTCGGAACTGTATTCCGACTCCGGTATCAAAAAATCAACTCATCGGTCAAACTTCCAAACTTAAATTCTTATTTTTAGCCATTTCAAGACTAATTTAACTACGAACATCCAAATAAAATTTCGAACACGCTCCTAAGCCCAAAATCACCATACGGAGCTGTTGGAATCATCAAAATTCTATTCCGAGGTCATTTTCTCAAAATGTTGACCGAAGTCAAATTTAGCACTTTGAGGCCAACTTAAGGAACCAAGTGTTCCGGTTTCACCCCAAACACTTCCAAATCCCGAACCAACCATCCCCGCAAGTCATAAATCATTATAAGAACCTACGAAAAGTTATTTTTAGGGAACGGGATTCTAAAAGTTAAAATGATCGGTTGCGTCATTACACCAGCGCTGGAAGAAGAACAGATGAATAAGTTCTTCGTCAGAGCTCAGGATCCGCAATACTACGAAAGATTGATGGTTATTGAAAACCATAAATTTTCTAATATCATCAAGTTGGGAGAGAGAATTGAATAAGGGATCAAAAGCGGAATGGTGATAAATTTTGAAGCACTTCAAGCCATTAATAAGGCCCTGCAGTCAGGAGGTATCTCCAAGAAGAAAGAAGTAGGTGCAGTAATGGTAGCCCAAGGTCCGAAGTCTCCTCTCACATACCAAACACCTCCACCCACATATCATCCTTCACCCCCCAGATACCAACAACCTGCCATAACTTATCATACCTATAATACCCAACCCGCATACTACCACTCACCACCAGCCCGCCAAAACTACCAAAAATCTAGACCAAATTTTGACCACAGACCACCCAGACAATACACCCCAATTGATGAACCTATATACTAACTGTACGAGAGACTGAAGGTTGCCGGTTATATCACTCTCATTCCGACTATCGCCATGGAAAATTCCTCTTAATGGGTTAATCCAAATAAGACATGTGCCTATCACTCAGGCATGAAAGGTCATATTATTGATGAGTGTCGTACTTTGAAGGATAAGATTCATACATTAATTGACACCAAAGTCCTACAGGAAAAAGAGGCTGCACCCAATGTCCATAATAATCCTCTCCCGGATCACAGGGGCGTAGGGGTAAACATGATAGAGACTGATGAAGAATGGGACTCAGAGGGGTCAATTGGACTCATTCGAGAAGGGGATAATCCTGAAACATCTCCAGTCACTCTCACACCTATCATGGTACAAACCCAGGCTCCAATTGAAGTTTAGGTAGCTACACCAACTCCGTTTGAGGTTGAAGTAACAACACCCTTCACCGTGATGGTAGCACCTACACCGTATTATAAGTCTAATGCTATACCATGGGATTATGTTGCGGAAGCAAGAAGGAAAGGAAAGGGGAAAATGGAAGAAACTGGTGCAACACAAGGTATGACCAGAACTGGTAGGGTTTACACGCCTGAGCATTTGGGGGGAACAAGTAAAGAAGCCGCTTCCAGGCAACCCATCATTGAAACCGTCCGGGATGATCTTTGGAGAAAGGTGCAAGCAAGGGAGTATTCTGTGGTTGATCATTTGAACAAAACTCCTGCTCAGATATCCATTCTATCACTACTCCAGAATTCTGAGGCATACATGAATGCGTTGATGAAAGTGTTGAATGAGGCTTATGTACCCAACAACATTACCAGTGGAGAGATGGCCAATATGATAGGACAAGTGTTGGAAAGCCCCAAGATCACTTTTCATGAAGACGAGCTACCACTAGAAGGACTAAGTCACAACAGGGCACTGCATATCATAGTGCAGTTTGGGGATAAGTTCATTGCCAGAGTCCTGATAGATGGGGGTTCGAGTCTTAACATATGTCCACTAACTACTCTGAAAAGATTGGGTAAAGGCCTGCACGAGATACGAGCAGGAAGTATGAATGTGAAAGTATTTGATGGGTCTCAAAGGGCCACAATTGGGGAAACCAACCTCAGCCTACAGATGGGCTCAACCTGGTTTGATGTTGAGTTTCAAGTGTTGGACATATCTGCTACCTACAACCTATTATTGGGACAACCTTGGATACATGACGCTGGGGCCGTAGCTTCTACTCTACATCAGGTCGTGAAGTTTGAGTGGAATCATCAGGAAGTGATCATCCATGGGGACGAAAGTAATCCTATTTACACTAGTCAAACTGTTCCGGTCATCGAGAATAGAAGGAAGTTTGGTGAAGAAACATACTATCACATCGAGCGCGTCAACGCAATTGAAAAGGACAAATGGTGGAGTAGTAATATAGAAGGCATATTGGCATGGACAGGGTATGAGCCTGGAAAAGGTCTCGGTAAGAATCTCCAGGGGATCACCAAACTAATACAGCTAAAGCGTTACGGCACAACTTTTGGGCTTGGGTATGAATACACCTAGCACGAGTATCAAAATTGGTCGCCACCATGGCGTGGTTCTTATTACCCTCTAGAGCAACCAGTACCACATTTGAGCCAGTCATTTCATCAAGCTGACATGATGTGGGAGTACGAAAAAGATAAAGTTCTAGCCAGTATAAGGAATCTGTTTCTGGATGATGAAGACATGGATTTCAGTGCGATAGTTGAGGAGGAGGAGGAGGAGGAGGAGGAGGAGGAAGAAGGCCTCATTATTCAGATTGTAGAGAAGGGAGCTGTTCTCAAAAACTGGACTGTTGCACCATCAAGGGCCCATCGAGTTCCTGGGTAGCCTGGAAATTAGCATCATTTATTTTAAAAGTAATTTTTATGAGCATTTAAGACATTTTCAGTATTTTATTTTAAGCATGTTTTGTTTTGAAATAATTGCTCGGGTCATCGAGCGGTACATGTTTGACATTTTCAAGATTTATCTAAATGCATTGTTGTTTTTAGTATTTATTATTATTCTTTACGTTTTTTCTCTACAGAATTATTATTACCCATCCCAATGAACTTACGACTGTGACATGTAATGAGACAACGCAACATAATGATAATGATTCAGAGGATCTGGAAGGGGATATAATACCCAAGGAAATTGTCAGAGAAGTGGAAAACTTTGAAAACAAGCCTAAGTCCAATTTGGATGAGACTGAAACAGTTAATCTAGGAGACTTCGAAACAGTCAAGGAAACACGTGTAAGCATTCACCTGTCACCATAAGAGAAAGAAGAATACACTCGTTTCCTGAAGGAATATGAGGATATCTTTGCATGGTCCTATGATGATATGACCAGTTTGAGCACGTCCGTAGTGGCTCATAAACTACCTACCAACCCAATGTGTCCACCGGTAAAGCAGAAGCTTAGAAAGTTCAAGTCAGATATGAGTTTGAAAATCAAAGAAGAAGTCACCAAGCAGATCAAAGCTAAGGTTCTTAGAGTGGTTGAATATCCAACTTGGTTGGCTAACATCGTGCCAGTTCTGAAGAAGGATGGGAAAGTCAGAGTATGCGTCGATTATCGGGACCTAAACAAAGCAAGTCCCAAAGATGATTTTCTGTTACCCAACATACACATACTGATCGACAACTGTGCCAAGCATGAACTCCAATCCTTTGTGGATTGCTTCGTGGGATATCATCAGATCTGAATGAATGAAGAGGATGCCAAAAAGACAATTTTTATCACACCATGAGGGGTGTACTGCTATAAAATGATGTCGTTTGGTCTGAAGAATGCTGGGGCCACTTATATGAGGGCCATGACAACTATTTTCCACGACATGATACACAAGGAGATAGAGGTATATGTGGATGACGCAATCATCAAATCCAAGAAAAGTACATATCACATAGCAGACTTGAGGAAATTCTTTGATCGGCTTCGGAGGTACAATTTGAAATTGAATCCCGCAAAATGTGCCTTCAGGGTCCCCACAGGAAAATTATTAGGATTCATTGCCAGCCACCGAGGAATTGAGCTAGACCCATCAAAGGTCAAGGCTATCTAGGATTTGCCACCTCCAAATAACAAGAAAGACGTGATGAGCTTCTTGGGACGTCTTAATTACATTAGCCGCTTCATAGCACAATCAACTGTGATGTGTGAGCAGATTTTCAAAATGTTAAAGAAGGATGTCGCAACCAATTGGACTAAAAGACTACCAGAACGCTTTTGAAAGAATCAAAGAATATTTGTCCACACCGCCAGTCCTAGTCCCGCCAGAACCTGGTAGACCACTGCTACTTTATCTCTCTGTATTAGATGGGGTTTTCGGTTGTGTCTTGGGACAACACGACAAGACGGGAAGGAAAGAACATGCCATATACTATATAAGTAAGAAGTTCACACCCTACGAAGCACAGTATTCTTTGCTGGAACGCATCTGCTGTGCTTTGACCTAGATAGCCCAGAAACTAAGGCACTACTTCTGTGCCTATACCATATATCTCATATCAAGGATGGATCCTCTGAAGTGCATCTTCCAAAAACCTATGCCTACAGGGAAGCGGGCAAAATGGCAGATATTGTTGAGTGAATTCGACATCGTCTATGTGACTCAGAAGGCGGTTAAGGGACAAGCATTAGCGGATCATCTTGCGGAAAATCCCGTGGGAGGAGAATACGAACCACTAAAAATGTATTTTCCTGATGAAGAAGTATCATTTGTAGGAGAAGATATCGTCGAAGCCTACGACGGGTGGAGAATATTTTTTGATGGAGCCGCAAACTTCAAAGGAGTGGGTATTGGAGCCATTTTGGTGTCAAAAATAGGTCAACATTATCCGGTATCCGCAAAACTCCGATTTCTGTGCACCAATAATATGGCAGAATTTGAGACTTGCATATTAGGGCTCAATTTGGCCGTTGACATGAATATCTAGGAATTACTAGTAATTGGTGATTAAGATCTTCTGGTACATCAGGTGCAGGGAAAATGGGCTACAAAGAATACCAAGATATTACCATATCTATATCATGTGCAAGAGACAATGAGGTTCACGAAGATAGAGTTTAGACATGTCCCGAGAATCCAGAACGAGTTCGCAGATGCATTGGCCACGTTGTCCTCCATAATATAGCATCCGGACAAGAATTTCATCGACCCCATTCTGGTAAGGATTCATAATCAGCCAGCTTACTGTGCTCATGTTGAAGAAGAAGCAGACGGGAATCCATGGTTCTACGATATCAAGGAGTACTTAGCAAACAGAGAGTATCCGAAGCATGCAAAACATACTCAAAAACGCATGCTCCGAAGATTGTCCAATTATTTCTTCCAAAGTGGA